>NC_139833.1:30581073-31181073 GCF_963691815.1 Echiichthys vipera
TGATATTCATCTGGGCTCTATTCAGGCTCTAATCCCTCCAATCTGCCATGGATTCCAGCTGGATTTTTAGAGTGTGGGTCTTCATGCAGTATTATGTCTTTAGTGTGCATTTGTAGTGTAGTTGTGTGTGTTGGTATTTGTATACAAGTTGCAGAGTATAATAATAATATTAAGAGCTTTTGCTGATTTATGAGTCCTTTGAATATGATGGAGTGTGTGTGTGACATTCTCTCCTTGCAGTTCTTCTCAAGTCTACCCCTGTTTGAGTAGAATATGAAACCACTCTTTAATCATAGTGTAATGGCTTTCTGCATTTGTTACAGTTTCATTAAAAACCCATTAGCAGCTAATTTTTAGTTGAGCTGATGGATGCGCTTGAAGCCAAGGGATGTTTAAGAAAATGTAATTTGAGTCAACTGCCATGAGCTCTGTTCTCTTCAGCTTACATTCCAGTGGGGTCGTCACCAATGGCTGCATACCATTTGACATTACTGGAACCATCCCAAACTGTGACTGTGTGTTTGAAACAGTGAGACATTTTTTCACGCCTCATACCTCTAGGTGCCAGCAGAAAACCATTCTTATGAAAATCAGGGTCATCACTGTTAAACAAGCTTCAGACTAGCTGGTTATGAATGGGAAGGCTACAGTATGCTAGAAGCAACTGTATAAAAAGGACATAGATTGTAGATGGAGATGAAAATGAAAGTGAAAATAAATAAGAAGACATACTTAATTGATTCCTGAGGGAAAATTATTTTTTTTTACATTGGACCTACTCAGGACCTCTACACATGCACTAATGGAGAGGTGTCAGAGCGAGGGGGCTGCCTGAGTGAATTGGAGGTTTAGTGCCTTGCTCAAGGGCATCTTTGCCGCGCCCAGGAGGCAAACTAGCACCTCTCCAGCTACCAGTCCATACTCCATACTCAGGCTATCAAAAATATCGATACATTGTTACTTTTTAATTCACGAATTTAAAAACGATACAATATCCGTATTTGACAATATTGTAAGTACTGAAGCTATTAAAAAAAAGCAGCTCTACAATAATATTTAGAACCCTTAACAACGGGGAGGAAAAATCTAAATCTGTGTTCGGTGACTTTTTCTGTACCAGCAAGGTTTGCAGGTTATAAAGAAAAGAGAAAAATCTCTTTTTTTTGGTGTGTGTAAAATACTTTTTCCCAAATAGGATGATAAATAGAAAGGAATAAGGACATGTGAAGGCACAAAAGTTGTAAGGGCGAGATGACATGAAGACTAGAGAGCACATCAAGTAGCACTGGGAACAGAGGCACTGCTTCATGAGCAGACCAGTGGTCTCTCTGCTAAATGTGGGATGTATATATCATGTCAGTGGTGATTGTTTGCTGTATTGTTCTGGAAAAAACAATCAGACCCATCACATTCACAGTGTCTCCTACCATTCTCTGGCAGCCAGTATTAGAGAGGGTTTCTATTTTTTCTATCATTATGTATGGCAAAATGTGCTGTCTGTGAGTGTTTTTGTAGAAGAAGGGAGGAGGTCTGATTGCTGGATCCTCCCCAGGGATGGTGTTCTGTGGGCCCTTACATGGGGGACAGGGCCTCTACTTGTCATGCCCTAGTGAGTGTGTCTGTGTTTGTGTGTGTATATGAGTGATTTGAAAGGGGGGGGGGGGGGGGTTGGTCTGTCTGAGATAAGGAGCTATTGGGTTTCCTTCATTTATTTTCTCACTCTGTAGGCGTTCGCCCTCCACTGCCTGGCCTCCAATCTCCAGGCTTGTTGCTTTGATGTCAGCATGGGTTTGCCAGCAACCTGCAGAGGAAAAACAACAATAACAAAGAGTGTGTTTATCCAGCAATGGTCTTCTGCATGCACCCATTAATCTGCTGAAACTGTGTGAAATTGACCAGTTTTAGAAATGTTTGGGTTTCAAAGCTCAGGCAGTTGTTGGCATGAAGGGTTGTAAAATGCTAATCCCTGCCAGTGTTTTCCCTGTGTGTTCAACTGAAATTTTCACAATTGCTTTGTAAAGAAAATGTCATATTTTATTTCATAAGAATTGTGTACTGGGCAAGCGGGGGGGGGGGGGGGGGGGGGGTGGGGGGGGGGGGGGGTCAGCCTGTGTTGAGCAGCTCAGATGAGGATCGACCTTCAGAACACTGCCTCTGGGTCCCTAACTGAGCCAGACGTCTGCAGGGGACGTAGGTCAGACCTGGCCCTCCTGTGCCCTAACCCTCCATGGGTACCCACTTACCCTCTAGAAGTTTCTCCTGCTCTGACTTTCTCTTAACTTTCTGTCAGTCATTTTTTCCACTCATCTCTCGTCTCTTGTCTCTCTTTTCCTTTTTGCTGCCGTCATCTTTCGTCAACAGCTGAGTTGACATGCCTGTAGGGGAAGCACCCCCCTTCTTTTTTTTCCTGGTCCTTCTGTCTTTCCCCCTTCTCTATCCTCCATCCCTCCCTCCTTGTCTGTGCCCTGCCTAGGCATTGGAGGGATCGGTTTACCCAGCAGCAGCTGAGGCAGCCTTCATTTGTCCCAGGGCTTCCCTCTGAAAAGGCATTTTTGCCTCTGGAGAATTGCTCACAGCCCACAGCGACATTGAGCACTTAATTGCGCTACTTCCAAATCTGGCAGTCTTGTTCTTTAGTGGCAGTTTGAGAGTCGTTGAACTCAATGTACTCTTGGTCTGCAGGGCTAGGCATTCTGTTTGGTATAGATATGAGAGTCTACAGGGGATGGAGACTGTTTCTAATTCTAATGTGCTCAAGTAGGGTATTGGGATATAAACTAAAAACCTCAACATGTGAGCATGTCTCATTACAAACTTACATCATCTAAAGAAACAGCCTTTTTCTTTTTTATCGTAATATCTGTAAATATTGCAGATGCAACGTTTGAAGCGATGACAAGTTAACAAATGGTGTGAGAATAATGAGCAACTAAATCAAGATCTTATTATTTGCCGATGTCTATTCTTTGGGACCTTGATGAAGTATTTATTATTCTTCTCCTTATGTTTACCAATTCCCACCACTCACTGATGGGGAAAAACTGCTTGCATAGTGCAGCTCTACCGCAAAGGCCCTTACTGAAGTAAAGTGTAAATATTTCTGCCAGAGCCTCTCTCGGCTCTTTTGGCAATTGCATGTTTACATTACCGCACTGGGGATACTTGCTTCTCTGGCAATGTGTCCGCAACTCAAATTATGCAAAATATGTTTAAAACCTAATCTTCATTACTCAACCGCACAGAGAGAAAGGGGTTCATTGTCATTATTTTTGTGTTAATTGTGTGGGGTACATATATACACACTATGTGCAGCATGTGACTTACATGAAAGTTGTGACTGGGTTTTCATTTGCTCATTTGAGCATGTGTGAATGAAGTGTGTGGGCATGGAGTAGCCAAATATATCTGGTTTTGACACCTTCAGTGTTTACATTTTTCAGGATAAGGGGTGACTCCTGAGACACTCTGCCACGCTGATCCCCTGTTTAAATGCTAAACACATGTGATTGCCCCCTTTCTTTGTCCAGATTGCCTGACTCACTTACTGCCCGGGCTGACTGTGAAAAAGTTACAATGCTGCAGTAACCCCTAATCAATGCCATACAGGGGGTTAACTCACTGAACTTTCCACCTTTTTCTCAGATTTCTCTATTTTTGGAATGGTTTTAATATATTTGCTGTCTTTTCTTTCTTTCGTTTCTTCTTGCTGTCCTCCTCTTGTATCCTGTTGCAGGCTTATGTCAACTGTGAATATGACTATGAGGTATTTGTTCAGTTATATACAGTAGTTGTAGAGGAGTAGAACTTGAGCTAGGTCATAGTATGTCTTTTGTGCTTTGATTTTGGTGTATGTGTTCTTTCTTATTCTTTAAATTGATCATTTATGGTTGAAAAGTAGCTGACTGTATTCTAAATTTGACAAATATTTTACCTCTGTATGCAAAAACAGATTTAACACATTTAAGTCCCATATCCTATGATTATGAACTGCTGATTCAAAAGCTGTGAAGATGCAAGTCCCTCCTAAAACTTGTAAACAAGATAGCAAGCTTCCAGTAAAACTTGAAAACAAGAGCCTCTGGAGAAGGTGACAATCGGCTAGTAGAAGTCCACAAAGTCAGTCTCTTTATTGTTAATAGATCTCCTCTATGATTTGTTATTTGATGACATCAGATATGAGAGCCTTGGTTTTCGGCCTCAAGCTTTAGGAGAGTGTTTATTCTGTAACATATTGCTATATTGCATATCAATCACATTTTGTTCATTTGGGGTTTTCGATTTTGCTAAGTCTAATTGTATCTACCCCAGCAGTAGCTGTCTGTCTGTCCTGTTTTGTCCTCATGTCCCTGTTGTTTTTATCGCACCTCATGCCTTAGTCACAGGAGGTGATGCTCTCTACAAGCTGAACCAATAAATAACCTCCTCATCCCAAATACTGGCACATCTTGTTTATCTTCAGGCTCATGTTTGAAGGGGATGTCCATTTCTTCGTCATTCCTACATACACATAAACACACACAGATATCTTGTACTTGCATTCCTGGGCTTAACAGGCTGCTTGACTCTTGAGTGCACATGACATGGGATGTTGTGGAGGAGAGACCTTCACCCTCATCCAAGGACCAGAGTTTATTTGTAGAACTCGTGGAGATGGTGGTTAAATTTGGATGGAAGGTTATTGTGAAGGACTGGTGTGACGGGAGGTTCAAAAACAGTGGTGTATAGTAGATGCTCCCCTAATCACTCCTCTCTTCATTGTGCACACATCTATGCAGGAGAAAAGATACTCATCTAACATGCACACCAATAATTCGATTACCTTCAACAAGAAGTTTAATGTGACATTTAGATTATACTGGTTACATTACATAACTCAAGTTTAAATGATTTGTTTGGTAATAATCAGTGTTGCTCATGTGTGGGGAGATGTGTGCTAGTCTGCTTGCTTAAATCTTCAGCTCGACAAGGTAAAATTGAAAATTCAACTGGGGTTTTGGTACTTCAACACAAGAACTGTTCTTTGTATTTTTACCTCAAAACACTTATGCCATTGCCCAACAAAATCACTCCATTTTGTATTGTGTTGCACATGCAGAAAAAAAGACACTGACAAGGCTGTTTATACATGTTGGTAATAATGTGACAGATAGTGGAATTATTAAATGTAGTTACTCTGATTGCAACCTGATTAACCAAAGTAAGATAGCACGATGAAGCATGAAAATTGCAGCTGTACACATAGCCATACTCTATTGTGCTCCTATAATACACTACAGTAAAATGAAGTATTACTTTAATCTGGTTATGATTAAAATGAAGCATGAAAGTAAATCTAAATGCAACAGTTCTGTAGAGCTCTGTGAACCCCGTGTTCACTTCACTACCTATCCTCACAGGACTTCTTGTTTGTTTTTTCATCAGGATGACCACGAGAGCGGCTCTAGCTCCACCAGTCGCAGTGTCTCAGACAGCTCCAAGGCTGTGGCCAAGCCCCGTCGCCTCCAGCAGGCTGCCCCCAGCGACCCGGATCTGCCCCCAGGTGAGTGATGGCCCTAGGGGCAGTGAGGCTATAACATCTCTCTGCTCAGAGAATGACCACCAAGGCAGGCACTACCTCTGTGGGGGAGGATGGGGCCACAGACTGAGATTAGGACGTATTGCACTACAGACAAATCAGTTATTTATTTATTTTAGCCTCTAATGCTAGGGAATCATTGGAATTAATCCACTGTCGTGTTGTTGCCAAGTGCCTTCAGAGTCCAGTGTCATACTCAAATGTAGGTAATAACTGTTTACATGGTGATAAATATTCTTTTTGGGATGAGCTGTGTAGTACTACATTTCTAACCAGTGTAAATCAGCTCGAGAGAGAATGGGGGATGTGTCTGTGATAAATCACACAGTGATGGCTCTTATCAACAAGGCCACTTGACCACATGCCTCCTACAGGGCCATGGATTCCATGCCCGTCTTACTCCACCACTCTACTGCACCTCAAAGAATGTCCTTGTTTTATTGGGGCTGGATAATAGCCTTTTAAAATATTTATGACACTCATCAACCACTCACCTCGTATAAATTTTAAGCGGTCTTTTAGGAAGAAAAAACATACACAGGCTTCACATTATATATGAAACTTTGTTTCTTTTTTTGTACTGGCACAGACATTTTGAATTGCATTTAAAAGTATGCAGGAGTGTAAAATGATGCACAACCTCTCAGACACAACATTTTGGGGAAAAAAATTGCTAGGGATAGGGAAAAGGTTTACAGAGAAAACAACTAAGAAAAAGGGGACAAAAAGCAGACTAAAATGTAAAACAAAGATATGGCTTTTAGGGAGAAAAAATTAAAGAAAAAGAAAAAAGAGAGACCCAACCATAAGGCTCCCTCCCAGAGCCCTAGTATGCATGAATGTATGCACCTATACTCCTGGCTGGTTGTGTCTTGGGAGGATCCATTTCCAGGCCTGATGTTATGAGATAATATCCCTCCCCAGCTGTTAAAGCACGGTGCCTCACACCCCAACATCTCCCTTTGGGCCTGCCTCCAACAGATCCTCCAGGTGTGTCTGTGCCTCTGCCTGTGTGTATGTTTTTGTGTGTATCTGTGTTAATTTGTGTGCACACTCCACACTGTAGTGGACCTTGTTTCAACCCATTACAGGCTTTAGAGACAACTCTGAGGTCAAAGGTTGCAGCACCTCCATAACAGAGAGGAAGCAGATGAATCCTGTAATCCCAGCCTTCCTAATTTAAAGGTAGAGGTTAAAAGGTAGATGAGGTAAAACTAACCTGCTATGACTCAGAGGATGTTTTCCTAAGAATAAGATACAAAGCAAACCTGTCATGAGTCTTGAACGTAGTTAAAGGATATCTTTTGAAAGTGTGGCCACAGCACTTATAGTGGCAGTGCGCATAGGCAATATAGACATTCATTCCAGTGAGTATCTTTTTGTAGACGTGTTATAGTCTGCCTAATTACAGTTTTTGTTATGGTTGGATACAGATATTGTTGTCCTCAGTAGCATTTCCATATCTGCTTAAAGCCCCTTTTTACGCAGAGATTCCTCAACTGTTCTGCAGTTTTTGTTCTTTTACGCAGAACCAAGAAAGGCGACGTAAAACCGCCCAGTGTTGATTGTACTCAGAACGCCGGCATACCAGAAACAAAAGAGGCATCAGTGTCTAGTGCATGAGCTGATTTGCACCGTGAATTAACTACTCAAACCCAACCTGACCCACAAACCGGCAACTTTATACAACAAAATTCTTTTACTTTTCTCTCCTAACAATTGTTAGAGAGAAGCTACAGCACCCGTACACCTGTGTGTTATAGGGAGAGGAAGAGATGGTGCACTATTGCATGCAATGTTTTTGTAAGTTATTAATAACCTACTCTGAAAGCTGCTTTGACACTTTTTGACACACACATCACTACTGTGTAGGGTTGTCAAAAAAAATCGATACTAAAAATTAGTATCAGATTAGATACAAACTTGTAAAAGTATCGACACTTTTTCCATCAACAGTGCAGCCTCCGCCTCCTGCAGTTGAAGCATAACGTTGCCCAGCAGCTGCAGACAAAACAAGACAGAAGCTGCAGTTCGTCTCTCTGAGCACATGATCGCTGGTTCATCACGTTAACAACACTGGGCTGAGCTGAGTGAACACAGCTAGAGCTGCTGCTGTGAGAAAATTTAATAAAAATATAATAATAAAAAGTTTGGGTTTGACTTGCTATCAGCAAGATTTCAATGTTGGAGGAGTTGGAATAGAATTGGAGACAAAAACAGGTGATTGGGACATCCCTTTTCTGGCTTCCATCCCGTTTTTATAAGCCACATGCCTCTTTCCCCAAATTTGAAGTTAGTCGCACTGCAATGCTTCTGCCTCAGAATGCAGTGATGGAAACAGGCAGATGTGTGAAGATAAGTGGTAGTAGAGTGCCAGTGTGTTTACATATGTGTGTGAACGAAGACCTGTGTTAGCAGGGATACCATCGCTGAGGAATGGCCAGTCTTACCTCTTCGTCAGCATCTACGTCGACAAACCTCTGTGCTGCGTCTGCTCCCCTCCCTTCAAAACAACCAAAACAAAACATGCCGACACTAAAAAGCAGCCACCAGCAATTATCCAGTCATTTGGCCCTAAGCTCTCACATGTTGAATGAATTTATCCTCCCTGTTCTCCCTGTGGTGGAAAATAGTGATGTTAATTCATATGCCATGGGATTGGTAGCCACACAAAGACCAAAGACCAAGTGCTTCCACCTTGGGCAATTCTGTGAGTGATTATGTTTACTGCTGCTTGTGGGGGACCAGCGGCCACTGTTTTTGAGAACCGCATTTCTCTATTCCAGAGGAATCCAGCTTTGGCTGTATTCACACCGTTAATAATGTGTTTTGTTTTATATAAGTTCAAAGAGATTTAATAGTGGCAAGTCTCATTTTGAGTCTAGGTTTAGCCCACTACCTGTGAGTTTGGTGGATCACAGATACTCAATTTTGCCGTTTCAAAGCTGAACTAGCCACAAAAGTGTTCATTTTTATGAAAAGTGCATGAGGACAGTATGAAGTGTCTTTGCAGTATCTCAAGGTGAAGTCGACCAAATTCTTTCTTGTCACATCACTTGTTGTTTTTGAGGAAATTTGATTGCAATATTTTTGACACTGCATTTTGAAGCATCATATTCATTTTTTGTTTAAGTTATGTCCTACCTACATAGTTGAATTAAGTATATTAACCCACTAACATTTGTATATTGGCCTCTTCCTAGCATTTGAGACGATTTATTCTGTTTTCCCCTGTTCAACTTATACATTGAGCTGGGTCACAAAATACTGGGTCGAAATTCTAGTCCTAACCATGTTTATTTTGTTGGATAACAATGCTTAACAATGTCTTAAGATAACACTAGTCTGGAGGGTAGTGTTGTTTCCCCACCATGCCACAAAAGCACAAAATGCACATTTTTACATCGGCTAAGTTCAGTGTGAAAGCAGGTGCGTTAATTTCTGATGTTGTTCATGAATGGATGTTCAGTTCTGATTTATATGATGAATGTGTATGTTATAGCATGCTGGTGTATGTATGTACTGTAATGTAGTTAGGTCAGATATGAGAGTGCTTATGTTGCTTTGTGTGCCCAAGAATTAAGCATATGGTTGTAGGAGATTGAGATTTGCATGGACTGAAATGCAAACACACTACTGAGATAAATCCATGGTCCAGTGCTACTGCTGTCCTGGTACTGGGGCCTTTGCTCAGAAAATAAATACAGCAGCTGTTCTGGTATTACTGGGAAATACTACTTACGGATAGAGAATATCCCATACTGGTAAAGGCTGGAGCTTTCTCCAGCTGGAGCTTTCATCTGTTCTGGAGACCTGCTGTACCATGCATGGTTGGGTTCTGTGAATCTATAGTTTTACTATAAGAGGCCCTAAAGCTAATAGGTAACATAAGTGGTGATAGTGACCTTGTAAATAATATAGACTTGTAGTGTTTCCACGGTCCAACAGGAAACTTTCCATGGTGGAAATTAGATTCTTATACCACTGTGTTGGTTCCTGTTCCTGTTATTTATAGATAAATGATACAAATTAAATAGTATAGGGATTTATAGGATTTTGTACACTAAACTCAACACTTTAAAGGTGCTATGTTGCATAGTAGCAACAATATGTATTCTCTTTACTACATTGCTAACTGTACTAATTACGTTGCAGGACAACACAGCAAAACCAACTTACAGTACATCTGATGGATTTGTCAATCTTTCTCTCCGTGGTTAATAACTGGCAAGGCTGATAGCTGCTAATACTTTCCATATACAGGAAAAATGGTGAGCATGGACAGTATAGTGTTTCTTTCCTGTATTGCACAGAAGAGAGTACTTGGCCTGTTCTGAGATCACATAAAGGAGCTGGTTTTTCCAGTCATTTTATGGTTGAACAGTTTTAAGTGGGTTCCTTCCCTGTGGGCCGCAGCACAGGTGCTGGCTGTGTCAATTGTTTACAGAAGTTCAGAGCAGTGCGATGGCTCGCAGAGAGACGTATTGGGGCCCTAGACTTGGTGCGAGGCAAGAAGAGGTATAGCAAGTGTAAGAGAGTGCAAGGGAGACACTCTGACATGGGTAAGTTAGATCCAGAGAGGGAAATAGCAGGAGGTAAAGTGCTGGTTTTACTGCCCAGGCTGCAGGTGCGACAGCAGCTTTCTGACTGACCCCAGAACCACAGGCACACACACACACACACACACACACACACACACACACACACACACACACACACACACACACACACACACACACACACACACACACACACACACACACACACACACACACACACACACACACACACACACACACACACACACACACACACACACACACACACACACACACACAGCCACATTCATGCACGCAGAAAAGCGGCCAGGAACAGACTCAGACAAGCACATGCATGCATGCAAGGCCACGCACAAATGTCACGAACACACATTGCGTTTATGAGCTGAGTTTATATTATGTCATCCTCTCTTCCTGCTTCTCTGTTTGGTCAGGCAGCAAACTCATGAGAATTTTGTCAATTGGATTATGCTAATGCGTTGCCGGGCCTGTGTACAAGTGGCAGAACAGTTCACCAATTCATATAAATATTTTCATCAACAGCGCCATTTAGTTCTGCCTAATTATCGGTTCTGTTATGCCCTGGGCCAGGCATGTAGATACAGGAAGACAAACATTTGGTTTGGAAAATAAGGGGAAAGCATTAAAGGTTTATATATTTTAACTTGTAGTGACTGTGTTTAACAGTACATAGGAGGAATGAATAATGCCATTGGTCCTGTGGTTAGGAGGATTTATTACTGTATATTTTCATATTTTATGGACGAAACTCCCCTGTCTGTAATATTTTAAGTTCTTTCTTACTTCGTTGAGTAATGACCTTAGCATGTATGTTTTTCCTGCGAAGCTTCTGTTTCTGGGCGTCACTGTGGCCATTAGGAGGTACTGGTAACACTGCAGGATGGCTCCCCCAGCTCTGCTGAAACCAAATCTATCGGCTGCTCTTTCTCTCCTGCTTGCTCTTGGTTCCTCCATCCCTCCGCCTCTTCACCACAGAGCCACTGGCCCCCACCGTTCACCCTCACCAAATGATCCATTTCTAAATTTTAGTTTATTTCCATTTTTTCAAGATTGATTTCTCTAGCCTTTGCGCGAACATTTCAAAGTTCCTGTCTCATTTTTTTCACATTCCATAATGTATAACATCTTTTAAATAAGTGAAGACATAAACTTGTCCAGCCATTACACTATATTTATTTTGTATTGTTTTCATACATGTCATCGATTTTATTGTTTTTTTATTCTCATCATTGGCTGAATATGTCTTTTATTTCAAATCCTTGTGTTCCTAAGACTGTAGTTTAACTGTGCCCTCAATAACTCTATCTAGTAAATATATGTATAAACTTCTGGTTGTTTTATTTTTAGGATTTTTTAAGGCAACATATGCATAGTTTTGGGTTAAACAAGACTTTGCATCTGAGTCAAGACCTTTTCAGAGATTCAAAATTAATTCGGGATTTGTAGCTCTGCTTATGCAGAATGAGGAGTAAAAATGTTTTCCTATGGATGTTTAGCTTATTTCACTTTACATGTCCAAGGGATAGACTGAGGCGAAAAATAACATGTCAGGACCCCCCCTTATTTACGAGCCAGTGATGATGGCAGGGGTCAGTAGTATTAAGCCTAGAGTGGTAGGGAATGCGGCTCTGGATTTTACTCTTTTATGGTTTCAGTACTTAATGTGTCCTGACATGCTAGTAGATATATGCTAATGTGGCTACTACTATATGTGCATGTGTGTCTATTTGTAGTTAAACTTTGCTTGTGCAGTTTCTAATGTTTCTTATGTGCTTGCTTATTTGTTCATAGGTTACGTACAGAGTCTGATCAGGCGTGTGGTGAACAACGTGAATATTGTAGTGAACAACCTGATCCTTAAGTACGTGGAAGATGACATCGTGCTGTCGGTCAACATTACCTCAGCAGAGTGCTACACTGTAGACGATATATGGGAGAGGGCCTTCATGGACATCACTGGTGAGCAATGGCTGCTTACATTCCTTGGTAGTGGGATTTACTAGTAAATCCACTGAGACAAGAACCTATATACTACAGTAAGTGTTTAATTTTTTTAGTTCAAACCAAGGTCAAACTGACATATCAGACAAGTTTAAACATGGCTCTTTGTGTAAATGTCTAATGTCACCTGCCAGAGTGGTCTCATATTCAGACTCCCCAGTCTGATTGAACCATGTGTAGGTCCATCCTGAGTAGGCACGAAAAAGAGCTCACATTTAAAACCATAACATAACATAACAAACCATACCATGCCCCTTTTAAATAGAACAGGAGACAGCCTTTGCCGGAGGCTTTATGTTTTCTGGTTGTCCGTCCAATATCTCAGGAACCCCCTAGACGTAATTTCTTCAAATTTGGCACAAACGTCTATTTGGACTCAACGATGAACTGATTATACAATATGTTGAAGGTCAAAGATCAAGGTCACAAAATACGCGTTTGCCCATAACTCTAGAATTTGCTATGCTCTGCAGATTATGTCTACATTTCAAACAAATGTGTAACAGGATAAAATGATGAAGCGATGACCTTTTCTATCCAAAAGGTCCAAAGTCAACTTCACTGTGATATCATAATGTTTCATTACTCAGGAACAGAAGGGGAGACATTTGGTCAGATACTGAATTGGTGACACAAATATCTGTGTAGAGAGATGTGTGTGAAGCATCCAGGTTTCACCAAAAATAGACTTAATAACTTTTATTTAATGCCTTCAAAGTCTTCACTACATATATTATGTAAGCCTGGACAGACATGGATGTAGATTGCAACTTGCAACTACGAAAGAATGAGGATTTTAAACCAAGTTGCTCATTTATAATGGGACACCCGATGGGAGCAAGACTGACTTCTCAGAACTGGACAGTGACTGACTGGCTCTAGTCTATAGCTATTCCCACTCAACAGTCTTCACTACAGTGGTGTTTGATGGATGGCTTCAACTACAGCTGTGAACATATAACATGGAGAACCAGAGACTACACCATTACTTTTCTATTATGATAAACTTTGATTTGTCCCATGGTTGTGTTCTGCAACTGCCTAAGCTTTCCTTTTAAAATCAACGTGTTCTTTAATGATGCAGAGCTAAATTGGAACTTTGTCACACAAGCCTGGTAACCTTACTTTTAAAGTAGTCCTAGTAGGTGTTTATTTAATGCAACAATTCTTTAAACTGATTTCCATTCTCTGTAGGGTGAAAGAAACACAGTCACGTGGAATGGGAAAATGGCAAAAAACTTTTGTGTAGTACGTTACCTGAGACTATCACACCGATATACTGTATGAGGCTCATAAGATACGTGAATATTCACTGCCAGTGTGGTAAATGTTTAAGTGATGCTGGTGACAGTTACTGCTAATGGAGCTTGAGTGGGAGGTTGCTGCAGAACAGTTATCCACTTGGATGGGGGAAGACTGCGGGCACATGATGGCGATCAACCTTAATTTATTAAGGTATTGCAGACACTCAGGTTCACTTGATGTTGCAAAACAATTATTAGCCATGTATATGAAACACTTGTTCAACAAGACATAACTGCACACAAACATGCATTGACATCTATTGTATCTTCTGTTTTTTAATCCCCCAGAAGGGGGTGCGGCCTTGTTGAGGACGCAATGCCAGTCTGGTCTGCACTTAGAAATTCTCTCTTAGAAGCACTCGCATAGTACAAACTCCTGGGTTGCGCATGTTTGCCAGAGAATTACAATAGATATAATTATGACGTTACTACAACTACCATCATGACCTTGAAGAAAAAAATGGCTCTTTATAAGGAGTCACAAAAGCCTAGATCGACAAAAAAAATGTGATGTCATTATGGAATGTCTTGTTAAGGGAGGCCTATTCTGACATGTAGTAGTGGGTCCAACAGAAGTGACTGGCAATGTTTAGAGAGTGAAATACTTCTGGAAATGATGAGCCCTGTTATCACTCTGTCAGGGGTGAGTCAGTCAGTTACAACTGACAGTCTGATGATCACACACACACACACACACACACACACACACACACACACACACACACACACACACACACACACACACACACACACACTCACACTCACACTCACACTCACAATCACACTCTCTCTCTCAAACACAAACCACTTGGTTGTACCTCTTGTAAATGTCACATTACACAACAGCTCTGTGATGTCTGCTGTGTGTCATCGCCCCTGATTCCCTAGATCACAGATAATGAGGATTTACTGTCAGGGTCTGCTCTGTGTTAGTGTGTGCATGATTGTCTTGGTTTTTGTTTAATGATATCTCTTTGTAGGCGTGCATTTTTCTGTGCACATACTGTACATGCTTTAATCATGTATGTTGACATGTTTGATGTATGTGTCCGGTGCAAATTGATGTACATTCATTTTGTTTGCTTTTTCCTCTGTGAAGCTCCAGAGCTGGTCCTGAGGAAAGTGATCAACTTTGCTGACTGTACTGTGTGCTTGGACAAGCGGAATGCTAGTGGCAAGATTGAGTTTTACCAGGACCCGCTGCTGTACAAATGCTCCTTCAGAACGCGTCTCCATTTTACCTATGACAACATCAATTCCAAGATCCCATCTGTCATCAAAGTGAGTAGCTTCAAATTATAGCCGTCATTATTGTCCCAAAGTTTAACATCTAGAAAAGGTTTTATATGGATTTATCTGATGTCATTTTGGTATCCTCCAAACACATCACACATGCTAGTGATGGAAAAGTGTAGCTTACAGTTGTTAAAGGTACACTTGTTTGCTTTTGTTAGGTTAGGTGTTCTCAAGTCAATAGCAGGATATTGATTTATTTCAGTCCATTTTTCTGTGTATGTATGGAACATAGCTTTTTTTTTTTTTTGCGAGATTTTACTTCCTGCACTAAAAAGTAAGATACTGCTACAATAATATGATGTGCCTATCTAAAATAGCACTTTGTATCATTTTGGTTGGTTTGAAAAAGCCACCCTAAAGGATAATATGCTATTCCTTCCTCGATAACTATCTCATGTCATGAAGCGGCAGCTTTTCGACTACACCACTGATGTTGATAATCAATCTCAAATTACAATGTCAAAGCAATAGTAACAGATTTGTTTAGAAAAAAAGCACAGGAGAAGCATCAAAGGCAGTGACCATCATTTTTCTACTCATTGTCAGTGGAGCGATGAAAGATGTTTGTTGAAAATCACACAGTCTTAGTTCAGCTTAGTTCCTTTAATGTGGTAGAGATTTGTTTCTTTAGTCACATATAAACTATTTCTGATGGAAAAAGTCATCTTAATTCCTCTGCTGAGGCATTTTAAACCTCTGAAACCTTAGGTTAGAATAAGGAGAGGAGAGGAAAATGGATTGTGTCATCTTTCCACTATAAAGTTACAATACTAATTCAGTCCCATTTATTTATTAAACAAATCTTCTCAACAGGCTGAATTAAAGTAGAACTGCCTTATTCCTATCTACATACTGTATAGTCAGTAACAAGCTTTGTGGTTTAGTCACCTTGAATAATGTAAGGTTTTCATGGTGACTCATGAACAGAATCACACGCAAGTTTTGCTACGTTTAGAGTAGAGTAGAGCCAGGTCGATTGAAACACTTTTAAGTTAAACGTCTTTATCAATAATTTAATGCATAAGTCGGATGATCACACTGTTTTTTAACTTTGAACGTAAGTTGACATTTGTTTTAAAGCCCCGCCTAGATGGGACATTTGAAGCAGATATTCAATGATATTTTTTTCATGTGCAACATTGTCAAAATGCACATTCTGATTAAAACTCACCTTTCTTCTTTTATACCAGTTGGATGACTACATTTTCATTTAATTTACTTACTATTTCCCAGTCCTATGTCATTTTTAGCGATACACAGTTGTACATCCTGTTATTTATTGGTGCACATTTTAGGACAGGTTTAAGTACTAATTCATCTTTTGTATAGTGATATTATTATGGCATGAAACAAAAACCACAACTTTTTATTTCACAAAAACCACCGCACAAAGGTTTTTACTTAACTCATTCAAAAAGAGGTTTGCGGGTATAACTTTTGATCGGTATGTGCTATTACATGATCTTTTGTGGGGTTGGTCAGTCTTGCGTGCTGAACGTAGTGAAGAAATTTGATGTGTCAGACTTGCATGGTTTTCCAGGAAAACACTGTGTTTCAATCGTACCGGGTCTCCCCTAGTTGCATCTGTTACAGCATGTTAAGCAACAGCAATGGTAATTCCACTTTTGATTGTATTCCGTTGCGTCTTCTGTTATTAAGGATTTAACAACCCCGTATAATACAAAAGGTATACAAACCCCTCTGCCTAAATGGAATTTGTTAAGCTGTGGTTTAATTAACATAAACCTTAATTCACATTACATATATTATGTGGGTACAGTTGTTTCCATTTGGACCTGACATTGTTTTTATTTTATGGGATGTATCTACTTCCTTCTTGTTACTCTATATAATATCTACTTCAATTCAATTCAATTTTATCTATGTGCCAAATCATAACAAAAGGTACCTCAGAACACTTTACAGAGTAGGTATAGACCACAATCTATGACTTATTTGTGATTAACATAGACCCAACAATTCCCCCGTTGAGTACGGTGGCAACGAAAACCTTCCATTATTTGTCATATTCTACCTTTGTTTAACAGGATCAGAAACTGCATTTCTACATGAAACTCTCAGCATCCACCAGTTAGCCACAGGGGAATCCATACCAGTTCTTACAGGACCTGGGGCAGCTCTACCCTTTTTTTATGAAACCTTCCTTTTCACATTAAGCAGGAGCCCACCTGAATCATCTAAACATATAATTTAACAAATCAGATCTCCTCAAAACCCATCTCTTCTCTGTGTTTCCTCAGATCCAGACCATGGTGGAGAGCCTCAAGTTGTCCATTACTGATCAGCAGCTGCCCATGTTTATCCGCATTTTAGAGCTGATAATTGCCCTCTATTATGGGGAAATTGGAGGACATAAAGAGGACGAGGGAGAGGAGGGCAGTGTTCATGTCAGGGAGGCTGGAGCAATTTTACCTGGTGAGTAAGATCTCTACTTTGACAATTCTGTCTCTGACCTTAAGTTTTTATTTTTATTTTTATTTATAACTAACTTTGACACTTGCTGTTGCTGGAACTTGCATGTATTATGTAAGGTCAACGGTTGTAATTGTAATGTTTGCCCTTCATTTGTACACCTACAAATTAGTAGAATGAAGCAGTCCTCTTTTTATGGCTAAGGGCCCTTCATTTCCTGCTCTGCTGTAGCTTTGCCATGTACCATGCAAAGGTTGTACAAAACATACAGTAAGCAAAAAAAGTCACATCTTCCTACAGTCATTATTCAGTTTTAACAAAATTAATTTGGAAATATATATTGAGGTCTCACAGCGATATAGCATGTGTGTCAGTATAGCTCCTGAAGCAGTCATATTTCATAGACAAAATGTGGTTGAAAGCACTGAAGTGGTTTATGAGCAATCAGACTGTGCACAAACCTTTGAAGCTTTTCCTTAGACAGCGTTTTCATCTCACGATGCTCTGCTTTTTGCCTTGTTCTGTTCAGGGGCTATGTCTGTCCATATGCTGCTGTTGTTCCTAAACGGGACATTTAACATCACTTTGACCATGGTGTGCACTCCTCCTGCTTTTTCCACAAACAAAAGCTGGAGCGTGTAACTCAACACAGACTGCTGTTGTCAGGCCTGATCCCCTCCATGTGGATAGAGGCAGGAGAGGGCGATGAAGGGAAGAGACGAGGATGAATCAAACACAGGCCCATCTCTGTCTTTCTGATCGGAGCACCATATGAAATGACAGTCATTCAGGAGCTGAGCAAAACACACAAATGCAGTTGGTTTCTCGCACGAGCACGCTCTTACACGCTCTTACACGCTCTTACACACTCACACACACACACACACACACACACACACACACACACACACACACACACACACACACACACACACACACACACACACACACACACACACACACAATCTCACACATATACATAGCCTATATACTTTTAATCACTGCAGCCACCCCCTTAAAAAACCCCAATTCATTCCCTATACGCTCATTTCACCTCTCCCAAACTGCTCATCCTCATCTCAGCCAAATAGAACAGGATCCAGTCCCAGGTCCCACTGGGCTAAATCAGCCTCTGTAGCACCAGGAGCAAATTATGGTGCAGGGGAAGTTGTGGGCAGAGGGGAAGCGGCCCAACACAATACAGCCATTTGCTCTCTCCCTCTCACTTGCTCCCTGCCTGTTGGCCTGGAACTTTTACTGCAAGTTGGCGCAGCTTCCAGTTCAGTGTCCAATGCCAGATGTAAGAGTCGGTGTCATGCTACTGCTATGCGGAGCCTCTGAGAATGAATTAGTATCCCATCACAAAAATATACAAGAGGGGACCAGCTCTTGGAACCTGAGCGCCCCCAGATCTTGTTATGCTGGATGTAATCGACAGAGTGAAGAAGCTGAAGAAGGGCGGGGGGCAGTTGCGTGTGTATGTACTGTAGTAGGTGGGTGTGTGATTGTTGGAAGGTGTTTGGGTTTCTGCAGTAACATATTGTTTCAGTGTATTCGTTTTAGTTTTAAGGAATAAAAGTGAATTATATTAATATTAGTAGCAACTACAGCTCAACTGATTTATTATTTGTTATAAGAAAAAATTATGTATTTTTCTTCACCAGTCTAGGCAGCCTTTACCAAGAGTTCTGAGCTGTACAACATTCATATATGTTGCATTTATTTTTAGTGGATTGTAGTTTGTAGGAAACAATCATTGTCATATGATTGCTGAAACAGCTTTGCAGTTTTGCACATAGTACTTCATCACATTCTTTAGAATTCCCATAGGCTGCTTGTGATGACTCTTTGCTCAATGACCTGGCTCCAATGCCTTCTGTGCGTTTGTGTTTCTTTTTTTTCTTCTCTAGCTTACTCTTGAATTTTAATTTACCCCCTATATGAAGGTGTTTTTTTTTTTGCCAACTAACAAAGTGGAAAAAGCCTTGTAATGTGTTTATGTGCCCAAATCGCCCATGATTCACTGTGAATGTTGTTTGTTTGATTCTTTCTCTTTTAGGTAGGAGCCAATGTCTCATTAATAATAGCCCTAATAGGTGAACGTTGCAGAATATTTGTGTGTCACTAACCAATGAAACCTTTCAGTCAGGAGTAGACAGCAAGTTTTCCTACTGTCTGAAATTCAATGAAGTCTGTGAAACACTGTAGAAAATTTCAGCGGTTGGAAACAAAGATGACTAACATGCTTGAGAGGACCAGCTGGTCACGGCACCGAAAGCTGTACGGTTTCAACAAGTATGTGAAGAATTATGAACCGAGGACTATGGCTGCTGAAGTGTGGCAGAGTGTGTGTGTGTGTGTGCCTCCATATATAGCTTTTCTGTGAGCATGTGTATGAGTGCCTGGGGTTGTTGCGTGTCTGTCCAATGGCTATGTAGGTGTTTTGCTCTTTGTATGTGAGTATATGACTGGGTGTTTAGCGTTTGCTTTGTAAGAGAGCCTCAGAGCGTTTAGAGACCTATGGAATGGACCATCACACATGTATCAGCCAGAGGCCACAGGCTATCTGCTCATTATAAACCTCATGTGGCTCCCTTATGCTACCCCAGTGACGTGACAGAGCCTTTTTAATCATCTTTTTACTTTCTAATATTGGTGTAAAGATGTGGAGGCCATTGAGTTTAGAATTCTATGGACATGTGGACATGGATGAAATAGCTTTTTGTCTTGCAGAGCGTTTTATGTTCTCCTGCCATGACTGCTAAAATGGATTTTAAAACATTTTGATGTAAATGTCACGCTGGTAGTGTGAAATTGAAACAGTATGCGACACACATGTTAATATGTGTTTCATTATTTTATATCAGAGTAGGTAGACTAGTGCTCTCTCTCTGTGTGTGTGTGTGTGTGTGTGTGTGTGTGTGTGTGTGTGTGTGTGTGTGTGTGTGTGTGTGTGTGTGTGTGTGTGTGTGTGTGTGTGTGTGTGTGTGTGTGTGTGTGTGTGTGTGTGTGTGTGTGTGTGTGTGTGTGTGTGTGTGTGCGTGTGTGTGTGTGTGTGTGTGTGTGCGTGTGTGTGTGTGTGTTTATACACGTACTGATGAACAGACCGATCTGATCTGGTGTGTATGTTTGTGAGTGCAAAATGCATAAAACGACAAGCCTGTACTACAAGTGTAGCCTGTACTCAGTGGTCAGGTAACTAGCCCACCTTTCCCTCTATAAACATGGAGGGACATCTACTGGCCTGTGAGGGCACTGCTGTCTCTTACTCCTCCCCTCTTGCTGTCTCAATGTCACTCAGCTGTTCACTCACTTACACACTCACTGGCTTAGACATACACCGCTGCCTGGAGGCCTTGGACTCATGGAAACCAACCATGACCCTCACACATCCTATACCATAGTGCATCAGAGTCCTGCTTATGGACATGTGCATACTTATGCGGTGCCACACTGATATTGTGAATTGTCCACCGAAAAGATCCAGTCAGGCTTTGATTGCTCTCACGGTGAAGCAGAGAACAGTGTTACTTGTATTTCACTCCTGTGTGGTCATAGTGTTCTACCCCACAGCAGCAAACAGTTTGGCCAGCCTACATCACTCTCTGGGAATTTTTCACTCACTTCTTTGGATTAATACTTCAAAGTCTCCTTAAGCCGGTCTGTTTTGATCACTTGATTGGTAATTGCGCTTTTATTTTGATTGCCTTACAATTCAAACGTAGGTTTCGTCAGGCTGTGACGTGAAGCGAAAGAGCTTAACTTGTTGAACTGACACCTCAAAGCTTCCACAGAGTGAAGACAAAAAGGGAAAAAAGAGCAACGAGAGATAATATCCAACAGGGAGATTGAGGGGGAGGGAGAGAGATAAAAAGCCATAACATGGGATTTCCAACTGCCAATTCACAAATTGAAAGATTTAATTAAAATATGTCATAATTTTCACCGCCTTAGCCTCTGGGATTCCTAAGTTGTGACCTCACGGACAATATTGTTTTCTCGCAGAGGACGTGAGGCCGCGAGGAACGGGATTACACATTCTTGTGTATTGACATCAGCTTCCTCTCTCTCCCGACGTGTATGGAAAGAGACACGATAGGACGAGTTCAGAGGTCGGAATCAGGGACTGGGGTGGTGCGTGGTGGTGTGCTGAGAAAGAGGGGAAAGATAATAATGAATGTGCCCGGCACACTTCTGCTTGTCTTTTGCTACACACACCATCAGCATGTCAGTTTTCTGTTGCTGACACAAGGACTGTCCTGTTGACACTCATCTATTTACCTTAACCCTAAAATCCATTTATATCCAGGCTTTGTCCCATATTCAGTCCTCAGCCCATTGGTATGTCCGGGTTCTACCTCCACTCAGCCTCAATATGCCTCTCCCACCATTTTTTCCATTGCCCTCTTCACCTGGGGGGAGGCCTGTGCTTTACAGTAGCCAGTGCTCCAGTCAACCCCTAGCTTGCTCTGTCTAGGTGTTGACACAGACCCATAATAGACCCTTCCTAGCCTTCACCTGCCTCCCCAGGCCAAGCTTGGATTGGGCTGGTGGCTCATAGCTACTCAGCCTCTCTCATGGCCTCCATTTAAATCTAAACACATATGCCACCCAACCTGCTGCTACATGGATTTGTGGATGTGACCTGTGCTGTTGGGTCCAGCTCAGACAGTCCTGACCACAGTGACCCACTGGGCCCAGTCAAGGTTTCCTTCTGTCAGATGCTGGCTGATAGACGGTGCCCTCTGGCCTACACTGGAATGAGCTTCCTCTCTCACTCACTTTCCCTCTCTCATTCATGCAGCAGTGAGTTCATACAACACGCACTGTATACTCACACACCTGCATGCTGGAGCATTGGCAGCAACTACTGTGAAACTGCCTTGGTCTATGCTGTTTTTGTGCGTGTGTTGACAGATGAAACTTCTTGCTCGGATTAAACTAACCTGAGGGTTTGGAGAAATTAATTTAGTTTGCTACATTGGGCACACACACTTCCATTATCAAGTTTGTGTAGTTTCAGTTTGTTCTCAGAACCTGCTTCTTTACATTAATTTATCTGTCGGAGTAAAAGCATACTAAGAGAGAATTGAGGTATGTTCCGCTCAAAGCCGGGGTCAGCTGTGACATGATGTCGCTGTATCACCATGGTAACTGATGCTTTCAAACAAACCTGGTCGGGAGGAGGTTTTCAGCTTAGACTTAGAGTTTAGACCTAGACTTTCTTGTTAAATCGGCTACTTAAAGCCTAGCGCAGCTTCCTAGACTCCCATGATTTCCCCCTGGGATTATTAAAGTATTTCTGATTCTGATTCTGATCCCTTTACGTGTAGGAGAGATACAGGTTCTCATCAGAGGGTATTCTCTATTTGATCGTCCTTGTTGGACCTTATGAGGGCAATGTTACACAAAGAGGCTGTGCACTTAGTGTTGTGCAGTGTGTCCATTTCACTGCGATTCTGTGCGACAGGTACATATTATCATGCAGTTGGTGATGCCGAAAATCTGAACAAAAATACGGTATGATGTGCTATCCGCAAGGTTGTAGCAGCGCTCAATAGGTCTGTGATGTTTCCGAGCTCCGACTCTGTGAGACAGTGGTAGAGTGGAGGCAGCGCATCGGTCTGGTAATTCTGGGTGCTGGGTTCGTCTTTCATGTGATGTGCATTTATGTGTAGTTTTAAAATAATCCATTTCTTTTCAAATATGGAAAACATATTCACTAAAGGTTATGGAATTATGGACAGTGTGGTTTATTACACCTTTGCATTTGTAACATTCTACAGTCTTCTAAACCATATATACGATTCCCCAAACTCATAGGTGCAATTAACTGTACTCATGTCCCCATCAGTGTACATTTAGAGAACATAAGGTGGACTTTGTGAATAGAAAATCAACTCATAGCATTAATGTGCAGGTAAAGTATTACCAAGGCTAGATCATGTGGGAAGTGAAATTACATATTACATTACCGGTGGTCTACTAAAACTTTGTAATGGTGCTTCATAATGGTCACAACATCTAGATGAGGGTAAAAAAGACAAGATGGAAAAACAGGCGGGAGTTGAACCCCAGCCACTGGCGCTCGAGTCCGACAGTAATCCACTACATCACTGGCACTACATCTTGATAGTAAATACATAAGCTATACATAGGGTGAATTTAAAGTGAATTCCCTGAAAATATAGTATAAAGCAGGTCGGACGTGGGTTGGATGTTGCTATTGCATTTTTAAATCATTATCACTCTATTGGGATTAATGGCGATCAATTATTTTCAGACAATATGCAGAATTTTTTCACTTACGAATTTACACGATCTACTATTTTTTTTGCCAGCCTTAGTATGTGCAACTGTGTTGCCCCTTGCTGTTATCATACTCTTGAACTGCTGGTTAATGGACTGGTAAATGGACTTGTTCTTATATAGTGCTTTCCTAGTCTTCTGACTACTCAAGACGCTTTCACACTACTTGCCACATTCAATTGTTTGGGGTGGAGTAGTCCCTGCATGTGATGTTATACACCCTTTTTTACGAGAAAGCGCATTGAAACTAAAGCAGAAACCCTCTCTTGACAAATTAACTCTTTAGTGAGCGTTGTGGTACCGTTTAACTTTGATTGCGAGTTTCGTATTTGTCAATCCGGGTTATCCAAAGAAACTCTGGGCATGTTCATTGCGCTCCGTTGTACACCCCACTGGTTTATTTCCTGTTACAGTGTATGTGAATGACATCAGCTGACAGTGAGTTACCAAGGACCAAGGCTGTTGCCTAGTAATGAAAATTCCATTGAAACGGTCTGTAGGAGTAAAAGCCGACCTCCAGACACTAACCCTGACTTTTCCTATCACTATTTAAAGTACAGTAAAATCATCTGCTTATCTTTGCATTATAGTTAATTATGACTTGCTTCCCCTCCAGGAATGGATGTTGATATGGAAAGCCAGGGGACTAGCCAGTACTCCAGCCCAGACCTCTACATGCAGTCTGGAAGTCCCGAAGATGGAGACCAGGGTTGGGTGTCCTGGGCTTGGTCCTTTGTCCCAGCCATCGTAGGCACAGAGGAGGAATATGAGGAAGGCCTCTACCAGCAGACAGAGACAGGAGGCATCCCCACCAACCCACAACAACACACACCCAAAGACCCTATTGTTTCCATTGGCTTCTACTGCACCAAAGCTTCTGTTACCTTCAAGGTAAATCAGCTGTTTAAGAAAAACATGCTTGAACATTGTTTGGCATCTCTCCATAGTGTAAATCTGTGTATCCCGTAGCAAAGCAGCGGAGATCCTCCAAAATTCCCGGGTGACGCGAAACGTGTCATTTGATTGATTTGAGCAGATTGTGCTGTTTTGCAGCATCCAGTGGATCTTGGTGTGGACCTCCGAAGCTCGGAGCTCCATGCGCTGTGGCCACATAGGAAAACCAAACATCGTTCATCTGCACACATTGCACCCATTGCCGTGACACACAGTTGGATTTAAATCAGCAAAATATATCTTTAATAATACAGACATTTTATACACTTTTTTCCCCCTCGCTACCATAATTGTTTATTGATCTTTGTTGTGGTGATTTTCAGTTTGAGTCCTGATCTTCAGGAAGTTACAATCCTCTGTGTGTGGTATAGGGGAAGGTAGTGTAACGGCTAACCGGCGTCTCGGGTCGCATTAATGTTTTAAACATTATACGTGGTATGATGACTATTCAGAAATAGAACCGAAACCGTAATCCTGCCTGCTCACTCAGAATAGTTGGAATTCATCTGTGTTTCCCCTCAGGTTCAGGCACTTTAGATCACATTACTGGTGTGTGTGTGTGTGTGTGTGTGTGTGTGTGTGTGTGTGTGTGTGTGTGTGTGTGTGTGTGTGTGTGTGTGTGTGTGTGTGTGTGTGTGTGTGTGTGTGTGTGTGTGTGTGTGTGTGTGTGTGTGTGTGTGTGTGTGTGTGTGTGTGTGTGTGTGTGTGTGTGTGTGTGTGTGTGTGTGTGTGTGTACGTGTGTGTACGAGAAGGGGAGGTATGTCTCAGGCCAAACAGATCATGGTGCTTTTCTAATAATGTTTAAATTGTTCCTGTATTGTTTGAGTTCTTTTAATCAATTAATTGCCTCTCGTCTTGAGTAATTGCAGACAGCTGAAAGGATGGTTTTTTAAATGTCTTACAGGGAAGTATTTAGTTTGAGGAAATTTCGTGTGTTTGAACAGCCACTATTCCAATAGCCCAATATTCGCATCCAATTTTATAAAAGTTCCAAGATGCCTCATAAAGAATCTTCTGATTTGTATTGGACTCACTCCCAAAGCATTTAAATGGGCCACAATATGACAAAGGGAAGTTAGCATGGATGGTAGTAGCAGCAGTAGCTCTGTGTTTTACTGGCTGTATTAAGCATTTGTGTTGGTGCTCACTGCTCCAATACTCTGTTCTCTGCATGCTTTGTTGTTTCAGGCCTAGCTGCAGTCAGAAATGTCCCACCATTTTAGCTTGGACAGGGCAATTCTTTAGTCAGATCATTTAACAACCTTGCTCACCACTGCTCCCAGGGACCTGCGGGTTGGGGTGGAGTAATCCCTGCATGTGATTAAACCATCAGAATTGAAAGAGGGGAAAGGAGTGAGGGTGAAAGTCTGCTCCATCAGTAGGGATAATAATGCACAGCTGCTCCTTGCTCTGCACCTGCTTCCTGTGTTAAAAGTTGAATGGGTTAGGTTATGCTCTACACCCACATTTTTTAGACTGGCCAACCTCAAAAGCATCACAGGTCTGTAGCCCTCTTAATTCAGCCAACTAGTTTTGACCCTTCTCTTCCGCCACACTACCGCCACAAACAGAATTAATGCTCTATTGAACAATCCCTCTTATTTTATCAATTTACCTGAACATGCAACAGACAATCACTTGCACATTATACACACAGTGTACCCCCTGGTATCACGAGTGCTGTAGTCATGTTCGGATTGTCATCCCCAATAAAGCCAGAGTGGGCCTCCCCTGGAATAAGAGAGGAGCGGCTGTCATGTGGTTTGATGAATGTCTTTGGACTGCTTCCAAACTTGGAAGAGAAAACGAACAAAAAGTCTAATCTGAGAAAATGTCATCTGTCCTTGTTTGGATGTTATTGTTTCTGGTTTTTAGCATTATTTTCAGGGGCCTCGTTGCCCTTCACTTCCAGAGACTTGTATAGCTTTTGTTTACTTTTCAAATCACGTATCTGTTTCACCAGCGGATTGCGGGTACACACGCACACATACAATGAGACATATGCTTTCCAGTTTTTAGTGTTGTAGTTCTTTGTGACATCCATATTATTACTTAACAGTTATTCCATTACTTATTCTGTCAAACAAAACTTAACTTTCCCTGGTCGTCTACCAATATTTTGAAGTGGTAAAATCTCTATACGCAACCCCTTTTCATTTCAATACAGCAGTTTTAAGACTTGTTTCGTCAGGTTAGATCTGATTTGATCTACTTTTGGATGTCACAAAACCTTAACTGTAACACAAAATAAAACTTTAGTTTTAGTATAGTTTTCACGGTCTATTGCTTTGATGTATTTTGTGACACATGTTAAAGCATCTCACTTGTAGAAGTTGAGTAGTATTTATTTCACAGATTGAATCTAAATTGTGAAAATGTAATGTTTCTCTTATTCTACTCTGGTCAACTCAATATAGCTTTAATTGCTAAATCTTCATTTTTTCCTTTATTTGAGTACATTTTTGACCTCTCTTAAGATTATGAAAAGGTTTCTGTCTGTTGTCTCAGCTGACAGAGACTCAGTCAGAGAGCAGCTACTACAGTCCCCAGAAGGTCAAGTCGAGAGAGGTCCTATGCCTGGAGCAAGAGGGAATCACTATTGAGGTAAGATGCTACAGCTGAATCCTTACCCTGTCGCCTAAATCAGTCTTTCCCAAGTTGAGTTGTTGAATATGTTGAGGTACTATGTTGAGTATTTTGCTGTCTTTTATTTGTTTATTTACTTTATTTTTTTAAGATAAACTTTATTGAAAGCAAATTTGTCTTGAACACATAGTGCTTCATCGCTGTACAACATGGAATACAATAGACATAGAAAGAACAATACATTAATCACAGACACATCAGTGGCATTGACATCACTGCGAAATAAATAAGGAACACTAAATAGGTTGATGCATAAAAGCACAGAAGTGCATATAAAGGTTTAAAAGACTCAGCAGTTGATAAAATGAATAAAAGCAGTACACATGACCAGGTTATAAAAACAAGGAGTAACAATAAAGGATAAACAAGCTCATGAAAAAATGTGCAAAAAGTAAGACCTCCTCCCTGCCCCTATACAAAAGGCTAAGTTTATTGAGTAAGGGGATAGAAGTGGAGTGTATTGTCTACATTCCATATAATAAATGTAGTCATTATCATTATTACATGTATTGTTATTGAGACAAATGTGAAAATGTTTCCTGATTTTTGGTCATTGTCCATCTCTGGACTGTACCCAATAATAATTCTAAGGAACATTATTATTGTAACAACATCAAGCCTTAACCATTTATATTAACTTTAATTAGGCAACTATTTTCTGTTGATGTGTGCCTCTACCAATTGTACCCATCTGCAACCTTGTTACCCATCATGGCCATACCATTGGACAGACCAGTAAAGATCCCTGTCCTCCCTTTTGATCCTCCATTATTATTAGTGTCTGCTTATTCACTGTTGGACAGAGCTTCCTCCATAAGTACATTTATAAAGCCTCTCCAGGTCACTAATCCATGGCCTGTTGTTAACACAGTGGAATCTCTGAGTCGGGCCCAAGTCTGATCATTTCCGCATTTCCCCCAGGCTTAGAAAATATTTTAAAAACTTTTTCTCTGATTACCTGGTTGGAGGAGGAAAGGAGTTCTGCTCCTAAGCTTTCTACCAGATGTGAGAATTCTGAGAGATTTCCAATTCCAATTTCTTTAATTTATGTTTTTGCTGGAAAAGAGAGAGAGCAGCCTGAGAGCGTTGAAAGGCAAAGGGATGGCTAGTAGAAAAGGGAAAACTAGGCCTTGTAATTATTGTGTGGTGAGACATTAAGTTTTATTGGATTGCTCTCTGTTTTGTTGTCTGCTGGGTAAAGCAAAGGCACGGTGAGTGAGAGACAACCACACCTTACTGGTTACAGGGACTGCTGGACTGCTACCACACTCTCACACATGCACACATTACTCCAATGGAAGTTGTCTGACCTCTGCTCTTTTTATCACAATGAAATGAGCCCACAACCTCAACACCACCACAAACCAACTTAACCTCATTCTGGTCATGGTGGAGATGTTTTTGTCCACAATAAATTGAGTCTCAAACTGTCAGTAATTTTAAATTGTAAATTTTATGTGTTATTGCGATGTATAAAGGTAATTCAGTGAAATGAATTTCTGTGAATTATTGTACTTTATTGTTTTTATTGAGCTTCTGTTGATTGATTTAAGGAATTTTACATCCTGGGTGTTCTCTTTGGGAAGGAAAGGATTCTGAAGCTAGCACTGTCCGCTTCTGCTCAGTTTGAACCTATTTAGTATATAATACTAATATATTAATTTATTAACATTCATTTTACTGAATATTTTTTTACTGGTCATTAAATTACTTGTCCTTCACTGGAGAGAGAAATGAGCTCCAGAATTTGTCCAGTTTCCACATTGTTCTTCATGTAGAGGTGAATAAATCTGTGTATAAAATCTGGTTAAAATCTCTTCCTCCTGTTTTTATTCCAGGTGCTGATGATGGGGGAGCCCTTCTTCGATTGTCAGATTGGCTTTGTGGGTTGCCGAGCTCTCTGCCTGAAAGGCATCATGGGAGTACGGGATTTTGAGGAAAACATGAACCGATGTGAAGAGGTAAAGACAGCCTAAAAACCTCTAGGAAAAATGAAAAAGTGGAAAAATTGAGTGCGAAGGATAAAGAAAGCGAACTAAAAAAAAACAGAACAGAGATCACTTTCAACTAAACCATGTCTCTGCAGCCTCTATTGCTCCCAAGAGCCTTCAGAAGGAGGTAGAGATGTGGTCTGGTTTGTTTATGGAAGAGTGAGACCCAGCTGCCTTTTTGTAATTCACCATAATGTTCTGTGTTTGCCACATACATCACTGTGTCAGCAGCACTCTCACCATCCACTCGTGTGCAGTGCAATACTTTTGGGCCCAAAAACAAAAAATGTATTTCATCAACTATGTGTTAACTGTGTTTTTCATGGTTATTTTTCAAAGGTTTTTTTAAAATAGTGTGTTCAGCTATGGCATAGTTGCCTGTGGGCCAATGGAAGCCCTTAGAAACATTTTGTGCAGCCCCCTAATGTGACATGAAATGCATGCAATATATTTTAATCATCAATTTCAGTGATCCATCCATTTCATTCCTTTCACTTTTAATAGCCTATAGCCTACATTTAATACACTACTCGTCTGTCAGGTTAGCAATGACAACTTATAGAAAGCTATTTGGTTGCAGGGCAACTAGTGGCACATCACAAGTGTCACAGGAAATACGTTCTATAGTCAATGCTAGTGGTGTTAGCTAAAGTTAGATATTTTGGTAGCAGTGTGTGAAAATGTGTGCATCTCTTCTGTGTGGCCCTCAAAACTCTGAGAACCTCCAAGAGGTCCTATAGTATATTGCATATTTGTTTGTGTTTGTTTATGTAGCACAGACTGCTTTGCATTTTTGTGGCTGATCGGAAATCATCTTAAAGTCCGGTTTAAAATCCTCCCATGGCCTTTTTCGACACTTGTATACGTCAAATGAGCCATCTAGACACGGAGACATTCCAGGGAGTCGCTAACAGCCAGTCGTCGTTAACAATGATTAGCTTGGGACAATACATTGAAGGCATTACAACAGCTTTTTTAGCCACTAATACTGCTCAAAATAACACCAGACCTCTCTAGTAGCATGAGAAGAGTCCCTACACATAAAACAAAGCACCAACAACGTAGTTGGTGAACCTGAAATTTATTAAAAGAGTGTTTTGAAAGACTTACCAACTGGTCTCTATACCAGCTCCTCTCATATTAAGGTCCATTCAAGTCGATAACCAAATGCAATCCAAAAGGAAGGAGCCCATTAATGATTTATTTAGGAATTGGTCACCTCCTCCAATTTACTCATGGACATGGAAAAAGTTTCCAGTACGGTATGCATGGTTTTTACTGGCCAGAATTTGGCCGGCAGGGGAGCAAAAAAATTTGTGAATGCGTGTGCACGAGAGCAGAAACGTGCACGCTCGTCAAGAAACCTGTGCAGCCACTGAAAACTGAACTAACGTTATATGCACAAAACCACATCCACCTGGCCTTTCTCACTCTGTCACCCACAGCCCAAGAACCAACACAGTTCCCTACAAAATATTACTCACTGTTTACATTATTAGTGTAGCGTCCCTCAGTGATCAGACGGTGAGACTTTATCCAGTTTGTTGCAGCTTTATTTCTGACTGAACATGGGCTACTGTGAGCCGTAGCTGATGCCAAAGCAGAAGAACCTTAAAACCCTCTTTACCCACTAGCTCCTAGCTTATTACCGTACCACAACTCCCTCTATTTCCATGGCCACCCCCCTTCTTCTCTCAACCAACTACAGGTTTACATCTCAAAAACAACACATAACTTCACTGACCTGTGGGACATCTCAGTGATTCACTCAAACAGTGACACTCACATTTTAACATAACATCACTACAGTCCGTTACATTATTATTATTTTCATCCTTATTATTTGTGAGTAGTAAGTGTGCTAGGGCTGACGTCAAAACCCGAAGTTTAGCATTGTGCTGATTCACATAATCCAAGATGGATTATGTCAGAAAATAAGATCTGTGACTCAAGTTTATAATACTTTTACGTTTTGTTCAGTCAATCTCCACACACTGGCAGGGCCGCTGGAAGTCATTTTGAACAGGGGGTGCTATGAAAAAAATGTTGGTTTGTTTTTTTTGGGGGGATAAAAAACTATGAGCCCATTTAAAAAACTTTTTAAAAAAGAAATAGATTGAGATTCTCTACTTTATTGTCATATACACTTCAGTGCACACAGCCACGATCTGTAACACACAGATGTCATCAGTTCTCAGATGAATATGTGCTATCAATTAAACTTCACAATAACGCTATAGCAATGCAATAGATTTGGTCGGCGGCATGAACCTGAGTCACTCAAAAATCCTTTTACGCACATTACAAGGAAATAATATCTGACTATTTAAGCACGTTATTGAACAGTTCTCCACATCCATTATGCAAAGAACACACGCACAAAATAACACTCTCCAGCTCCATCCCCACCACCTTGCAAAAATACTATAGTGTGACGTTAAACTGCATGAGTAGATGGTAGTATAGGACGAAAGTGTGCGGTGGCACCATGCACTTACTTTGAGCTACAGGCAGGACACCATGGTAACAGGTGGACAAATGTCGAGGTCGATCTGGGGTCGTGGAGATAAAGTCTCTCATGAAGGGACGATGAACTGAATAATCAGTTTTTCTGTCTCTGAAAACATGGCTCTTGTTTGTTGCTGGAGCTTTGTCAAACATGATGCTACATCTTGGACTGTGACACACTTAGGCCCTCTGTCTTTTGTGAGATCTGCAGCTGGAGTTCCAAGTACCGAACCCGTGCCACAGAATGTGAGAATGTTTTCTTACGACAACGCAGTGCAGGAAATCTGAAACTGGATGTTGGCTGAAAGGACTCTTCTAATCCAATCAAGCTAGGCCGGGTTGTGGCTGCTTACTATTGTCGTGGTTGCGGTACTAGTGTTCTTCTGCACTGTTTCAGTGCCATATTTCCTCCTCTTCTGTCATTAGACTGTAAATTTACTAGTCTGCTGCTGCCATGGATGTTTGCTGACAGAACGAACGCGCGGCACAGACAATTTCAGCGAGGAGGTGTTTTGCTGGAATTAATCATCAATGGGCTTCCTTTTGGATTGACTTTAGTAATCGACTTGAATGGACTTCACTACGAGAAGAGCTGGGCCAATTGGTCTTTCAAAACGCTCTTAATAAACTCTGGGTTCACTAACTACATTGTTGGTGCTTCGCTTAATGTGTAAGGACTCTTATCATGCTACTGCAGAGGTTTGCTGTTATTTGGAGCAGTATTAGTGGTTAAAAAAAGCCGTTTTAATGCCTTCACCATGCTGCCCAGAGCTAATCGGTGTTAGCCAAGTCCGGGTGTTAGCCAAGTCCGGCTGTCAGCGGCTGTTAGTGACACTCCTGGATATCTCTGTTAATAGTTTATACACGAAAAAAACTGTCTCAATGGCTTATTTGATGTATGCAAGTGTCGAAAAAGACCATGGGATGATTTTTACGCCGGAATTACACTTTAAATATTCCTTTCATTCTCTGTGCATCCTCTCCTCATTTCCCTCTTTTCTCTTCTCTCTGTCTCTGCAGGATGCAGTGTTCTTTAGCTGTGGGGACAGCTTAAGCAGTAAAGGAATGACTTACCTAACCAACTCTCTCTTTGACTACCGCAGTCCAGAGAACAACGGAGTCAGGGCTGAGTTCATCCTGGATGCTGCTAATCACAAGGTCACAAAGAAAATTACATCCATCCCCAATACTACTGTACCAAAGAATAAGGTTTCCAAACTTCTTTGGGAAAATATTTATTTTTGGTGGTTTAAAAAAGGCTGACTTTGCTTTGATGGAAAACTAAAATGCAGTAGCAGACCAAGTATTTCAGATTGAGGTCCTCAGAGCAGCCATGCAGCTGCATAATTAGTAGCATGCCTGCAGTGTATCTAACCAACATTACAAGTTGTTTGTGAGCTATACTGTATATTGTCCTCACTAAACTCTAGAGAACACATTTACAAAAAGCAAAGACATTTTATTTTCAGAAATATAACGGGTTCACTAACTTATGCTGCACACCTGACCTGCTCCGGAGCGGGTTATGTTCCATATAACAGATCAGCCCGTATAAAGCAGCAATCAATCAACAAATCAATTCTCTTGGAAAATGACATCACTATTCAAAGAAGAACCTAAGAATATGAGAGACGGGGGCAGAGATATATGCATATGAAAGATTTGGTTGTCATCAGAGGAGGAACTGTGACTCTGTGCCGCAGACTGTATTATTTCATTGTGTTTTCGTATTCAGATATTAGCCTACAATACAGACTGCTTGAAGAACTAATATTGTAATAATATAACAAATAATATTGTATAATAGATAATAATAATAATAAAAGTATGTAAGTATATAGTATTTATAAGTATAGATAAATACCAACCAGGATTTGCAGCTGAAAGATTGGGGCTAAAATTGTTATACAAGCCATGGATAAAATCCCTCGTTATACATCTAAGCAACACATTAATTTGATGGAATACACAAATGTAATAATAGTCAGATAGGGGAGGGATATTATTACAGAAACTTAACTCTTAAACTTGCAGATAAATAGTCTTATTTACTGTGATTAAAATGTTCTCATCTGAAACATGCTTGTTTTTGCCCACAATAAGTAAGTGCACTGTTATAAGAAAACTGTAAAGCCGATTCATAGTTTTCTTGTTTTATGTGTGCTATAAAGATTAAGCATAATACTGTAGATATTCATGCTAAGCCATGAAAGCAATTTACATTTGTAAAGTGATGATTGACTTCTCAATTTAGAGTGCAACCAATACACGGTCCTATTTACATATTACGCATTCACGCAGTCAGGGATTTTTTTTCAATAGTGTTTTGTATTTCCTGCATTTAGTAGTTGTGACTGCTGCTTTTCGCTTGGTTTATGTCTTTACCTAGATTTTTTCTGTCAGTCACCCAGCTTCTTGCTGCAGTAGAGGAATGTTCACGCTATCTAAGCAGTAGTGTTAAAGCCATTATTCCTGATAACTCTCATCTCCCTTCATCAGCCATCTCGGCTCTAGTGTTGACTCTGCTCAGAAATGTTCATGACCCTCAGTGAAGCAATTGTTTGGCCATCCATCCTTCCATTTATTCATACTTGAAAGTCTAAGAGTCAAAGGTTTTCGTGTTAATTCATTAGCAGTTTTGAAACCAGCCAATGGCTTTGATCCAAAAGCATGCCATAGCCATTAGAGGTCCCCTAATAAATATTACTCATTAACTTGTCTGACTGATAAGGCTCTATTGAAATCTCTGTTTAGACAACTAGTGAGTAAGTCTGGGGTGGGGGTGTTAAATGTGTGTGCAAGAGGGGCCTCTTTCATTCTCTCTCTGTTTCTTGCTTGCTCACTCATTCTCTGTGTTTACCATGGGTTTGATGTGCAGCAGAAATATAACTTTCAAATGGACAGGGTCAATAGCTCTTAACCTGAAGGCTAATAAATGATGACGAGTTATGGTTAAAACAATACACTTTGCTTCTTGTAGACAAAAATTGTGGGGGATAAAATCACAATTATTTTACCAATTCGTTTTTTATTAGATTATAATAATTGAATAAATAATAAAGAACCTGGGGTGGCACAGTGCTTCAGTGGTGACACAGTAGTGTCACCTGGGTTCAAACCTGGCCTGGCCAGCTGGGGGTTTTCTTCGTGGAGTTTGTATGTTATTCCTGTGTCAGTCACACTTTGAGTATGTTTGTCTATATGTGTTAGCTCTCTCTCTCTCTCTCTCTCTCTCTCTCTCTCTCTCTCTATATATATATATATATATATATATATATATATATATGTGTGTGTGTGTGTTACTTTAGTGCAGGGTAACTGATTTATTGGGTTATTTCAAAATGTGCTCACATTGCTGACAGGTGCATTCTACATCACATTTATGCTTTTAGCAGATAACATTTCACAATATCATATTGAAGCTATCAGCCATAATTCAAGTTGATGACTGAATGACTTCCCTATGCACAACGAGTAATAATATATAGTTAATTGTCATCTATCTTTCTAAATATACGCTCTAAAAAGTTGATTAAAAAAGTTTGTCTGTTATAATTTAATCCCAGATTAGAGACATGTTTCATTCTGCCTGCCATGATGAAAGTATTTCCTTTCATTTCAAATATTTAGAAATAGTTTCAAATATTAGTGATATTGTTGGCCAATAAAAAAAACCCCACTCAATTACTCTTTTATTTATCTCGGATTTGACCCCCTTTGCAGTATCCACGGTGACCCCAGTCATTGCCAGTCTTAAATGCTATCAGCTTGTTTGCTCCCTTACTGCTATGTTTACCTAACTCTACTTTTGTTTGACAGGAGACCTATACGGAGATAGCGGGCATGCTGCGCTTTGGTGCTTTCTACATGGATTATCTCTACACAATGGAGAACAACAGCAGCAAAGGTATTGTCTAATTCATTCCTCCTCACAGAGCTTGTTTGCTCACCTCTTCTTTCTTTTTCTTTATATCTGTCACGTTCTCCGTTCGCCTTGTTCTCTCTTACTTCCTATCTATCTTGTACTCTGTCTTTCTATCTCTTTCTCTGTCTCTTCTCTCCACTGCTCTCTGTCAAACAAGCCCCCTGGAGACTTGAAGAAAGAACTTGTCTTGTTTGAGTCACAGCCACCTGGTCCTTGACCCTTTCTGTCCTCGCTCTCACCCCAAACTTACCTGGAGGGCAACTGTCAGAAGTGTTTAGTCTGCACTGACACGTATTTGAGTTTCTTTCTCCCCACTGCTTGTTGAAACACTGTTTCCCCCTGTCTTTTTACCTGTAAGCTCTTGTGAAAGTGAATAGGCTCCTCTTGGCTAATTAGGTGTCACTCTTCCTGGCAGAAGCCTTAAGACTTGAGATTTCTCATTCCTCTGCAGCCCTCAAGAATGTTTATTCAAGGCTGAAAGATGTGAAGTTCCCATTAAGAGATTAAGTATTCTCCCTTCAATTTGAAATGTTATATTTGGCCCACAAATGTCTCTGTGCTTTGGTGTGTGATTGTTGAGCACTTTATCTCAGTGCTGCTGGGAAGCTGTACAGTATGTGACACCTGACTGACATTCACAAGTTCTGGCAAAAGTATATTAAGATAGCTTCATTGTCCATGTGTCACTGAATGCTATGCAAATATGGTGTTGGGGATCATGCTTCACGGAGTGGAAACAACCAGTGTCTAGTCACATTTTCACTTCTAATTGGGACACCTCTAGTAACTTGAATGGGGTCATCCACTAATCAGAAGATCGGTGGTTTGATCCCCGACTTCTACAGTCCACATGTTGAAGTCTCTTTGGACAAGATACTGTACCTATGTTCATGTCTATGATTAGATTAGATCCTGATGAGCAGGTGGCTCACTGCCATCAGTGTATGAATGTGTGTGAAAGCTTGAATTGCAAGTAGGTTAACAGTGCTTTGAGTAGTGAAAGGCACTAGAGGAACTAGAAAGGCACTATATAAGTACAAGTCAATTTACCATTTGAATTTAGTGTTATAAATTCCCCAAAACATGTGGCAGTCATATCTCACTTGATACCATGTAGCTTTTCTGATTTTTAGGGAAATTTGAAATTGTAAATTATGTTTGTCAGGTCCTCAAACCAATGATCTGTTGATCTTTATGGATCAAGACTTAATAATCTAACAATGACGTAGCGTCAGTGCTGAAAAAAAATGTTTCAATCAAAGCTTGAATCGAATTATGACTTTAAAATGGAAAGCCTAACCCCTGAAACGCCTAACAGTTACAGCGATGATTCATTTCATGGACTGAAAGTTCTTTGAAGTGCACAGTTGCCTTTTTTTTAATAGTATAATGAACAAAGATCTGGTTGAACCAATTCAATGACTTGAACAGATCATTTGATGTAGTAAGAGTCTAGTGTCACCTATGTTGTTTTACTTGCTTCCCTCTTTCATTTTACTTCTCTCTTCCTCTACCTCTTTGTGACTAGGCTATTGTTTCCTCCTGCTGTCAGCTACAGATAATAATCTAAATTAAAAAAAACACTGATACTGTCATCCTGAGCTGTCAAAGTCATTTCTGACAGCTCAGGATAAGTGTCAATCTCCTTTCCTGCGGGACGGCTGTGGTTACCCTTGCCAATTGGAATGCTTCTCTTCTGTCAGTGTTTCTCCTCTACTTAGACGCGGACCAGATCCAGTGTCAACCAAACAAATTAGTTTCCATTGCCATGGGACTAACATAAACTCTGAGTCAACCGAAATAATAACCGACCCAGGTCACACTCACCATTGACTTCACATTAGAGTAATGTTGCAGATAAAAAAAAATTTTTATCTTGGGAAATGGAGACACTTTAAAATATTCTAAATCCCAGCTAATTTCAGCCTCCTCACCACTCCACTGCCCGTTCCAACTGCCGCCATATGGTTGATATTAGACCTAATCTACTGCAGCCAAATCTCACTGAAGAAGAGAACGGGAAGTAGCATTGCCTTTTATAAATCCCCACAATTCAGTGGGAGTTTCATACCATCCTCCAACTTTTTCAGCTAAAAAGTTAAATTTACACTATATACTCTGAGCTGTAAGAATGTAGTGGTGGAATGTAATGGGAATAAAGAAAGTTGTCCCTTTGTTCCCTTCCTCCCTCGCTGCCATGCATCCACCCCCTTCTCTTATTTTTAATTTCTCCATTTTTATTGCCGGGGAGCTGAGTCTTTTAAGTGGACCTCTGGAACAGGGGCCTACGATGAATGAAGGGACAGCTGTGTGAGAGAATTGGACATTTGGAATATTCATCATTCCAGTGGGTCACGGCTATGTGAGCTGATAGCCTACCATACACCACTGCCACTGCAGATGAGGAGATTTTATAATTGTACATAATTAAGATATGGGGAAAATGTTGCCGCCTTAACTATTTGTCTAAAAGAATCACACAACTCTGCACATTTAATACAGAAGGTGACATGTCTATTGTATTGAAAAATGTGTTTACTGACTGACTGTCAGAAGATTTTATAATAGCACACAGTATACAGTACAGTATATTTCACTACTTCCTCTTGCAATACATCATCATTAAACTGCCAATTATTATTATTACAATTATTATTAGTAGTAATAATAATAATTGTAAGTATTCTGGAAATGTAGTAATTTATATTATATTTAATTTATACAGAAAAGCTTTTAGTGAGGCATAGTTTAAGCCTTCCTTTAAAAAGATTAACCCCACTGAAAAATGAAACCATACACTAAACTTAGGTAATTGAAGGGAAAAGTATTAAAAAATATTCTTCAACCACTTCGATGACACTGTAGAGATGATGGGGGACTGTTTAGAGATGGAAACTCCTGGCTATTTTACATACATTACATTTACATTTGTGCGTGCATGTGTGCGTGTAAGACTCTTTACACTTGTTATACATTGAGTCATCTCAGTTGTCAAATTCTATGAAACTGACACCATGATTCCTGCATTTGACTTTTCAACTAGGCTTTTAATTGATTTATTTTAGGCAGTGCTAATCAGAGCACTTTTTATCCTTTTTTACTGTTTTACTTTTTTAATCTCTGTGTTTTAGCCTTCATGCTTTTATTTATTTTTATGGCCTCTCATGTCTTATGCTCTTATGCTTTTATTTTCTAGTTCATGTTTTTAGCCTCTATGCTTTTATGCTTTTATGTTTTAGTTCCTCGTGTTTTTAGCCTCTATATTTTAAACTTTACTGTTTTAGGCAACAGTTTTTAATCTCCAGTGTTTCCTCAGGGGGCCTGCCAGTTTGGGAGTTGTCTCTGATCTTGGCCGCGGGGGCTGCTGTCCCGTGGACAGTTCCGGCCCGGGCGACTAGAGGGCTCTGCACCTTGGTGCCGAGGCTCCTGTCTGCCCGGGTTGGGGTGGTCTCTGTGGCGGTGCTCCCTGTGACCTTGGACTGGGACCTCTCCCAGTGTGGTTGGCCCCCCAAAGGTAGCTTCCTCTAGACTCCTCTGTACCTCAGGTCTCGCTGCCCGGCCATGTCTCTGTAGTGACAGCTAGTGTTTGTGTAGGTGTGTGAATGAACGTATATATATTTGTGTATGTCTCTGTGCATGATTGTGGGAGGGTTGGGTTCTTTTAACTTTCTTCTCCTGATTTTATTTGATTTCTCTTTTTCTGTACATCTCTGTGAGGCACTTTGCGATACTTTTCTGTATGAAAAGCGCTGTATGAATAAAGGTTGATTTGATTTGATTTGATTTACCCTTTTTAGGGCTATTTTTTCTTCAGTTACACAGATATCATGATATATCATAGAAAATGATCTTACAATGTATTGAGTATTGCAGAATAGCTGTATTCTGATAGTGTGATAGTGAGTTATGATATCCACCCGTAACACATACTATATACCATATACTGTATATAAGTACTGTATGTTATGCTTGTCTTTTTCTGTTTGTAGGCTCTCAGGACTTCTCTGTGGTTAGTATGGAGGAGGTGGTGCCCACCATTCAAGAGACATCCATCAAGAAGCTGGTGGTGGGGCCTCTGGACATCAGGCTGCATAGCAGCGCTGTTCACCGCATCCTCAAGATGGTCACCTGTGCCATGGACCACGAGTACGAACCTTACTGCAAACCACAGCAAGGTCAGACATCTCATGCTCCATCTGTTTTAGTTTACCAGCTAACAACTAATAGCTGACTGTACTGCCTGCACTCAGAACCGACTCTTCTCTTCTTTTTGACTTTGTTCTGTTCTCTTCTATTTTATTCTATTGTAGTCTAGTCTATTCTGTTCTGCCAATGATGTCAAAAACGGCAACAGTTTGCACTTTACAGTATCCTCATCACATCGTTATTTCCTTGCACAACCCATCTTTCAACACACAGCTGTACATGAAAGTAGTGACCTTTTGGACCACATGAGGGAGGATAAGCCAAACACCTTTGTTAGTGATCGTCCCTGCACAGCTATTGATGAGCTCATCCCTGGGATGTTGTGAAAGAACATGGAATGTGTGTCTGTGTGTAATATCTGTAGCAATAACTCTCATTTTTGCGAAACGATAACATCCGTAGGTTTCGGCTGTTTCAGCATCTGCAATAGATAATAGATGATGGGGTAATTACTACAAAGCTTTTGACTAAAGCTGGGTAGGTCAGTGTGTTCCTTCCTGTTTCTATACGTGTCTGTGCTCTCTCTGGCATTTTCTGGAGGCGGGTCACTATAGCTAGACCCCCATGGGGGATTGAGAAATTGAGTAGATAAAAGAGGAAGCATTTTTCACCAAGGTAGCTATTACAGAGGGAGTGATAAAATAACACATGCCTTGTGTTTTTTCCTAAATCTCCTCTCCTCTCCTCTCCTCTCCTCTCCTCTCCTCTCCTCTCCTCTCCTCTCCTCTCCTCTCCTCCTGTTCTCCTCTCCTCGTGTTCTCCTCTCCTCGTGTTCTCCTCTCCTCGTGTTCTCCTCTCCTCGTGTTCGCCTCTCCTTATGTTCTCCTCTCCACGTGTTCTCCTCTCCTCGTGTTCTCCTCTCCTCATGTTCTCCTCTCCTCGTGTTCTCCTCTCCTTATGTTCTCCTCTCCTTATGTTCTCCTCTCCTCATGGTCTCCTCTCCTTATGTTCTCCTCTCCTCATGTTCTCCTCTCCTCATGTTCTCCTCTCCTCATGTTCTCCTCTCCTCATGTTCTCCTATCCTCATGTTCTCCTCTCCTCATGTTCTCCTCTCCTCATGTTCTCCTCTCCTCATGTTCTCCTCTCCTCTGCTTCCTGCGGGTAGTGTTTGTGTGCTTGCCAAAGGTCAGGATGTCAAAGGCATGACTATTTTTCTACTCATCCTGTCGTCTTCTTCTTTGCACCTCCCCATACACTTCTTGCCAAGAGCTCAGCAGAGCTGGAAATGCAGGCCAAATTGGCTGGCGTCTGTGTTTTATAAGATCTTACCCTGTTTGAAGCAGGAGGTTTCCATCTTGCAAATGACTTACAGTGTGAATTTTATCTTTTATATATTGCATAAGAACAATAGAAGGAAGAAGAGTTTTAGAGCTGGGTCTGTTTGTGCCACAGTAAACTATAGGGCGTGACAGTAATAGTTGGTGTGCCATTGTGTGTATGTGGGTAAGCACACTTCTTCTTTACCAGCCACGGCAGCAAGGCTGGTATTGTTTTCACCTTCAGAGTTTGTGTGTGTTTTGTCATGGCAAAATGTTGTCCTGGAGATACCTACTGCAGTGGGAACAACCCTAGAGTAGTTGAGATCAAAATAAAGTTCAAATATGGGTGTAGTCCAAGCAAGTAAGAGGGTAGAAAGTAGGGAAGGGGCCATTGTCCCACAACTTAACAACCTTGGCCCGTTTGGGCGTTGCAACTGGTGTGATCCCATCAGAAAATGGTCCTTAGTTTGGTCGTGTTTTGGCCCTTTCTGAGTGCTTTAGTGTTTTAGTGTGTGTAATCATGCATTTGTGTATCATATGAGCTGCATGTCTTTTGTAATTTGAATGTTGACTGTGGATATTGACTTAAGCCTTGGCATATGATTAGATCGGACATGGCAGTGCCAGATGAACCTGATGCAGGCTGTGGCAGTAGGCCAAAGAGCAAAACAGCTCTGGGATCAGGTTCTGAGCCCACCTTGGAGCTGGGAATGTAGCCCAACAGAACCTTTACTGAACTGAAACAAGCCCATGTCCTGGGACCAGAGCCAAGGCTGTTCAGTAACAAAGCACTCAGGTTTTGGTCCACCTCAGGCCTTGGACATAGTTTAGTGGTTCAGTGCTCTGGTCACTCCTCACTTTGGTGAGCACTGACCTTGCTAGCCTCTATTTATTGTTGTCTTGGTTCACTTCATTTTCTGCCTTTCCGGATGTTTCTGGTTATTGATTGAATGAGTGGTTTTATGAGATAGTTCAAAAACAAAGCTACTGGGAAACAGCCACTGTAATGAATATTGCTTGGAGATGCCAGTACTTTTTTAGTGCATGTTTATTTTATTTAGTGTATGAGGTGCTGGTTTTTGTTGGAAACTCCTTTTTTATTGTTTTAATGCTGCAGGCGTGGAGGAGAGGCACCTACTCAAGGAAATTGGTGTGCTTTACAACTAACCCCTTTCTCTGTAAAAAAAATATTTAGTCCTCAAATCCAAATGTCGTTGGCCTTTTCCACTCCCTCTCTTTATTTCAAGTAATGCACCACAAGCTGCATTCTCGTGGTTAAATTCACTTGTGTAAAACAAAAGAAAACCAGTTGTTTTTGTAATAAAACGTTTCATCTTACACTGCACCCTCTTCCTATATCTGTTCCAAAGCTAACATGTTTCTTTCTGTTGTGTGATTGTCACTGTAGAAATGGTTGAAGAGAGCCAAGGTCCAGCTACTCCGGAAGAAATATCGAACTTAGAGGAATTCATCCCAACCAGAATCACATGTCTCACTATGCTCCAAGTGTCAGTGACTGTCTCCATGGCAGAGTTCAACCTCCTTCACACACTAATGCCTGTCATCATGGGATGCAAGGTAGTGCACTCAGACCTACATTCTTCTAAATTACACCCTTATATCCTTATCGTCTTTGAAAACCTCCTTTTGAAGGGTCGTGAATAAATCATGGATGATTGCATTACTTAAATTTATGGTGTGAAAATCGAGTATACAAACCATAATGGAGAGAGAATATGACCACAAGATGGTCAGACACTTGGCGACTGTGACAAAAGTCTGAAACTGCAATGCACACCCATTGTGCAGTATGCACTGCAACTTCAAACATGGAACATTCTATACACTTAACCGAACACAAGAAATCCATAGGTAGGTTTGATTTTGACAAACATTGATTGCAAAGATACTTGTGGATGAGAGCAAATGGTATTACAGTAGGTGCTTACTGCACATTCAAACAGGCAAGTATTTTGTGTAAAGGTTTAAATGTCTTATGAATATTTCTCAACATGGGATAACAACATTCTGCAGTCTTGTGAAGGGGAATATCTTGTAATGTATTAAGTCAAACATCAAATCCAGCCATTTTACCAACCGTTATGAAATTGCACAGTATTTAAGTAACAAATTTAGATTTAATCAATTTTGAGAACTCGTCAATGAGAGTTGACCTTAAGATCAAATCAAATCAAACTTTATTTATAGAGCACATTTTTGACGACCAACGGTTGACCAAAGTGCTGTACAGTTCAGTAAATAATACAATACAATACAATACAATTAGAATTAAAAAAACACACATAAAATACAGTAGACAGGTTTTATGCTCAGCCTGAATTAAAAGCCATGTAGAACAGTTGGGTCTTCAATAAGGCCTAAAAACCTGGGCTTGCTATTCCAGAGCCTAGGGACAGCCGCCACAAAGGCTCGGTCCCCTCTGGTTTTCAGTGTGGTCCTGGGGACTTAAAGCAGTATTTGATTTGCTGACCTCAGCGCTCTGGCTGGACTCTGACAGTGTAAAAGTTTAGTTAAGTACAGCGGTGCCAGTTCATTTAGAGATTTAAACAACAAATAACAAAAGTTTAAAACCAATCCTGTAGCGGACAGTGCAGTGAGGCCAAGACTGGTGTAATGTGGTCACGCTTTCTTTTACCAGTCATGAGACGAGCGGCTGCGTTTTGCACGAGCTGCAGGCGACGAAGCAACGGCTGGTCGACCCCAACATACAGAGAGTAACAGTAATCCAGCCGTGAAGAAATAAAGGCATGGATCACTCTCTCTAGATCTTTGGGAGGAAGATAGGCTTTAATCTCGGCTAAGAGTCGAAGCTGGAAGAAACTCGTTTTGGCGTCAGAACTAACCTACCTGTCAAATTTTTAAGCACTATCTAGTGTTATACCAAGGTTCTTGACATGAGTGCAGGAGTTAGGCGTATGTGGGCCCAGAAAACCAGCAGAAAAATCATGAACATTTACAAAGATACGATATAAGAGAGTATAAGAGATATACAAAGGAGACTGATGTGCGATAAGTATTCGCCCTTTGATTCGCTTTCTCCCCTTTTTTGTCTTCAATCTTCCAGACTGCACCGGAGCCAGTGAACGTGCCAGTGTTTCAGCCAGTGCATCCTCTGCCTTCTGTGCAGTTCCATTTGGAAAGAGTGAATGTCGAACACTCAGTGCCCATGTATGCTCAGGAGCTGGTCAGCACTGTCAGCAGTCTCAACCAGCCTTCTGACAACCTGCTACATCACTGCTATGCACACCTCTACCTTAAGGTGAGCACAACAATATCACATATGTCCTTTCTGTAGATAGAAAATTGGACATATGGCAAACAACACAATTGGTGCATTTAATAATAATTTGTTCTGTCAAAAGAGTTGTTTCTAGGTTAGCGCTGTATCTTACATCTGCAAGTGACTTTTCCAAAAAGGTCAGTCTGATCCACTGCTAATTACAGTTGGACATCTAGATTGTAATTAACCCTACACATATCGGGCTAGTTTTGCATTAGCTGATTTGGTTCTCTTTTGTCTAAGACTGTTAATACTGACAGAAATAAGATTATTGTAGAGTTGATAAAAAAGTCAGTCATACTCTTATGGTAAACTAATTTTACTCCTGTAAAGTTCCTTTTTTTCTGTCCTTTGTCATTTTTCATTAGCACACATATTTTATTGATTTTAAACATGTCTCTTCATCCATCATCTTTCAAGTTGGCACAAAATTCATGCAATTTAGCCCAAAGTCAGTAGGTCAAACGCATGACCACAGTGTGGCCACTTACTTACTCTGTTACTGAGTTGATTGTAAAGTCTTGAGTTTGACGCTCAAAATATATAGTTCATTGATAATTACAGTTAAAGTTACAAACAACAAATCTGGGCCTATTGGAAGACTTTTTGGATTTGTCAGAGAATGTGTGTAAAATTACTGGGCAACATCACCCATGATTTTATTAGATTGCCTAATACGATTAAGCCAATTTCATAAGCATTTATTTAGTATGTAGAGTTTGTTATATTAAAAGATTGTAGCCGTTACTAAGGACTATTATTGGACAACTTAGAAAAATCTGAACAATCTTCTATGGGAATAGCTCTTTATACATTCTACTCATACCATTTGTTGTTTGTTGTTACACTTTTTACTTAACATTTCATTTATTATATATGTTTAATGTGTAATATAGTACCTCTCAACAGTGTACGTGATCAGAGCAAAGCATTTACAAATTTGAATTGATTTTCTTCTGACTATGGCTTAATGTTTTTCATACCTAGCTGTTACATGAATAATTTACATACACACGAGTAGTTATTCATTAAATATAGGTAAAGGAAAAGTCATATCAAATGGCTATAGTATTAGCAATAAAGAAGTTTCCCACTTTACTTTTCAAATTGACATATAAATAAACCAGGATAAATGAACCAGATCTGTAATTACAGTTTACTTAAATATAGAACTATGGAGAATTTAACAAATCCATCTAATCAACCTTTTAGGAAGGCTGGATAACAGATCTGGAGTAATCTGGGGTGGCCCAGTCAGGCCTGGTGTGGCCTGGGTGTGTTTTTTTTAAGGCAGGATGTTTGCCGGACATCATGCTGGTAGTCCTTATCACAGGGTCACTGCAGGGTTAACAGTCAACTGGTCAGTGGCCAAGGATCCTTCTGACCAATCAGCCAATCAGCATCTGTATCTGCCAAGGTACTCATTCCGCCTCTGGATATTGGCAGCGGGATCATGACAGGGTGGAGGTCATTCTGGCCGCAATTCACCCATTTCAGGAAGTGATTTGAAGCGGGTATAAACTAAGGCTTATCTTAATCTGTGTTTTATTGACACTGACTGACAAAGCTTAGGTGTCTGTCTTGAGGGTAGCAGTTAGCCATTGTCTCACTTTTCCATGGTTATAGGCAATAACTCAAAGTCAGCCTTGCTCAACAAGGAGGCTGCAGATGTAAATAGATGGGGCATAATTGAAAACCTATTTAATAATGAGTTGCTTAGGGCTGCTGAAATAGGAACAGAATTTGAAATCTGGTCTCCCAGAGGAAGATGTAGTGAATCTGTCTTGGCCATATGGCCCCAAGCTTGCATTACAAAGAGGGATTTTTATTATGTCTACATCTGTATCAGCCAATCATACAATTCAACTTGAATAATAATAGTTCATCCACAGGCCAGTTGTCCTATTATAAATGTATTATCATTGTAGTTGGGTCCAAAGTTTTGTCTGTCTCTTCTGAGCCATCTGTACAGCAAAGTGGTTTGGTAGACCTTCACTTGCAGGAATTGAATGAATGCTGCCCTGCGCATATACAGCAGCTGCAAGTGGGACAGCTGGGCCAAGCCATCATCCACTGCCTCAAATATTCAATGGGACTTCATCCACCATGTTCACTATTAACAGTATGTAAACATTGCTGTTACTTTACATTATGCTGGCTACCAGGAGGTTAGATAATGAGAATATGGTTATGAGACACGTTGTCACTTAAAGACTAAAAATCTCTGACACTGGATTCTTTATTGCCATTCCCACTCTGTTACTTTATGTATGTACACTTGTTTTGAGAAAACCTGTTATTCTAGAAACTTCAGTTCAGTCTGTACATGTTTGTTGGTGTGCTCTTGTACTGCGCAAACTAGCAACCAACTTTTTAGACACACACAGTGTTCAAGATTCAGCAGTGTGTTTCCTTATTAAATCACATTACTTCGGTCACTTCTGACATGTAGTCAACTAAAAAATATTACAGGAAGAAAAAAAGTCTATAGTGGTCTAATTTACATAAAATATGCATTTTTTTAGGGTTCAACATAAGACTATATATATATTTTTCAAATTTCTTTTATTGATTTTGGTAGACAGGTAAAAAAAGAAGTACAACAGTTGTATAGTGCACCAATGCGTCTGTCTTAAAAGGGAAAAAGAAAAAGAAAAAAACCCAACATAAATCCCACGATCCCTCTCAACAACCCGTATCAGACTTACAATAACCAACTAAGTAATTAAATAACATATAACATAAGTACAAATTAAGGTACAATGAAACAAAATAGAGTAAAATCTATAGCTAATAGGAAAAATAATTAAAGAAGAATTCAAGGAAAAACAAAAAGAAGGGGGGGGGGGGTCTCTCCTTCCAAGTTTTAGGTAGAGTCTTCAGTCATCAGGAGTAACAGTGAGACTATTACTAATAAGAGCCAGCAGTGGGTCCCAGGTTTTGTGGAATGCTGTCAAAGATCCCCTCTGTGAAAACCTTAACTTCTTCGGGGCCTGTAAGAACCAGGGCCAGTAAGAACCAGGGCCAGTATGAACCAGGGCGACAGGTCTGCTGAAAACAGTTATGGTGAAAGTAGTTCAGTGATGATTGAGATCAGAGAACAACAATGCCGGCTCTGTCCTTCTGTGCTTCTATGTTGGAGTTTCAGAAGCTCTGTGAACTCAATGAGAACTGACATGTTTTTCTTCCCTCTGTGGGTCCAGTCAATAGTTGTGTTTCCATTAGCCCTATAGGGTGGCCACTCGGAAAGTTTCAGGGCACGCCCTCTCAAATCGCGGTGTTTCCATTAGAAAAAAAGGTCCCAGAGGGATTTAGGAGACTCCGGAGGTGACGTATCACTCTGAATGGGTTTAGATCGCCCGTGATCAGCTGATCAGTGATACAATGGTGTGTTCTTCCTCAAGAGAAATAACAGAATAGTTGTAGTTTGATTCAAGGCGGCCCATATGATTCAAAAGAAAAGCACTCCACCTTAAAGATTCGAGGCGCTGAAAAAGTGTTCGTTGACAGACAGGTCGTCACCACGCTGCAGTATGGTGTGTGTGTGTGTGTGTGTGTGTGTGTGTGTGTGTGTGTGTGTGTGTGTGTGTGTGTGTGTGTGTGTGTGTGTGTGTGTGTGTGTGTGTGTGTGTGTGTGTGTGTGTGTGTGTGTGTGTGTGTGTGTGTGTAAATGGGAGAGAGAGAGAGCATACAGCAAAAGACCACAGATAAGAATCCTCACGGCCGCAAGCCTGTGCAAAATATTGCATGCACAGATCATTTTCTGCGCTGCGTTCTACTAAACCACTGGATAAAAGTGTTTATTTTGCTGTGTTGTTGTGGCATCTGTACTACCACATGTCACATCCTGCTGAGAGCTACATCCAATCGACTTGTACTTTTGATCTGAATATATTACCATTGTAATTTTGATATTATATATATATATATATATATATATGGCTGCACGGTGGTGTTGCATGTTCTCCCCGTGTCTGCGTGGGTTTCCTCCGGTTAATTGATGACTCTACAAAATTGCCCTTAGGTGTGAATGGTTGTCTGTCTCTGTTCGTCTCTATGTGCCCTGCGATAGACTGGCGTCCTGTCCAGGGTGTACCCCGCCTCACGCCCGATGTCAGCTGGGATCGGCTCCAGCCCCCCCGCGACCCCGACCCCGGGATAAGCGGCTGAAGATGAATGAATGAATATATATATATATATTAGGGGTGCAACGGTTCACAAAATCCACTGTTCTGTTCTTAACACGGTTTTGGCGTTGCGGTTTTCCGTTCGGTTGTTTTTTTCAATTTCTTTTAGATTGTAAAAACACCATGTATTAGATCTGTAGCCTAATAATAAAAAAAAAACATTATAATCAGATATTTTTAAGGACATGGTGTATTTTGCAATCATGCAAAAAGTGAAATAATAAGGCAGCTTGTTAAGGGATTACTGTAACAATCTTAAATGAAAGTAAAGTGAGATTTTGAAACAGTAGGAGACACATTGCTACATTTACGCATTTATATATTTAGTTGGCAAAAAGTTAAACAATTGTTTGTCTTCTAGGTAAGAATATAAACACTTTTACATTATCAAATCTTAAAAAAAAATATAAAGGTTTTCTTACACTAAAATACGCACAAACAGCAATCACTGAACTGACTTAAATAGGCTACATCAGGGCTATTCAATTAACTTGAGGGGCTGTAAAAATATGAGCATCGCATTAATGGGAACCATCACCATATCGTGGTGGAGAGGTTTGTGTGTTCCTGTGAACCTGAGGGCTCTGTTTACTGGAGCCTAGTGCTCCTGGTAGGGTCTCCCATGGAAAAGTGGTCTCAGTCGAGGGGCCAGACTAAGAATGGTTCAAAAAGACTCAATGGACAAACAAAGAAGAGGAAGAGAGAACCTGCCCGGAGGCAGCCCGGGGCCCCATGTAGCCAGGTCCAGACGGAGGGCTCGCCGGCGAGCGCCTGGTGGCCGGGTTTGCCACAGAGCCTGGCCGGGCACAGCCCGAAAAAGTGACGTGGCACCTCCCTCCTCCCATCCTGTTGGCCCACCACTCGCAGGAGGAACCTCTTGGGTCAGGTGCGCTGCTGCACGGGTGGCAGTGAAGGAGAGGGGCCTCGACGGACCAGACACGGGCAGCAGAAGCTGGCTCTGGGGACGTGGAATGTCACCTCTCTGTCGGGGAAGGAGCCGGAGCTTGTGCGGGAGGTGGAGCACTACCAGTTAGATCTGGTGGGGCTTACCTCCACACACAGTCTCGGTTCTGGAACCGTACTCCTGGATAGGGGTTGAACCCTATTCTTCTCTGGAATTGGCCAGGGTATGAGGTGCCGGGCGGGTGTTGGAGGTCACCCCGGGGGACGAGAGGGTCGCTTCCTTACACCTGCGGGTGGTAGGGGGGAAAACCCTGACTGTTGTTTGTGCATATGCACCGAACAGCAGTTCAGAGTATTCGGCCTTCTTAGAGACCCTGAATGGAGTCCTGCAAGGGGCTCCGGTAGGGGACTCCATAGTTCTGCTGGGAGACTTCAACGCCCACGTGGGCAATGATGGAGACACCTGGAGAGGCGTGATTGGGAGGAACGGCCTCCCTGATCTAAATCCGAGTGGTCAGATATTAGACTTCTGTGCTAGTCACGGATTATCTATGACTAACACCATGTTCTAACATAAGGATGCTCATAAGTGTACGTGGTACCAGAGAACCCTAGGCCAAAGGTCGATGATCGATTTTGTGATCGTATCATCTGATCTGAGGCCGTATGTTTTGAACACTCGAGTGAAGAGAGGGGCAGAGCTGTCAACTGATCACCATCTGGTGATGAGTTGGGTCAGAGGATGGGGGAAGATTCTGGACAGACCAGGTAAGCCCAAACGAGTAGTGCGTGTGAACTGGGAACGTCTGGAGGACGCCCCTGTCCGAGAGATCTTCAACTCCCACCTCCGGCAGAGTTTTTCTGGCATCCCTGTGGAGGTTGGGGGCATTGAACCGGAGTGGGCAATGTTCAAAGCTTCCATTGCTGAAGCTGCAGCAGTGAGCTGTGGCCTCAAGGTCTTAGGTGCCTCAAGGGGCGGTAACCCTCGAACATCGTGGTGGACACCGGTGGTCAGGGAAGCTGTCCGACTGAAGAAGGAGGCCTTCCGGGATATGTTATCCCAGAAGACTCCGGAGGCAGTTGCAAGGTACCGACAGTCCAGAAGGGCTGCAGCCTCTGCTCTGTCAGAGAACAAAGCAGCGGGTGTTGGAGGAGTTCGGAGAAGTCATGGAGAAGGACTTTCGGGCGGCACCAAGGTGCTTCTGGAAAACCATTCGACATGGTCAGGAAGGGGAAACAGGGAACCGTCCAAGCTGTTTACAGTAAGGACGGGACGCTGGTGACCTCAGCTGATGAGGTAATCGGGCGTTGGAAGGAGCACTTTGAGGAACTCCTTAATCCGACTAACATGCCCTCTTTTGTAGAGGCAGAGCTGGAGGCTGATGGGGAATCATTGTCAATATCCCTGGCGGAGGTCACTGAGTGACAAACAACTCCACAGTGGCCAAGCCCCACGGATTGATGAGATTCGTCCAGAAATGCTGAAAGCTTTGGGTTTGGAGGGGCTGTCTTGGTTGACACGTCTCTTCAACATTGCGTGGAAGTCTGGGACAGTGCCAAGGGAGTGGCAGACTGGGGTGGTGGTTCCTCTGTTTAAAAAGGGGGACCAGAGGGTGTGTGCCAATTACAGGGGTATCACACTACTCAGCCTCCCTGGTAAAGTCTACTCCAAGGTACTGGAAAGGAGGGTTCGTCTTATAGTCGAACCTCAGATTGAAGAGAGACAATGTGGATTCCGTCCTGGACGTGGAACAACGGACCAGCTGTTCACTCTTGCAAGGATCCTTGAGGGGGCTTGGGAGTATGCCCATCCAGTCTACATGTGTTTTGTGGATCTGGAGAAGGCATATGACCGGATCCCTCAGGAGATACTGTGGGAGGTGCTGTGGGAGTAAGGGGTGAGGGGGTCACTTCTGTGGGCCATCCAATCTCTGTACACCCAAAGCAAGAGCTTTGTCCGGATTCTCGGCAGTAAGTCAGATTCGTTCCCGGTGGGGGTTGGCCTCTGCCAGGGGTGTGCTTTGTCACCAATCCTGTTCGTGATTTTCAGGAACAGGATATCGAGGCGTAGTCGTGGTGGGGAGGGGTTGCAGTTCGGTGGGCTGAGGATCTCGTCTCTGCTTTTTGCAGACGATGTGGTCCTGATGGCATCGTCGGTCAGTGACCTTCAACACTCACTGGATCGATTCGCAGTCGAGTGTGAAACAGCTGGGATGAGGATCAGTTGGCCGGAGAATCGGAGCAGCGGGGGGCGGTGATGCAGTCGCTCTACCGCACCGTTGTGACGAAAAGAGAGCTGAGCCGGAAGGCAAAGCTCTCGATCTACCGGTCAATCTTCGTTCCTACCCTCACCTATGGTCATGAAAGCTGGCTCATGACCGAAAGAACGAGGTTGCGGGTACAAGCGGCCGAAATGGGTTTTCTCAGGAGGATGGCTGGAGTCTCCCTTAGAGATAGGGTGAGAAGTTCAGCCATCCGTGAGGAGCTCGGAGTAGAGCCGCTGCTCCTTTGCGTTGAAAGGAGCCAGTTGTGGTGGTTCGGGCATCTAGTAAGGATGCCCCCAGGTGTTCCAGGCACGTCCCGAGAAAGGGAAGTTTGGGGTCCCCTGCTAAAGCTGCTGCCCCCGCAACCCAACCCCGGATAAGCGGATGAAGATGAGATGAGATGAGATTAATGGATATTGTAAAAACAATGCAGCGACATAGGAGTACATATATTGTCTTTATTCTATCAATGTAAATATAAGTCATAGGCCTCAAAGTGCAACAAGTTTTTCAAAAAACAATCCTTGAACAAACCTGTGAACCAGAGGTTTTCACTCAATTATTGGACTAAAGTAAAGTTTGAGGCTCTTGTCCTTTACTTGAGTATTTTATTGACATGCTACTTTATTTTTCTTCTCCTCTACAAATCAGTGAAAATGTTCTACTTTTATCTGATTACTTCAGTTACTAGTTACTTTACCAGGCTGACAAGTACATATGAAACATTAGTTTATTCATCAAAAACTGGACTGACATAAATGAAGGTAACATAAATGCAGAGTAGCATGATTTTTTATTAACTTCTCCTCTTTACACTCAGATATGGCGGCAGAGTAAACACAGGCTTCACAGAGACAGAAACAAAAACTTCTCTGGTGAACTGACGGTTTTCTGTGTCAACTTTTCTTTTTTCAGAGTAGAGACAGACATTGATGTGGTGATTTAACCAGACAGAAACGTTTGAGAACAACAGCGGAGCGGAGCTTAGCGAGCTGTTTCAGAAACCCACGAAGAAGAGCGTAAATGGAGCATGGCAACGCGCCTACAGGGAGCGTGTTGAGCAAGTCTCCCGGCATGCCGGTATTTGACGCGCTGAGACGGTAGCGCTGAGACGGTAGCACTGAGACGTAGCGCTGAGATGAAAGGACAGCGGTCATGAAGGCTTACGCTACATTGCACCTCATAAACCGGTAAACATGTGTAGGGTAGTCGACCATAGTGTAAAAGCACTTACTGGTTTGATCTGTACATTACTGCATATGCATTTCTGTGTCTTCTCTTCTCCTTCCCCGTTATCCCTCCTGCCATCTTTCACACTCCCTTTCTTTCTGTCTCTCCTCCCAGGTGTTTGGGTTCCAGGCAGGCTTGACATGCCAGGACAGTACAGGGGGTTTCCTTCCTCTCATCAGCATCATCCCTTCCTTCAGCACTGCACTCTATGGGAAGCTGATTCAGATGCCTGCATACTGGTGAGCACTTGTAATATATAAATATGGGTGGAAATTTGATTAGAAGAAGCAGGACCTATTTTTTTTATCCCAACAAAAATTACACTGTGTCTCAAAATGTTTTATCTGTCTGTTTGTCTCAACCAACATTTAGTGCTGTTCTTTGCTAGTGCCAAGTCTACTCCTCTGCATGTGATTCAATTGCATGTATGCCACACAGTGTAAAAATGGTACTGCCATAGCAGAAAACATTTTGATCCTCCTTGAAATGGTTTCTAGGTGTTTGGTTCAAGTAAAAACATCACAGGACCTGTTTTGTTAGATCCAGGTTTGGCGTTGTACAATTTAATGTATTTATTGAGTTAATTATGGCAGCTCAAGGTGATTATGGTCAACACATTCTTCAAAGTAGACACTGCATATGTAATGTACTCGTCATTGTGAATGTTGGCTGCGTGATGGCTAAAGGGACTAAGCCAACTACAATAAATGGCAGGGTGTTTTATATTTTACAAGCACCTGTGGATGGTAACAACCACCCATCAGTTTAACCCAGCAAAGATGCATACCAAAGTGAGGGAGGCAAACATACAGTCTATACATCCATCTTCAAAACATACAGTGGAGGAATACTGTTGTTGTTTTCTGTTCAGAATTTGATAGAATATCCTATGTGGCTATACCACTGCTGTCCTAGCATGTTTTTTTTAAATAACCGAGGCACTTCAACAAAAACCTTTATTTAGTGATAAAAACAGTGATCAAAATGAGAGAACAGTAACCTTTCTGTCAGAAGAGAATATTTCCACAATGTTTTCTTCCGTAGGATTCAAAAAAGAACAAAAAGCTGTAGAGGCCACAGCTTTGAATGACTTCAGCACTTCTGCACCCACAGGACATCACTAGCTTCTCACACTGCTCTGGTTTGATCTTTGTCCATTCTGACTCAGTCTCTTCCACAGTTCACTAACTGGAGTGGGTTTCTTACACATTACTTTGTCACCAAGGATTTTTCCAGAGATTCTCTGTGGGGTTTAGATCTGGACTCTTGGCATTTCATTGTTTCAATATTCTTAGCTTCAAGGAACTGATTAACCTGTTTTTTAGTGAGACAGGGGACATTGTTTTACATGAAAATTGCAGGAAGATTTGGAAACAATTGCAGTGAAGGTGTTGCATGTTGCTGAAGGAGGTTCACATAAACATTTGCATTCACCCTGCCATGTAGCTGTACAAGAGGCCCAACTCCTGCTGCAGAGAACATCCCCAAACCATGACACTTCCTCCTCCAAATTGAACTGACTTAATAAAAATGATTAATACTTTGTTCTCTAATTTTGATCTCCACCGTACATGAAGTGCTTTTTGCCGATTTTGGAAAGTGTGGGTGTCAACATCCTATGTTTGCATCCTTGGAAGTGTTAATATGCATGCTTGCTTGTCTGTACAGTATACAGTACAGTGTGTGTATGTGAGTGTGTTTATGTGTGGTTAGGCCCATGTATTGTACTTTATGAAGAGGATTGCAGCCTTTTTTGCAGGCAGTGCATCAGAGGGTATTTAAAGTGATGGATGAGCCACTTCTTCAGCGGTCGGTGGGGAAAACAGAAAAACAGAGTCACTGGGTAACAACTACAACAATTTCTCAGATGGTTTGAAACACAAGGAGAGGAAAATAAGACAACACTGTCTAAGGAGATGAAAAAACATATTGCTATACTCCTCCTCTTGTACCAGACAGGATGACTCATTGGGGATATCCCCCAGAGAGTTGAAGAGAGGACAAGAAGGGAAAGTAGAGGAATACGACTGAGATTGGAGGTGGAACAGTTGGACAAATGGGAGATTTGAAAGAGATGGGCAAGAAATTAATCTATAGCATTTAAGTTTTATAGCAGTCAAAATACAAGACACTGGAAGAGAATAAGGAGATAAACTACACCTATAAGCACCCCAGTATTGAGATTTTAGACAGCCAATTGAAGATGGAATGGAGAGAAGAGAAGACAAGTCAAGAAGGTGGAAGATGAATAGAGAGGAAGAGAGGATGTTGGGAAAAGTGTAAGTGGGCAGTTTTGTGGATCTGCAGGGAAGAGGGATGAGAAAGGTGGATGGTCAGCCGAAACAATACAAAAGTTGTGAGGTTACAGGAAAATTCACTTCACTCTGAGGGCTAAAAGTGTGTGTGTGTGTGTGTGTGTGTGTGTGTGTGTGTGTGTGTGTGTGTGTGTGTGTGTGTGTGTGTGTGTGTGTGTGTGTGTGTGTGTGTGTGTGTGTGTGTGTGTGTGTGTGTGTGTGTGTGTGTGTGTGTGTGTGTGTGTGTGTGTGTGTGTGTGTGTGTGTGTGTTTGTGTTTGTGGTATTAAACTTCATGGGGCCTTGCTTTACTTTTATATATTTTATAGTGATGAACTTTGACTATAAATCGAACATGAATAAATGGCCTTATTGGGCTCATTTTTTATTAAAGTAGGGCCCTGTTAAGAATGAATAAGCAGCTTATGTCCTGTCTCCTCAGCCCACATTAACAACTGTCTAACACGTCTGGTTTATAGTAAAACAAGTTAAAATCTTTTTGTCTTTGAAATAAAGAGATTTGTTGAAAAATGAATTCACTCCATCACTGTGTGTTAAGTAATAATCATCTGGAAAACCCTTGATGCAAAAACACGCACGCACGCACGCACGCACACACACACACACACACACACACACACACACACACACACACACACACACACACACCCTGTGCCCTCTCTCTCACACCTTGCAGTCAAAGTGCCTGTTAAAGCAGGAAACCTGTGCGAGAGCACTAGCTTGGGAATCGATTTCCCCCCATTAGTTTCGATTTAAACATGTCAAAGACCTGCAGATGGTTTTGAATTTTCCTGACTTCTTCTCCAGGCAAACATTGTATCTACTGTACAGCGGTTAGCCGGCCACATAGGGAACCACAAGGCCCTCATTCAGTGTTGTGAGTGTGCCTGTAGACAGAACCTGATTCCCTGTGCTCTCTGCTCCCAATAAGAGACTGCTAGCTGGCTGTTTGATCTCCACCCCCCTGTTTCTGCCCTGCCTGCCTCAAATAGTGGATTCAGATGTCAAACGGATGTTATTTTTTCTTTCTGACATTCACTCGATGTTTCTCATCTCCAGAGAGCCTTCCAGATCAATGCCCTCCTGTGGCTTTTCTCTCAGCCTGGACCAGCCCTTAGAAATAACACTGACAACCTCTCAGAGTCTCCTTGACAGGCTAAGAAAGTGCTCTGTTATTCTTTGTTGTAAGCAAGCCTTTGATGAATACAGTATGTACATGTCTAGAAGTCCTTCATATGATTTGAACAGCATAGCCATTAGTCTTTCTAGACTATGTGATGGCAATGCGATCATACCTCAAAGTAGGTAAACATAATACTGAAGATAATTCTGCTGTCTTTTTACAGGATTATTTCCACTTCGACCCATCTCTCTCACCCCCAATTTAAATTGAGTTTGATGTTTCCGACACTTTGACAGGTTCGAAGCACTTCTAGCATTTTCTAACAGTTGCCTTTTGGTTTCACTGTCATCTCTTTCCTGCATATGATAATGGGACTGCATGTAATGTGCAGAGTTATGAGTTCTGAACCTGACATTTCAAGCTTGAAGTGACTCATATTTGACCCTTTCAATCGAAGCTGGAGGTATGGCTGCCTTGCTTCCTGACCTATGTGACGCTACAGTCAAAATCCAATAAACACAACCTGACAGTTTTCTTCTGGAAGAATGATGATGAACAGGTTTGACAGAAGTAGAAACAGTGGTTAGAAGAAATAGAAGAGACAAAAAGAGGATGCTGAGTGACAACTGGCAATGGTAATCGGGGGAAAGTAATGAGTTTGTTTCCTATTGTGCGGATGTACTCAGTTGAGTTTTCTCTGTGTGTGGACGTGGATGAAAAAATAGTGGCCTGGGATAAACAGTGAAATGAAAAGCTGATTTAATTTCAGCTGACTTTACTCTCAGTGTGTTTGAGTATTGGGATTCCCATGAAAAACTCACACCATTTTTACCAACACAAATGTATTAAAGATTACATATGATCACAGTATGTGGGTGACATACAGTTCCTCTTCTAAAGGTGAAAGCTGAGGCCAAGAGTGGCACACTGTGTCAGAAGTAGAGTCAAAAGATGCACTCCACCAGGTGGTAATTAGCCTTATTGATATTTGTTTTGTGACTGCTCCTCAGCGCTGATGTAACTCCAATAACATCCCTTTTCAAGATGCTCTATTCTCTGAGTGAACATTGTGTAGAGCTGTACAAGCTTTTGATGTTTTTAGGAAATATGGAAGAAAGTGGGAAGCCTGAGACCTTAGTGAAGGCACAGGAGAGAGACAGACAGTGGTCTGAGAAAAAGAGCTGCTGACTCCAGTTTCTTATGCAGATTATTGGATCAGCTTTTTCCATTACCAATGTAAAAGGTAGCTTTAGATTAGTCTCCCACGGAGCAGGGAAGTACAATCGGTGATGTCATATGCCGTAGAGTTCAATGGCAGAAACAAAACAATCTTACCTGATATAACAAGTTGGCTTCCCTGGTGCACTGGTGCTTGGCATTTTAGCCATACAACTGTTTTTTAAATGCTGATACCGGTTTGTAGTGTTGCCCTGTTAAGTAGCAACGGTACATGTTCTGCATAATAGCTCTACCTAACGCTGCACAGCACTGTCTTCTTTAAAACCAAAGTAGTTCCACACAACTGACCTGCTTTTCCTCTTCAAGACTAAAGTCTCTGCTGTATCATTTTCCGACTCTTCTGTCGTGCTTGAGGCCATTGCGCAGCAGGTGAAAGTGCAGCATGACTGAAGGGCCTGCTCACACTGACCTGAGGCTTGTTATTGGAACCAAGTGCTCCGCTCGCGTATCATGTGAGCCGTGTAATCGCGCCCCTTGCGGTTGGAAAATGCTTTTTATCGTATCGCAATATTATCGCAAATGCAATTTTTTGTTCAGCCCTGGTTGAAATTGGGCAATACATTTCAAGGCTAGTAGTCTAGGGTGGTGGTGGTGGCTGGTGCAACCAACATTCCCTAAAATTCCCTTGTAAGGGCACCTCAGCTCAATTGTAATGTTTTAACCTCCTGGCCATGTTGTCTGTGTGGAGATGTGGCATGTGCCATTTGGTTGTTCTAACTATCATAAAGTTGATACTCTTGGCTGACACCTTGTGACATTGTGTCTACACATCACACTGGCTAATATATAACTGAAAGTGAGTGTTAGCTGTTGTTAAACAGTAAGCTGAGGTCCACTCTATCACTGTCACTAGATCTTGGGTTGGGTGTGTGGAGGGACATTTATAAAGAAGGGGCAGACAGAGACTGAGAAGTAGTTTAAAAAAAAAAAAAAAACAGCATCAGATCACATAAAGTACGTCCTAAAATGGGCAATTTTGAAAATCATACTACATTGTTGTAGCTACGTTATGATGTAATGACATTAGTTACCTGTTCATTTACAGCCATGTGATTAAAGCAGTCAAAAGGCTTTTGTGTCCTAATATTTTGCGCACAAAAATATTGTGATAGGTTGCAATGAAGAGTAGTCGTGTTTCCTCTGCTAGTTGCAAAGTGTTCAGCATAGTACTTAGGTTTGTAACACGTCATCTCTCCTGTATCCAAGATACTCCCAAATAACAGACCAGCTGTTCTTTCAGCCACGAGTAATCCTTTGTCGTTAACGTTTCCCTCCACGCTTGTCTCTCCCCCCTTCCGCCATTACGGTACCCTAGCTTAAAACACCTCTTTGTGCTTGACCTTAGTCAGAACGTTGCTTGTACATTCGGGGAACTTGTGCAGTATGGTTCCATCTGGTTGGCCAGATATGTTGACATGCAGTGTCCTAATACATGGCATATGGAAATATACCATTAATCACAGTTCAAGCTGTGTTTTGCGATACGTACATCTCACATGTTAATATTACGATGAAGGTACAATTTTAGAATAGTTTGATATTAAACAATAATAACATGCCCAGGGGCTGAGGATAGAAATAATAGTTTAGATGTATCTCTGTATAATGCATCAGATTTCAAGTATTGAAATATATGTGGTCCCAGTCAAATAAACATGTAAATAAAAAATTAAAACTTAAATAAATCATAAAGAAAAGGGTCTTCAGTGTAACTCCATACAAATTGACATAGCTGAGTTTTTTTCTGATATTAAAAAAAACACATTGGAAGGGAGTAGGGCTAGTAAACAATGGTTACTATTGTAAAATGCTGAAGTCCCAGTCTCCCATCTTGGTACCCTGCTGTGCACTAACTGGGCAGTTATTTGGTTAGCAAAAAGCCAAAATCCTCTGAAATTAACTTTCACTACCAGTGAATTAAAGTGCAGCTGAGAGGCATCAGGCTGTACTTATCCCTAATGAAAGGCAATGTATGTGGCCGCCAACTTCACAGGAACTCTACAGAGAGTCTCAATTGGTCTGGCTGCTAAACCTGTTATCCCAGATAAAATCTGTGCCTGCAAAAAAAGGGGAGGGTAGGGGGTTGGCAGTAAGGAGGGGATGTTAGAAGTGCCACCTGCATCGATATCCCTCTCACACACACACACACACACACACACACACACACACTTTTACGCTCACACCATATAATATTCCTTATGCAGGGCCACCTGACAGCAGCAACATATGGAGGCAGGCCAAGGCCGGGGCCCACCAACCATCCGACCAACAAACCAGCAGCAGCCTAGTGTGGCCCGTCGTATTGCAGGTCATAATTCAGCCCCATGCCAGCTTTTATGTGGCGTTTTTAGCAGCCCCTGTTTCTCGCTCAGCTATTTCTGAGGGGATCATTTCTTAAGGCATGTGGCATTACAGGTGCATGTTATATAGCCACAAAAAGCTGACTTGTCTTGCAAATGTTTCTGAATAGAGAAGAATGTTGGTTGTCCCTTGATATCTAATTATTGATCTAACTCTATTACATTGTCAATGGCTAGTCCAGTTTTTAGCACTACCTGTAGATTTTTTTTATGTGAAGTTGAGAAGTCTGTTACTATGTCTGGACCTGTAGTCTAGACTCTAGATTAGCTCATGTTGTGATTTATGAAGGCTGCTTGAGGCATCTGAGGCATGAGGCTTCTGGTGTGATTGTAATGCCTCATTACTCCTGTTCATAGTTAGTCATAGCAAGCTGCTCCTGGTCTATGTCTCCAAGCACAGCCAAGAACAAGAGGACAAATGTTTTCTGTGTCCTTCAGTAGAGAGTCATAGAGATCCAAGTCAAATTTAGCAAATGCACATGAACAGCATTCAGTGGTGAGAACTGTGGCTGTTACATTTGTCGACTAGCCATTTTGGCAGGCACTGTCATTAACAAGTTGAATTGAATTAATCATTTTGGACGATGGAGACTGATTTGGGAGTTGCTGTTGAATGGAAAAGTCCATTTCTGTGCTCTGAGTATACATTTATATGACTTATGACATAGATCTTGTGAATGATGTCACATACACAGCTTCTGCATCAAGCGTTGTGCCCCTCAACCAGAGTTTGATCAGTGTTGATTTTATAATGAAGTAATCACTTGTATTACTCATCAAGGTCTCAACTGAGAGGTTTGTGAAGGCAGGGTTAAAGTTACTGTTCGCTGTTATGGTGAAGGATAATTGAATGACCTTAAATCAACGTGTGGTTGCTGTGGTCATGCTCAGCTTTGAGTTGTGGTTCGGAGGCCTTAAGAGCAGCAGGGATTTCATTTAGTTGAAAAAGGCAATGCATGAACTAGGCCCTTCACTGTTCCTGAAGCAACATGGGAATGTTTTCAAAAAGAAAAAGTTTTTACATGATGAAGCTGAAGGGGCGTAGGTACACACTGCAACAAGTACAGTAGGCTTTATGTATTAACAGGTGTGCATTAAAAGCCTGGAATGGCATATGATGTAATAGTGTTCCACTTTTCACTCTGAAATACAGGAGTGCAAAGGATTGTAAGCTGCAAGGTAAAACATCATATTTCATGTGGCACAGTCTATAAACTATTTTGCCCACTTTGTGGTAAGGATTTTATTTTCCTCTACATCTGGTGTCGGACAGTTTTATTTGGTTTCATGGCTGACAGAGATCAATGGATGTATTGAGGGGCCTTGTATTAAGGAAATTACATCAGCGAATGCAAGGCTTGGGCTCTCAGTGATTGACGTCTCTATTCTGATGGAAGCTTCCACGAAATGCTCAACGCTACAGAAAAGTCTCTTTGCTCGGGAAGCTGTATACTTGCCCTTATGATTACAAGTGTCATTTGGTAGCTTAAATCAACACATGTTTTAACTCAGCCCCAAAAGGTGTGTATTATAGGCTGTAATGTTCTCAAGAGGCAATAGCAATCCAAGAATATCTATTGAATTTTCACTATACCACAAGATGTATACGGATGTATAGGCCAGAGCCAAGATAGTGAATTTAGGAGCAGCTGTAGATGTTTTCAATTGACTGAAAGACTCTATTAATGCCTCAATTGGTCATCTGAGGAATTAAAGCTGGAGGGAGGGAAAACAGTGGGAAATAGGGAAGGGTAGATGGATTATCACCTCTGAGTGGATTATCATCTACTGTGGTGTGCATTCCACTGTCCTCTCCTCCCCGCCAGGCCTCTGAACTGCTTCGTCGCTTCCCAGATACAAGTCCATCCAATTTTCACTGCTTAAGGAAACATCTACAGTTTGTAATGAGGTTCAGGAAACACTGGTGTTATCAACCTAAAGCAAATCTCATCTTTATTTAACCAGACTCAGGGAAACTCACTGGAATCTGTATTCTTGTTTTCAATGACCATCTGCATGAAGGTCAAAGGCCTTGAGACTAATACTGAGGAAAACTAATTTGGACCAAAATAAAGGACAGCCGGCGCTTCCGTTGACTGCTGCATTTGTTGTTATGACAACGGGACTTACAAAAGTCTGCAGCAAAATCTGAAAGTATAAATGTGATATATTCTGTAGTCCCTGGACACAGGTCTCCTATCTCTTTGTGTCCTTATAAGGAACCGCATGTCCTCCACAGCTGGACATGTTGGACAGAGGCAGGAAGCTCCACGCACACATTGACACACCATTACACACACACACACACACACACGCACACACACACACACACACACAGGCCTCTTGATGTGTTTTCCTTTAACGCCTGATGAACCACGTCATTGCCGTTTTCTCGCCCTGCAGTCTGCAGCTGTCTGCACAACTTGATTAAAACATTTCTTTTAGTAATCCCTGTGTAATGAAGCCCTCTCCTGAGAATGGATCTCAGTGCATGTGTATCTGTGTGTGTGACGTTGTGAGCATATATGTGTGTGTTTTGGTCAGGGGTGCTCCAGATGGGAGGGAAGAGGAGGGTGGGTGTGGGTGTGTGTGTGTGTGTGTGTGTGTGTGTGTGTGTGTGTGTGTGTGTGTGTGTGTGTGTGTGTGTGTGTGTGTGTGTGTGTGTGTGTGTGTGTGTGTGTGTGTGTGTGTGTGTGTGTGTGTGTGTGTGTGTGTGTGTGTGTGTGTGTGTGTGTGTGTGTGTGTGTGTGTGTGTGTGTGTGTGTGTGTGTGTGTGTGTGTGTGCGCGTGTGCGTGCGTGCGTGCGTGCGTGCGTGCGTGCGTGCGCGCGCGCGTTTGTAAGAATGGAGTGTTTCTTTCTATGAAGAGTTTGGGCTGTTCAGGGCTGATGATTGAGAAATGCACACATGGAAAACCTTTGACCCTGGGGGACCACAAAACTCTGAGCTGTGGCCACAAATACAGTCTCTGCCTCCTCCTAACTCATACCCAGATCAAGCACAGCCTTTAAAGAGTTTGATGAGGTTAAGGAGTGGATGTCATTATAGATTGTGGTTAAGAGGTCAAATTTAATTGTAATCACTTCAGAACCATCAGAATCACAGTGAAAAATCAACATGAGACTAGATTGCGTAACAAAGAAAAACACAGTGAACAGGATATAATGGGAATTTAATACAGTACCTGAAGGTAAACAAAGAAATATGAATCATATGACGCGATATGGGCCTAATTACAATATATTGCATCTATAAAAGATGGCTGCCAGTTACTGTGATGCTTTCACAATAAAATAAATGCGGATTATAATCTGTTTTGATTTGTCAAAATGTCACTTGTAAATTGTCACATGTAATCTCACTGTGTGCTTGAAATATTGCTTTAACATTACTTAAACCAAATTTTGAAAATCCTGTTTATTGATCACTTTTCTTCTTTACCTGCTCAAGTGGCATTTTCTGAATTCAGCTGGATTGAAAGGACACTTGAGACAAGTCGTAATGATCGCTCTGAGTCATTTGTGGCTGCTGCTGAAAACAGCACTTGTTACATTTTCTATATCAGAGCGTAGCTGCAGCTCTAGTTACATTTCCCATCAAGCCAGTGACATAGACCATGTGCAGTCAAGGAAACAAATGACTTGAAAGAACATTATGGGAAATTGCAAAGGATGACATACAGCATAATAAATGAGTTAGAGGTGCCATTTTATTATTTTTGTTATAATTCTGCTGACCTGACAAATGTTTACTTGGTTTTTCTTCGTTGGTATTTAAGAAAAAAAAAAAATTAAATGCCAGCCATTTAACCCAGTTGACATCCAGGTAGTAAAATGTTCCCATCCCCCAAGTTGGCCACTTAGGTGTTGTTGTTCAGAGTGAAGTGCTTGTATGATTTATAATGTTCATTTGGAGACTTTGCAAGACACTGTAGTGAGTCTTTTGTAGTAAGATAAAAGAGGGGGACTTGAGAGCAGCCCATAACTCACTCTGGTTATTTTCAAGAGGGGTCAGTGACCTTGGCTTGGAGAGATGGGGAATTCTGCAATACTCTAAATCAATCCACACCACAAAGAAAGGAGAAAAAAGAAGGTACAAGCTGTCAGTCTTTCCTTCCCTCCATTTTTAGTCTGATTCCCTCCAAAGAAGCTCTTGAAATTGGAAAACAATAGCAGTAGAGGATCTGACTAACTGTTTGAGTTGGGGAATGTTTGTATTGGTAATTAAGGTAGGGTGTGACAGTGAATGATTTGTAGAAACTTCAGATAACGTATCCCTGGTCCCAAGACGGTGGCTATCTGTTGTATCTATCAGACAAATATGTCAGCCCATAATGGATTACATTGGCCGTGCTGTAGACTGAGATAAGTTTAAGTCAAGAGAAAGTAGCACATTGTAAAACCAGTCAAAATGATTGACTATCTTGTTGTATTTACTGCCATGGATCTAGTCTATGTTATCTTTTTGAGTACTTCTACTAACTTTAGCAGTTTATTAGTGTTCCATTGTGCCAATTAATTTGAAATTTCCCTTTAAGCTCCCATTACAGACAAAATCCACCTGTGTCGGGGGAAGTGTGTTCTTGTGAGTATGCCTCGCTCTCTCTCTGTGGTCCATTGACGGAGCAGACACCTTGCTCCACATCTCTTCCTGACCTCCCAGCCCCCACAGCTGTCTGTCTTGCTGTATTTTGGAAGGGGTGAGGAAACTGATTTTTTGTACTGTACAGGATATGAGTAATAGCAAAATGAACATTCTGGAAACTGTGCGCAGATTTCAAACTTGTATTCTGGGACACTGTGTAAACCATTAGGACCAGCTGCTCTGATCTTAAAAAAAAAAAAGAATTTGATGACCACATTTGGCCCTGCAGTCAAAGCTTTCTAGTTTGCTTCACACTTGCTTTTTCAGTAGTAGCGTCCTCAGTCAGAACATCTGCACTAATGCCAACATATACAAATTTCAACACATTACTGGACATCTAAATGTACACAACACACACTCACCTAATTGTATATCCATACATCCACATACCCCAGCCAGCCGTCTTTAATTAGGCTACATTTATTTTTTTCTGTGAAAGTACAAAGCAACAACCTACTAGTTCTGCTATCCCTGAGTTTGTACTGGAGCTTTTCCAAATGGCTTTTTTAATGAGACTCCCCATGTTAGATATTATTTTACCAGGAGAATAACATATGACCTGCAAGTTTGTGGTCTCGATCCTTCTCTTGTCCATACTTGCTCTTTCCCCTGCTTTTCCATGTTTTCTGCAGGGTTTGGATTTTATATTTCTTGTCTTTTTGTTTTTTTGCTCAGTTTGCAGAATAAGTACTCTGTCACAATTATAGATGCTTAACGTAGTTTACGCGCGCAACCTTTTCAGACTTTGCTATTGGCAGCTAGTTTTATAATTTTTGTACTTACAGGTTGTCAAAGCCGCAGACCTCTTGTGAGCTGTGGCCTCATTACTGCCGCTGATCGTGCTCTGGCTGACCAACCTGTTGTTATTGGTTTACGTATGCATGGATAGGTGTGTACAGACATGCGCTTGTGTGACAGCATATGTGTTGGCAACACAAGCTTATTTGTGTCTGTACAGGTATGTGCATTTTTGTGTGTGTGGTCTCGCCTCTGTAAACCAGCAATCACAGCCTGTTAGCTGGAGCCCCAGCTGTACTGTCTAAATATAGTTGTGACCACAGTCAGAGCAGACCAGGAAGCTGATTAGCCTGAGAACCAGTAGTCCAAATGGATCTCAGCTATTATAATTTGAGAAGGGTTTCGTATAGACTTGGGGTTACCCAGAGGCTGTTTAAATGGAAGGTTTGGCTTAGGTAGTGGTACTGTATGCTAGGAATGGCAAAGAATGTTACTAGATGGCTCTCAGCCTTGTTAAGAGTTAACAAACAATATTGTGTGAGTGCCCTCTGTTCAGTCTACTCCCTTTTAGATTTCAATCATTCATTTTAATGACTAAAAATAATTTTCTGTCTCTGCTTTATGTTCACATTTGAGCATGTACACAGAGGAAACAGTCAAGGCAAAGAGCACCACAGCTGGTATGGTACTCTCGACTCTGACTCAGGCCCCCTGCACAACAGCATGCCCTGTTTGCCTGATTTTGACAGGGACACTGGACAGAAATACTTTGTGCCAGCCAGTCAGCAAGTTACTGAGCCAAGCAGTCAGCAAGTCCGCCAACTGGCTCGTTCTAGTCCTGGTCCAGGTCTTCGTCACTCAGTCACGGCACCAACAGGGGGACAGATCGGGAAATGAGGCCTAATGTTGTTGAAATACACAAGAGGAAAGCATATTTCATTGGCTGAAATTGAAACACCTAATTTTTCATAGCTCCTGACTAATTTTGATTTCCTTTTAACATATTCCTGGTGGCCTCTGTGTTTTAATAAAAAAAAGTTATTCACTTAAAGGACTACTGTGAGGTCAGAGAAACCCTATTCAATGAGGCACTGATGTTCAAGCCAAGGACCTGATTTCTTAAATTATGAGTCAGGATCCGAAACGGGTTGTGGGCCTACTTCTGGTGGGTCTCCACATTATAAGAGTAGAAGTATACTTTAATGAGTTTTGCTCCCCAGGCTATAGACTCTGTTTCTAATATGGATACTGTACTAAACCAGTAAATTGTATTTTGTTAGTTGCATTCTAAGAACTATGTTTCAGTTTAGTCATTTGTTACTGCTGTTGATTCTGCAGGTATTAGTACTTCTATTTCTACCTCTTGTAGATTTTTGTTTCCTTCCAAGCCTGTGGTAACAGTGAAAGAGCTGCTTGCCAGAAAGCTGTTTACCATGTTGCAGGAAGAAACACTGTCCGTGCCAGCTACTTAATGAAATCCGATGAGTGTCTGGCTGTCCTCACATCCAGCATTCCCAAAACACCCTAATGAGAGTTTCTGCTTCTCATTTAGCTCCAAGATCCAAGTTGCTGTTTGCAAAGAATTGGGCATAATATAATAAGAACAGGTGCATAATTAAAGTTTTAGACAACCACATGCACATGACAGCTCCCCTGAAATGCTATAAACACTGGAATAAGCCAACAATCTTTCATCCCTTGCCAGTCGTCCCATTGAAGTGGCTTTGCAGGCACATTTGCTCCGCATGTGGGGACATTGTTGTTGCTGGGTCCCCTTCACTTTCTTTTGTTCAGCGGTGATATCTGCTATGTGTACACACACACACACATACACACACACACACACACACACACATGGGCATGCATGCTTTGGAACACACAAAAAGGCATGGAAATTGTTTTGATTGATGTCTTGCTGTACAGCATGCAACAGTAGGGATTTCTAATAGTAGAGAAGCATGACATTGCATGGTTCACCATAGTTCCAAATGCACCATATGTTTCCAGAGAATTCAAAATATATATGTGTGCCATCAAGGTAAACTCATTGACCCTGTCAGGTTTTGAGTTTCTCTCTCTTGCTGCCTTTGTTTTTCCTGTACTCTTACATCTCTCTTTATCAAACTCTCTCTCCCTCTTACTGCCTCATAGTAGTCCCCCCTCTGAGACAGCAGGCAGTTAAGAACTCTGGGCTTGCCTGTGTGCAGCTAACAGCTCATGTCACCCTGCCGAACCACCCAGGAGCAGAATAAAGGGAAAGATAAAGAGACACAGAGAGAAGGAGAGGGAGGGAAGCAGAGGAGTTAAACGATTGCAGAGCTGCTGAGCAGAGGGAGAGACCCCGTGACATATCCCACACTCTGAACTGGGACCAGACCAAAATGGATGTGTGATTAAATGAACTGTGATGCTTGTTCTTGACACGCCGCAGCCATCCCTGGAATTAGTCACGGTTCTATTTTCACCAAAAGCACCGCTCAAAGGCCAGCACTACTTTGCTTCCATTACAATATGTAGTCAAGTGAGCACATGTGAACGCATACACAACCCCAAAAAAGTACAGGACAGGGGGTACTGCCAGTCCTCAATAACCCAACTGAAGAACCTCTCAGAACAGAAGAGAGGAAAACAGGAGTGGAACGACACAGGCTTGTTTTGCCGTGTTTTTCCGGTGAACAGAGGTTCCTGGGGACACAGAGAGAGAAAGATAGAGATAGAGAGATGTGAAGGATACAGATCAGTAGTCATGATGATGATAAGTTCTCCATCAGTCTCAGCTCTGTGTATAATGCCATACCTTAGATGGTGTGTGTACATGTTGTGGGGAATACCTCCTTGTGCTGTTGCTCATGTCATGAATGGGATCTTAAGAACTGAGGAGCCATGACTTCACAGCCTGGATAGAAAAAGAGGTCAGAGACCTGATTCAGGGATTTGATGGGCAGTATATGTGTGTCAAGATGTTTTTGTGTGTTGTATTGGAGATGTGCGAGAAGTGCATTTCACTGTGTTTGGATATGAATTAGAGACTTAACAGAGGAGACAGTGAGGCAAATAATACAAAGGAGGGCTTGAAAAAAATGTAAAGCATGTGCGCGCGCGCGTGTGTGTGTGTGTGTGTGTGCGCGCGTGTGTGTGTGTGTGTGTGTGTGTGTGTGTGTGTGTGTGTGTGTGTCTGTCTGTCTGTCTGTCTGTCTGTCTGTCAGATGATAAATGAGAGCATGGTCCACTGAGGTTCTGATGGACAAGGGCCTGGAGGACTCCATCTGACTGTGCTGTTACCTCATCCCCTGAATGCTCAACTCATCAGCTTGTCACACACACACACACACACACACACACATACACACACACACACACACACACACACACACACACACACACACACACACACAAAATCACACAAACTCTCTCCCTCCACACTCTTGGAGACATATGAAATGTTAAATGCGTAGAGATTCTTTTCAGGGTCAGGTTTCTGGGCTGTACATCTCTTCACATAAATCATCATCACAGTCTTGACGGAGGGGAGAGAAGGGTCGGCGGCAAAGAGGCAAACTACACCTACCTGCCAAGTAACTAAGGAAAGCTTGGCTTGGTGACTTGGTACTTCTTCAATTTGATGTTGGAATTTAGTTGTACCTATTTGGCCACTCATGCCATCAATGCGCTGTTTTATATTGTGATGTGATATTGATGGATTCATGGAAGTCATGAACCATTTGTTTCCACCGGTGTCCATTTCATTGAGCGTATGTTGGCGCTTATGTGCGACTCTCCATTCTTTCATTTATAATTGTCACTATATCCTGACTTTCTCTCCATGCACTATCCTTTATCTAACCCTGTCTTTCTCAATCAAATTTCCCTCTCTTGCAGGAGCAAAAGGTCTTCGGTCCCCACTAGAGAGGGTATTTTTGAGCTTCCCCACTTCACTGTCCAGGCCACAAGAGCCCAAACACTTTTGCTCCAAGCGATCTGTCAGAGCTGGACCCACAGCGTGGTCAATGGATCCCCACCGGCACTCAGCGAAAGCCTTCTCCGTGAGGTGTACAAAGCTCCAGGTAAACAACATGCTCTACAATAAACCAAATGAAGTTAACTGAGCTTGCCTGTTCTTTCACAGCATAATCAGGTTTCATGAATTTCTGATAGCTGACCAGGTTAATCTAAAGCCGCTTTCTCATATGAACTCTGGACAATGTCCAACAAATCAGGTCTGGATGTTGTTCGAAGTTTTGCTTTCTCACATGTAGCACACAACAGAAGATTGTCTGTTTCAGATGCATTCTCACTTACTGGAAATTCTTGTATGATATGTTTGGTTTATATGATATATTGGGCCCAGTCAGTCAGGACATTACATACAGCTATACCAAGTAATGTCTAGATAATGTCAGGTTTGCAGTGCATGTGTGAAAGGGACTGCCTGAACAATAGTGAGAGAGAGGGGTGTGAGGCTTTCAAAAAGAAAAAAACCCACATAAGATTAATGTGTTCATTAGCAGATCATTCTGAATTTCAGTTAGAGTCAAACAAACGACATCGCTATGTTCATCTGGTTTCTTTTCATTGTAGTTGACTTATTTAAATGTATATTATCTTTACTGTACTTTGTTTGTTTAGTTCTCCATAAAATAAAGCTCATTTTTCAGTATCATGAAATTGTCAAGAGAGATATATATATAATTGGCTCAACCTTAAAGATATTTGCCTCTCTAATAAAAAATGATTATGATTTCTCAGGGCTCAGCACATCATATGCCAGACTATTATTGGCCCAAAACAGCGCAAAGCAGTGTTCAGATGGTAACTTTTAAGACATATTATATTACTGAATAAATGCCCTAAAATGTCATTTGTAACATATTCCTTTAAATTACTCAAATTACAGTGTCCTGGTTGTGCGTCTCCTCAGCAATGCCGTGGGGAAGGTGCGCTGCATGACCAACAATTTTGTTATTATATTTTTTTAAATATGTTTGTGGGAAATGTGTGCCTCATGAATTTTAGAGTAAATATAGGTATAACAAACCAGAAGGGCACTCAGAGAGTGCAGACCTCCACCAAGGCAATGCTTTGTCTTAACATGTTAATGTCCGCCCTGTGATTTGGATCCACTTCAAAATGGTTCTTCGTTGGGCCATGCTACACCCTTCTGCCAGGTTTCATTAAGATCGGGCCGGTGGTTTTTCTAAAATCCTGCTGACAGACAGACTAACAAACAAACCCACCATCAAACTGAACCAAAAACATAACCTCCTCGATGAGTTCATCCCTTTAAGTAATCTATTTTTAAAGACAGTAACTTTATTCAAAATACCAGCGATTTAATCTATAACTGTAACAGAATATAGTTATGTGTATTTAGTATTTTATATCTGTAATCATATGTAAGCTATGGACAAAATAGCTGCAGACCCTATACCAGAAGTGCGTGCACCAAATATACATGTTCACGTGAGATACTTTGGCATAAAGATCAACTTGTCTTGTGCCCAGTGTGGGGTACTGGACCTGCAGCCAAGGGCGAATTAACTTAACGGTTTTACGCTTCATGTCGCCTAGGATGCCTTAATGGTCAAATAATAAATTTTGCCCCTTGTTAAAGAAAGGGTGGGGAGCCTGAATTCAATAAAACAGTAGCGTTTCTCATGACGGTAGCATCTGGACAGTCCTCTGGAGGGCCAGGGATTTTCCAACTCATTAGGATCATGTTGTTTGGTATGCCGTCAACATTCTCTCTCAGCCAAGTCAGCCAAGCTACCTTTTTCACCGTTGTGCAGCCGCCAAAATTTATGAAACTGGTCTCCCGTGGAGTGAAGTCAAATATTCCTCTCCACTGATTTTCTCTTGGAACGGGGCTTGAATAGAAACATGGAGACACATTTGCACATCTGGTCTGTGTGTTGGCAGGTTAGAAAAAGAGCAGTAAGGAAAAGAGTTTGGGTTTAGAAGGCAAGAGAGTGAAGGGGAATAGGTGATGTGTTGTATAAGTATATGTTTTGTGGGGAAAAATCTCAGCAATAATTCCTATGATTTAACCAAATATGTTTAGTACTGTATCTGCTTTTGAAATTGTGGTGACACTCATAGGTCTTAAGGAAGATGTTAGCTGTCCCAACCCCTCTCAATCTTTGGTGTGACAGCTTAAGTGTGGAAGGGAAATGGAAAATGAGCACATGCAAGAAGAGAAGAAGTGAATTTAGCAGAGTTAACTGTTACTGTTGTAGTGCAGTTTCCTGCACACCCAGTGCAACCTAGATGGATAATTTTGGTTCTTGTGTGCATTGTGGTTTTGTCCACACTGTAGTGTCATGATGGGACCTTGCTGGCTGTCCTGTGCTGGCTACTTGCCTTCTCATTCACTCTGCTCTGTTTGTTTCTTTTAAATAAGGCGAAGTCGGTGTGTTTTCTACAAACCTTAGTGTCATAACTCCTGATACAAAGCTTACTGGAGCTACTGCTCTTTATTTGACATTTTTTAAACCTATCTAATGACAAATATGGAGACTACACTGTTTAACCGCTGACATAGTGCCACTCTTTTGGCCCTCTGCACAACTGCATTTTTCAGCTGATGTGACTTGCCGGCTGACTGGCTGCAACTATTTGTGGTTAAAGCATGGGCCTGTTATAACGCTTGCAGAACTCAGATCCAGATCCAGGTTTCAGTCTTGTGGTCTTTTGTTTGTTCTTGTGTCACCAACCAGCAGTCATCAGCCCATTGCCAGGACACTCACAGAACTCAAACACACACATGCTGAGGCCAAACACTAAACATGGCAAACAAAAGCTTTTCACTTAGAACATGTGCATTTTTTTTCATCCCTTTAGGAATTTTTCCTCCCTTCTATCCTTTTGATGTTACAAGGTTTTTCAATACTGGAAGGTGTTTCATATCGAGGTCTAGCTGATAACACAGATGGTCAGTGTCCTTAGCAGGGGAGCCATTTGGGTATAAGATTTCATTCCCTGTCCAACGGAAATTCCACAATTCAGCAAGGGGGGGGGGGGGGGGGAACTCAACAAAACTTCAGTTCAATCTCAAGGTACTGACAGATTGTAAAATGTTCTTCAAAATAATTGGGGGACGCAGATTAAAGCAACAGTCAGAGACTTAAAATCATTGCAGCTGACTGGAACACAGCCACTAGGACTTGTAAGACTTCAAGTTACTGTGCTGCCCAGTTGTAGCAGCTACAGCGGTAAACCAGCAAGCAGCATATGCAGTGTAGCCTGTGTTTGGGCTACAAGATCATAGACGATCGAGTAAAATCTTATTTTCCTTGAGAATCAGACGCTGTCAGTCACTGCCTGTTGGATGATGGCTTGATTTGTCACACAACTGTCTGTAGAACAGTGATTGAATTTCAATGCTGCTGTAGTGAGCAGATTTCTGTGGTGACACATTTTTCCAGCATTTTGCTTTTGCATTCCAGTGAAGCTTACATTAGTGTTGTATTTTATTGATGAGCTCTGCAGCAAACAGCATGTCATACTTCACGTGTCTGGTTGTCTGGTGAAATCACAGAAGTGCTCCATAGTAGGGTTAGTAATTGTCATTTTGATATCAATCTGCACACTAAACACATCACAATTAACACCCAGGGATTATCATTCTCTTTTAATGATGCCTGTTTTGCCCTTTCAGTTCAATTCAGAGACATTTAAAAAAAAGAATCCTGGAAATGATATCCTTTCAGTTTTTTTTATTTCAGCAAGCAATTTGTTTTATTTTAGCAGTATACTGAAAGCCGCAAAAAGCCAAAACTGAATAAACTTTAAAGTCACTGTACTCAACATTCAGATCATTAATATAGCAGTAAAGAAATATCTGCTCTGTAAAGATATGGTGTAGTTCCATCCTGAGCAGAGAATGAAGTCACTGTTAGAATCCCAGTTTCTCTGTTTGCCTGTCTGTTGTTATAACTGGTCCGGCCACGCATGCATGTGGCTGTGAAAAAACATTTTGTGTTTCACATATTGGGGAGCAGTCTGTAGAAGCTTTTTTCAGTGTTTCGTGTATAGCCCCTGTAATTATTATAAGTCATTTATCACAAGTACTGTAATATTGTTACCATGGTATTTAACAACAACATTATTGCATATTTTCCTCATCTCGTGCAGCCCCATAAGGCACTGTGTTTGTTTTTTGCCGACATTATTGCATGCATTCTTACAGTATGTGCCCAATAGCCTTCAACCTTGTCAGCCAACCAGCAAGGGTAAAAACAGCTTGGGTTATTTTAGCTCTCCCCTCTTGCATTCCCTTCTTATTAACTCTCCTTTTTCCATCTTTTTTGTGCAATTCTTTGCTATCAAAATCACCTTTTTTTCTCTTATCCATATGTCCCTCTTATCTCATTTTGTTGCCGAATTCATTGTTTCTCACAATCAAATTTATAGTCCTCTTACCCTGTATTTGTTTCTGTTTATCCTTTTCTCATGTGATTGTCTCTTGTTTATACTTCCAGGATGCTTTCGTGGTTTGCAGTAGCAGCCATGGTAGTAGTAGTAGCAGTAGTGGTAATAGTAGTAGAGAGGAGCCAGTAATTCCTGCCTACCACTGCTTCTAGCCACTGCTAACCTCAATTCAGCGACACACTGACCACAGTGACCTCCCACACACTACTCGAGTCTGCATGTGTGTGAGTGTACCGTATGTTGTGCATAAGAACAGGGAACGTGTGAAATCTTAGTGCACAAATTAATTCTGTCATTGCTCACTCTTCAGTGCATTGTCCCAACAAATATTTGGATATTCAATGGCTGAAAAGTCAGTGTGCATTTGCATTTCTTGCATTTTCTTCTTTGTGTAATGTGTAACATACACATTACACTAACCCGGAATCTTGCAGAAAATATGCAAACCATGCCAAACTACTCATATGTGAGCCTTTGATTATGATGTTATGACTTGAAATAAAAGCAGTTGCTTAACAACCAGTACAGTTTTTTACGAAACAATTCAAGATATATTTAGAGCAGGGGTTCCCAAACTTATTCAGCACAAGACCCAAAAGAAAAATTTGGTGTCTCCCAGGACTCAAAATTACAAAAATACATCAAAATTCACACAATCAAAAGTGAGGGAATGACAGAAGACACAATCAACATTACCTCAGCCAGAGAGCGTAGACACATTCAGGTCAAGGCTGACTAAAAGAGAGAGAAAGGGATGCAAACACTATCTGCACTGACTAGACAAAGCAAAAAAGAATGCTATTCTCCTGAATTAATTCACATATCATAGCATTTTTTTGCATTCTACTGCTGATTGATGACCTACTGTAATAAAAATGAGTCCATAAAATGACTGAATGAATGGCTGATCTATAGTAATAGCTCTTGCATATTTGTATAGTTAGTTTAATCTCACTGTCAGCAGTCAAATCCCAAAAACTTGTCATCAATCAAATTGACTTAAAGTCAGTGTGAAGTGAATTCAGAGATTTTTTTTAATCTAAAGGTTAGGTTAGAGTAGCGAGCTTGTGACCAGAGTACAAGCGTCTAGCTGCAGCCGCCATTCTGAGGCAGGAAATGCACACAAAAAATACAAAATAAAATCGTTCTTCTATGTAGCACATAATGTTGGTATGCCAGTGCAACAACATAATTATACCCTGCTTTCAGAACTATTCTGTCAAAATAAGACATGTACCTCGTCCATAGCACCTACTTCAGACGTTATCACTCCATTAAATGGCCGTAATCAATGGTTATCAGCCTCATATTTATGGGTTAGAAGATTCCTGCTACACCTACCAGCAGATTCAGAAGGCTTTTATCATCTATTCACATGATAACTGTCGCTATTATCCCCTCTGGTGTCACTTTTTAATAGTCTGGGTCACATTATGAATCCAACAAAACGATGTGACTTGGTAAGGTTTAGGCAATAAACTACATGGTTTGGTTTAAAATACTATAGAACTACAGTATAATAAGAATGTTAACTTAAAAAGCCATTATCTCTCACTGGACGGGGACTCTGGTCACCCGTGGGAAAGTCCTGTGTGTGTGTGTGTGTGACTCAACCAAAACGCCTACCTGTCGATGTTTTACTATATTCCTACCGTGATGCATAACACAGTGGCTGAGTTGTTTACACCACGGGATGGCTGATCCAGTTTACCTTTACAATCGATCATAACGGCCTTCTGAGGCAACTAGCAGGTAGAGTTTGGCCATACCACCTCATATCTAATGTAGTGATAAGAACTTTTAACGCCCATTCAGTTGTTTGACAACAGGCGAATCTGCAAAGTTAGCAAAAATAAGTCTGCAGTGGAAGTGTCAGTACAATTTTATTTTGTGTTTTTTCTGTGCATTTCCTGCCTGAGATTGCCGCTAGAACTGGAAGCCTGCCTGAGAGTGACGGCTGCAGCCAGACGCTTCTCGACCTGAGGGCCATCGGTTCAATTCCCGATGGCCTGGGCACCTGGGCATCTTCCAGGTGTGAACGTATATCTGTGTGAATGTGATCAGGGCATTCCTGAAATAGAAAGCATTGCTCTCAGTCAGTGCATTTACACGCGGTTTAAAAACCAAATTATATTCAGGTTAAGGTCATAGTCGGGTTTCTCAAACACCATGTAGGGGCGGCTGAGTGGTTAGAGCAGTCGCCCCATGAGAAAGAGGTTCAAGGTCCTCGCGGCACCGGCTGTGGGTTTGACTCCGACCTGCGGCCTTTTGCTGCATGTCTCCCCCTCTGTCCTATACAATAAAAGGCTTGAAAAACTGCCTTAAAAATAATCTTAAAAAAAACAAACAAAAAAAAACATGTAAACACCGTACCCCGGGTAAAATCGGAGTTCTCATACCACGGTTTACAGACCTATATAACTGGGGTATTCGTGCATGTATACAGCCTTCCCGGGTTACTATCGGGTTTCGAGTCTGCGTATCTTCCGTTGGTTATAATTACCCCTCCCCACTCCGTGGCAGTGGCCTTTGACCCAGAAATATAATAAACCAGGAAGCAACAGCACCGAAAACAATGTGAAAAAACAACAACAATAGAGCGTTACCTTTAAACAGACGGAGGACTTTGCTATGGCAAGTAACATCACTACCAAGAAGACCCGTTTCTGTCGTAATTCTGTCAAAAGTCGGCTGTATGTGATTTTGACAAAGGTGACCCGTAAAAACAGCCGTATTCCGACCAGCTGTATGTTGGCAGAGCGCCACCTACTGTACCGGAGGTCGAGTTACTCTGTCATTTTCCCATTCAACCCCCTCTTATGTATTTGTGGGGAATTTCACTAATCCAATTATTCCTTTAACCAGTGAAAGACCTTTTTTGGGTGTTCTACCCCTGAATAGAGGTTAAAAAAATGCGAAAAGACTGTAATTGATGTAATTCTTAATTATGATTTACATTTTTACGAGCTGCTGAGTCGAAAAACTGAGCCCTTTGAAGCCAAAAGCGGATACAGGCATTAGCTCAATGCTAACACATAGTGGGAATTACCAAAAACGCTAACAGAAATTAGCTTCAGGATGTTGATATTATCCAAACAAGAAAAATAACTCCCATAGCTAGCATAACTGCTACAACCACGAGGCAAATAAATAGTTACTGTTTATTTGTATCATTGCAATATTTACTGATTTACAATAATGAAAAAAAAAAAGTCCATTAGCTTAATACTAACACATAATGGGAATTACCATCAACATGCTAACAAAAATTAGCATCACGATTGCAACCCCAACCTAATAAATCATCCACATGCTTATAAAGCGTAGTGCTCATACTTACTGGCATTTGATTACTCTCAAAATGCTTCAGTGTCACTTACAGAACTATAGTTAGCCTAAAATGGACAAGTTTCTTTTTCTGCAGCTGGTTGACGCACCCCCCAGCGGACACACCCCCAGCGTTTCTAAGAAGAGAGTACTGCTTAGTTTTTAGGGTTTCAAAACCTTATTTTTTTCATACTTGGCAATATTTTTATTTATTTAAACTTAGCTGGTTGGTTAATAACTTTTTTTCTGTAGTGTGACAAACCCAGATCCCACTTTTGTCAGTGCTTTACATGGACTTTGAGCTTGACAAAATCTTAGATCCTTATTTTAAAGATTGCCACAAAAACACAGAATCTGCATGCTTTCTTGTAGTATTCATCTTCTACCTGTTGATGATAGCTTTATTGGATTTTGATTCATGTACTTGAGTCCATAGACTTTCAATTTCAACAGGTATATTTATAGCTCAATACACAGTGACAGTCACAGAGACCTCTTAAACCTGCAGATGGTACGACTCTGGCTGGGGGAATATGACCCAGTGATCTCCTGTTGCTGTATTGTAAATATTGCCTGTGTTATTATGAGAATAATCACATAGTCATATGTGTATTAGTGTGTGCATGTGCATTTGCCTGCTTGCATGCATACCTGTGTGTGTGCTTTTTGTGTCTCCGCTCTCTCTCTTTGTCTGGCTGATTAAACAGAAAAGAGAAGTCCTTGGTTGTGTCCTTGCCTCCATGGCATTGCAGTAAACCCTCCAGAGGACACACAGAGAGGCTGGGCTGCTCTAGACTATAGACAGCTCATTATAAAAGATGGATGCTTTTGCTTCCCCGCTTCTTTTAACTATAGCCAGTGGCAGAAGTGGACCTGTTTTTTCAATTAATTTCAGTTCAGTTTTATTCATAGTGCCAAATCATAACAAAAGTTATCTGAGGACACTTTACGGAGTAGGTATAGAGCAAACTCCATGACTTATTTATGATTTACATAGACCCAACAATTCCCCCGTAGAGTATGGTGGCAACGAAAACCTTCCCTTTAACAGGCAGGAACGTCAGACAGACCCAGCTCTGTGGAAGACGGACAACTGTCTTGACAAAATCAGCTTAAAAATAACATCCTAGCTAAGGGCTCGTAAGCCCTAGCTGTAAGCTTTATCAAAAAGGAAAGTTTTAAGTTTACTCTTAAATATGGGGACAGTGTCTGCCTCCCGACTATCACTTGGGAGTCGGTTCCACAGGAGAGGAGCTTGGTAGCTGAAGGCTCTACCTCCCATTCTACTTTTGGAGACTCTAGGAACGACGAGAAGCCCTGCATTCTGAGAGCGCAGCGATCTAGTCGGGTAATACGGTACTGTGAGCTCTTTAAGATACGTCAGGGCCTGACCTGCTTGTGTTATTTGCTTGGAAGTTAGCTGTGGTTGAATGATATTTCATTCACTGATTTTAGGTCACTGACATCCACCAGGACATCATCAGCGGTTTTGGTTTGTTTGCCACGTGACATGAGTGACAGCTAAAGTTAGCATTAGCTAATCAGTAATTTCCCTCTTCATTAGAGCCAGGCTCAGGTGTTGACTGATTTTTTTCTTCTTCTTCAAACTGTATTACTGTCCTTTTTGAACATTGTTGTCTCTAAATTTCTGGGAACAATTCAGGATCTCGAACCAAACGGGCAAAAGGAAGTGGAATAGGAACTTAGCCAGTGCTATTAACTTTCTACAATCCAAACTGTTGCCCTGCAGAGTAGAAAGGCTTGAGCATAAGTTTGATCCTGGCTCTTGCCTCCCTGTTTTCAGAGTTTTGTGAAAGGCTGCATGTTGAAAGACAAAAGATCAAGGTGATTTAAATAAGCATAACATTGGCATTTCCACCAGTGATGGATTCAGCTTTAATGCAGCTACCACAGCTGGTTTTCTGGCCACAGTGCTCTGTGGTGGTCTGGACTGGGACAAAAGGAGGGGGGTCCACTAGAAGTTTGTTGGTGGTGGTCACCAGACGTGCTCTAGATGATTGCTGGGTGATATACGAGCTGTGACATAACTTTAGCGTGACAGATATAGGGGGAAAAGAACAGAAGAAGAGGAAGAGAGAGAGTTAACGGTATAATGAGCAGAATGAAAAATGAAAGTCAGAGGGAAAATAAAGGTTGAAGGGAAAAGTGACAGAAAGAAGGAAATAAAGAGATTGAGAGTGTGGGGTGGACCTCAGTGCCCAGAAACACAACTGGCCATTGGCTCTCTTTATTAAACCCAGCCTTTACACCTAGTTGAATGCCAGGTTAGACACAAACACACGGGCACACGCACACGCATACGTAAAGAGACATATATATGCATGGATGCAGGCCCATCTCCATCTTCATCAGATCCTATGTGTACTCCTGATCTCACAGCATACAATCCCATTTAAGGCCAATGATGGCAAGAATATTTGGATACAGCGAGCGTATGCTCTCACTGCATAGCGACAAGAATCAAGTTGATAATAATAGTCCAGGACTTACGCATTACTAACAGTATCATTATTAAAACAAGTCTTTTGTTTTTACAAGTTCCCCTACATATACAATGGGGGATGGGGCGGTTGGGAGGAAAATAGAGAAAAGAGTGGAAAAAAAGCTTTTCAAGGTTACGTCGGGAAGATCTATTTATACTATGCTTCACACTGATATTGCTTGGAAACAGATACAATCTCTTAGAAGACCAAAGTCAACAACAGTTTTTACGCATTTTTGCACTGCATGAAACAGGCTGCTCCTGTCATGGTCAGCAGTCCACATCCCTGTGATCTTACTACCTTAAGGAGCATGGGTCTGACGCAAATCCCCCTGTGACACTGTAGTATAATAAGTGTCGGTAATAGCTCTGTGTTATTGGAGAGGGAAAAGTGTCAATTTTCATATCACTCTGTCACCTCAGTAAACTAATCCTTGGTATGCTGTGTGTTTAATGTTGTCTGATCGCAGAACGTACCCCTCTTTCTTTTCACCTTCCTTTCCCCCTCCTTGGTGTTTCTCTCTTGCCCATAATGCAGCTGTTGGTAGCATAGTCCTGGTTATAAGTCTGAACAGGGGAGGTTGCACTCCGCTCAGTTTTCCACTGTTTTGGCTGACATGGCCTTCTTACTCACAAGTTGAAAGTCTCCCATCGATTAATCAGGACAAGCCAGAGGAACATACAGCTTTGCCCTGTCATATAATAGGCTCATACACTTAGCTCATGGAGATTATTTTGATAGTCCTTTCTCCTTGTTTCACAGTGGAAGTGAAAGAAGGAAGGGCATGAGCCTTTTTTTCATGGTCTGTGGTTGTCACAAATGTCAGTAAAGAGATGGGAAGCTTAATGAAAACCCTGAGATGTCTGTTTCAGCATGGCTGGCCCCTCACTCAAGTATCCATACTTCTTTGAAGAGGTAACTTATTGGTTTGAGAGAAATTTTTGCCTGTCTACTTGTCTGCTTCACGGATTGACATCAGGGTAGGAAGAAAGCAGGAGGGAGAGGAAAGAAAGAAGGCTTTTTCATCCATACGCAACCTTATTTCTGACATTAAAAACACGTTGTGTCAGCATCAGAGAACCGATAAATAAATCTTGGATGGAACTTGAGACGGTTCTTGTCAATGAAAACTTCAATGAGCTACAGACGGCCCTCGCTCCACTCCTGGCAGATTGTGATGATGTTTTAAATCAATCCAGACTCGGCCTTCCTCCTTTCTTTTGTCTTCTTGAAGCTCTCTGCTCTTTCTCTGTTGCTCACTTCAGTCCATAGCTAATGAGAGAAGCCAGTAGAGTCAATGAAAAACAGAAGTTTGTTGTGTTGTGTTGTCCCACAACTGGGCATCAGATTACATGGATATTTATGTATTTAATGGGATGAGAGGAATATAAAGTGCCTGAGGTCTGCTCCTCCATTAAACAACATCTCAAGTCAATTTTCACCGAACAAGGACTTTGGACACACACACACACACACACACACACACACACACACACACACACACACACACACACACACACACACACACACACACACACACACACACACACACACACACACACACACACACACACACACACACACACACACACTCATACTGTACATATACTGTATTATGTGTGTACATTACACACATCTCCTTCTCATGGTCATCATTCAACTTTTCTACACACCATCCACTGGCTTCTGCAGGAAGATGATATATAAAAGGATTCAGAAGTCTACTGAGAGTGCGCCAAGGATTATCTCTTCCTTGTTTGTTTGAATAGTAGCCCACTTTTCTTTCATAGGAATACAATAAGATGTGATTCCATGCATGCTGAAGGGCATGAAAGATCCCAGTACAGGATCTGGAAGAGTGAGTTTCATGTCCAACTTTTTATCACTCAGAGGCATCTTTCTCAGAGGCATCTTTTCACTTACAACTGAATCCAAAATACCATTGGCACAGTTTAGCACTTGTAGTGGTTGTTATTGGATCTCAAAGATCTATTAGGCTTTTTAGATACCTGGTCATTGGTAGTTTAGAAAGGCAGTTTAGTCAGTTGGCCAAACTTTGGAAGAGCAGAGTTTCTGTAGATTTTGTAATTTAGAGCTGGAATACTCTACACCTGACTCTCCTCTGTCAAGGGTAAACTAAAATTTGATGTGAAAACCCCCTGCAGCTGCAGTTTCAGAAACAGTACAATGGTAAAGACTTGTACATCCCTACAATGTGTCATCAATTGATAATGTATAAAACAGACCTAGAAAGACAAGTCAGGGTGTGCAGCTATAGTAAGGTATACATTGTTGTTTTCTATATTATAGTGAAGTGATGGCGCTGCATTTAAAATTATATTAGTCACCGAAGGAAATAACAGTTGTCGTATCAGAAAAGCATCAGGAGCATCACTAAAACGTTAAAGCCATTAAGGGAAAAGACTAATTCAACACCTTTACTTTCACCCCAAAGTACATATTGGTGTGAAGAGTAAGAATCATAAGGAATGCATTACATATAGCAGTTCGTACTAATCACTGAGACATGAAACAAAATGCACTGTAAGTAGAATGGGCTTTAAAGCACCCACAGTAGACTGCTGTGAATGTTACTAAGCCCCGAATCAATGACAGCTTCAAATAAATGTGTTTGTATTTAAGTCATCTGGTAGTGTCTGCAGAGCTGGCTCCCTGCTGTGAGCCAACCGTCCCATCTAAGGATAGTGACTAGTGCCGAGTGAGCACATAGCTCCACGTCACAAGGCCATAAATTTCCACTGCAACTCCCATTGAAGTGCCTCAGCACCAAAACCTCAGTCACGTCTTGGCTACCACCACACACAGACACAGTCAGCCTCTGCAAAGCTGAGACATAAATATTGATCTCAGTGGATTATTGATAAACAAGAACTCTATGCTTGGTTTCTGTTTAATACTGTCCCATGGGGGGAAGAGAGAGAGGGAGAGAGAGAGACGTTTCTGTGACGGAGGGGCTGGTTCAGCGTCATTAGCTGCGGTCTGTACTTTTGAGCATCTCTCTCATGGAGGAACCACACTGGCATTCCAGCCTGGCTGCTACTTCAAAGTCAGAATGCCACCGTTTCGTAGGCTAACCAACTTTGTCAGGGCAGCATTAGGCTGGGGATATGGGAGATTGAGAGGCAGGCCCTCTCATCCAGAACTGTGTTTTAATGGCCTATCTCACCACCGACTAATCATCTCCTTACAAGTGGCAAAGCGGGAATCCTCTGTCACAGCACATGTTTCTCTATCACTCTTTGCACATCTGTCTCTCCCTTTTTCTCACATCTTTCTCACTTGTTCTATAGCTCTTTCGCTTGGTTTTGCTTTGCAACCCCCCGTCTCTCAAACCCCACTGCCTAGGCCCATTAGTGATGGCCAAATTGCTTCCGCATGAAGACTCTTTAATTGTGGTAATTCGGTGGCAGTGAGAACCAAGGTTTGAATGTGCGGAGAACATGTGTCACTGCTTTAGTGGGCAGACGGAAAGGCAGGCAGCACCTGGAGGGGATGGTAATAATGGAAATTAGACCCCCAGTCTCTGCTACCACCAGCACTTACACCCCATCACTGTCTTAATACTACCACTGTTATAGGCAGCTTGCCTCTAACTCTGTTGTTCTGTTCATCCACCGAACTATATGGTGAAGAATCTTGAGTTAAAACTTTTGCATCTGTAGATGTAGGTGTAGAAAAATTGACTGGTGATGGATTTTTTTTTAGAATAAGTCAAATCCTGGCAGTAGGGTAGGTTAACAATGCTAGCTATTGCTGCTCAAGTAAACTGTCCAGTTTCTATTCCATTTATTTCAAAACACTCTGCTGCTTACTAAAATGTTGAATGCATCATTTCCTATGTGCAAATGAAGTTTTCCTGCAGATACTATAAGTCTTGCCAAGTTTAAGGCCATCAGAATTACTCTAATGGCTTTCATTATTGACTCTAGGCTGATTTAGTGTTTCTGTCAGTCACTGGTAGAAAGCAGCTCCATTTATTTATTTTTGAAAATGTCAAAAATTCTCATCAAGCGACACATTATGATAATGCTAATGCTACATTTGTTTCTTTTCAAATCTGCACTATCTTAAGAATGTTTTTCTGATGAGATTTTGTTAAAAGGGATGAGTCTCCCCTGCAGACTTGTGTTCGCCGACTGCCACAGCTGCTTTCGTCTCTGCTTTAACTGCAGGACAAACCGCCAGTGGTTCACCTTGTCTTTTTTCCTGTCGCGCTTTCTCTTCCTGTGTCTGTATTTTTGCTATGTGTCAGTACTGGGCAAGGTGCCAGCACACCTCCTGCTCCTACTTACTGCTTCTACTTCAGCCCTTCCTGACTTAGGAGAGACAGTTATTGTTTCTGCATCAGCTCTTAATGGCTCAGCTGGCTGCTTTCGGTCTACCAAACTTTTCTCTGTCTACCTTTCTTTTCTGGAAGCCCCCTACTGTAACTGCTGTGGGCCTGTTGCCAGACTTGGAGCTTTTAGTACTTTAGGTTCTCTTTCCTTCTCTTTCTGAATACTTGCCCGTTTGGTTTAGGGTTTGGCCATAGTGTACATCCTCTTGTCAGCTGATCGTCATCACATTTAAAACTGATCCCTAATGCATTAATACATGCCAGGGACTGGTTTTCTGAAAACTTTGGGAACCCTTTACTGACTATAATATGATTGTGTGGATTGGAGGGGAAATAACTTGAACTATAACATCACTTCAATAGCTAGTTTTGGCAAATGCTGTACCTCCTTCTCTTTACATCTACTGTTTTTGGTCTTGTAGTGTGCATCAACCAGTCCCAGATATTGTTAGTTATCAGACCTCACCTCTAGTAATAGAGACAGTTTTTCTAAATTTCAGGAACATACTGTACATTACAAACCCCTTTCTCCCATAGAGGAGGGCTTCTGCAGTCCCATTTCTTCATCTTGAATGGAGGCTAATACAAACACTATGCTTCTTGTTTTAGAATGTAGCCTCGCCTGGTCTAGCATTATGGGCAGTCAAGTTTCCCATACCATTCCTCAAAGCAGTGAGAGCAGGACATGTTGGAATGTGTAAAACATGGCAAGACTGCAGATGTCCACACACACACACACACACACACACACACACACACACACACACACACACACACACACACACACACAGACATACGGAGAGGATGTATGCAGAAAGCAAAAAAGCAGCCTTCCCATGCTGTCCTGTGTATGCTTTCTCTTTCCTTATCTATTCATTCATTCTTTCTTTTTCTTTCCTTCCCTTAGTATTTCTTAACAGACTTTCCATCCCTCCTTCCCTTCATATTTTCCACACTCTCATCAGCGTTCAGGATGGTAAATCCAGCTGCCCACAGTTGCCCTCAGAGTGTTTGATGGAGTGCTGTAGCCTCTGGCCCCTAGCTGTGTGTTTATGTACTTCTTGCACCTGCCCTTGCTTGTAGAGTAACAACGCCACACACATTCACTCACTCACTCACTCATTCACTCAAACACCGAAACACACATGTTTGGCTGTAATACACACACTAATGCATCTCACATACATGAACCAAACTGAATACCACTGTTAAGTCAAGAAACTACCAACCCTTGTGTTTTTCCTCTTCCTGTGTACCCCACTTTTTTATAGGCTAACAGCTGGACAAAACATTGTCCAGAGCCCCCCCACGCACAAGCCACCACCCCAGCAGGTGCACTGTGCCCTTTAGGACATCTACGTGGGCAATGTGGGATAGTGATATCAAAGTGCAAATAGAGTAGGGGGAATGGCCCCTGTTGTGTTCCAGATTGGCTTGCACTTTTAACATCTCCATCTTTTCCAGAAAGAATGAAGGACTCAAGGGAATAGTCAGTCTGTGTGGAGGCCTACTCATCACTGTTGCAATCACTTTTCCTTCAGTACTGTTTTGAAAAAGGCCAAATGGTCACTGGATCTGGATATCCATTCTCTACGATGTTCTGTTCTTTCAGGGTAGATGGGTCATATGTTTTTGGGTTCACTCGATAATAAAGCCAAATGTCTGGTGCAATACTTTTATGGCAAATGTGTGTTAGCTATATTGTTTCCAGGAAGGGAATCCTAGCTTTATGTAGTGCCTATGTCATTCTCTATCATTCCCTCTGGTACTGGATCACATCAAATAACCTAAATGTCTGTGTGATATGTGTGTATCTGGATGTGCATATATGTGTGTGTGAGCTTTGCACATACTGTAGATGCTTCTCTGAAATAGTCAGTGTGGTAACTCTGTTCCCCAGTTTCTACTTTGTTTCTGCTTAGGCTTTGTCATATTTTGACATTTTTATTCAGTTGTCAGGCATATTTTTTTATACACTTTTAAGATCTTGGTTGTTTTTAACCATTTATTTTAACTTGATAAATGATTAGTCATCTGACACATATTTAAAGTTGTTTTTAAGACTTGTCTTCTGTTAATGGCCTGCTGACGGAAACGCTACAGCACACATCCAACAACGCCACTGCAAAAACCGGCTTTTAAGGTTGTTTTTTTTCTACAAATAGCTTTTCGGTTACACGTGTTACGATACGATCTCTGTTAATATTTACATTTGATAGTAAAGAAACTACGGAAGCTATAAAACGACAACAACACAGAAGACACAGCGTGGTATAACTGCAGTAGCATGCAGCTAACATTAGCTTACCTTGCTACTTAGCCTGAATAGATATTGTGTCAACCCAACTCGTTTCAAGTAGAAATTTAGAAAAAATATTCTTAAAATCTACACACACTTAGAATGCAAGCGTGGGAAGGAGAGACAAAAGACAAAACCGTCCTTGAGCGAGCCAGTCATTTTGACAATAGTGTAAATTGTTTTTAGTAATTATTCAAGGTATATGTAGGGTTTTAATTAAAAAATACATTGATATTTTTGCATGTAACATACAGTATAGCTATTAGAATATTGGCCCAAGAGTAAGAAATCAATTGCTTGTTTATGTTCTGGGATGATACAATTCACAAATATACCAGATCTATACTATATATATAAAACATCTGTCCTTTAGTGTAGACAAGAAAGCTGATAGATAAGGAGGTAACTAAAGTCACAGAGGGACAGAAGCACTGCTCTGTTTGACCTGCAGATATATTAAGTGGCAGGCAGGGAGACACAGGGAGGGTTATTAACATCCTCATCTTCCATCTGGGCTGATAGAGGGCCTCTCAGACAGCAGGTGAAGAGGTTGCTGGGTAATTTGTCTAAAAGAGGGAGAGGAGGGAAGTCAGTGGTTAGGGATTTAAGCAATTGCCAGCAATTCTCTTTGTTAAATGTGCTGTGTGTCTACTTGAAACCTGTCTGTATTCACACTGCCTGCTGTTGTACATTAAAACTACCTTTGAACTATAAGTTGATTGGGCTTAACAAGTGCAAAACACACTGATGTAAAACAACCTACTAAAGTTAGTTTGTTTATGCAGGGTCCAGATTTGGATTACCTAACTAGGTAAAAATTTGAACAGTAGTGATTTGACCGAAAATACAGAGAAAGGAGGTAGAAGAACTGTGGAGAGTAAGAAGAGTTTATTTAACTAGAAGAGTTGAATAATAAGATGTTAGACAAAAAGTCTGAGACAAAGTGGATGTGGATGAAAGAAGGCTTTTAGATGTCAAGACCAGTTTTTTTTCTGGTAGCTTCTTGAGCTGTTGCCAAATAATGACCTGCTGTGCTTTCATAGCCTCTCTGGTACCACACATGTGTTCCCTGATATCCAATTCATCTGCTTCATTTGTTCTTGATCCATTTTGATGTACGTTTCTATTGAATTTTTGAGTTTCTCTTTGCTGTTCGTGCTTCTTTTGACCTGGTGGTCCTTGAGTCATTGGGCCAGAGTTTGACAGAAAAAGCCCAACTGAGTTGTAAACTCAGTCAGAAAATACTGTGGACACTTGGAGGAAATGAAGTGCTATCACTGTAAGAGGGGATTATTCCGAAAGTAAAGCCTTATTGGAACAGGTGATGTAAGAATTTAATGTGATTCCCTCGGACAGTTCCAGCTCAGTGGAAGAATGTAGCATGTGATGGATGGATCCTGCTCTCCTCTCTCAACAGGCGGTTTGGCAGAGAACTCTCTAAACTCTACAGTATCTTTTAGCTCTCCAGCTATTTCTCCCTTCTCCTCTTGTTATGTGTTTGAAATAGCCTCTCACCATAGAAATAACATTAACATATCATAATGGCAAGTATGTAATCCCCCCCAACTCCTTCCCACAGTGCAAACTGTTTCATTTTGGAAAGATGGCAGATGGAAGGTTCTTCCACACTATGCTGCCATTAAGAGAAATAATCATAGAGTCAAGAGTACTTGAGGCTCCTGTGATGTAATGCTGGTGTTAGGTGAGTTGTAGTTGACACTAAGCTGGAAAGTGGTGTGACTATTGGATATTGTTTTGGAAAGATATATCCTTTATATTGGCCTATTACTCATACTCCTAATAGTCCCTGGTATTTAACTTAAAATGTTTTAGTCAATCAACTCAGTAGATTTACTGGGAACTTGTAAAACATTTAGATCAAGCACTTGACAATTTAACAGTTTTTATCTTTTTTAATATCCTTCCTTGGCACTTTTTAATAACAATATGACTGTGATGTTGTATCCAAAATCCCATCAGTATACTGTAAGGGTTTTTAAAGGAAACTTTCTAAATCCAGAGCCATAAAAATACAAAGACATAAAAACACATAGATAAATACACATTAAATAATCCAAATTAAAAAATACTGGTGACTGGCATATATTGTAGAAATACTAAGAAGTCAGGTGCGGATAAAGGTGTATAACACATCATAGTAAAATGTGTATTTAATGTTCTAGCTTTGGGGGACCGTTCACTTATGTTTTAACAAACTTTGCCGCCTACTGATTTATATCAGTTAGCTTTTGTGTGACATATGTCAGGGTCTAGACAACAGGTCCACCTTGGAAACAGAGGCCACTACTGTCATCCCTGCCAAAGTTTAGATAAATGCAACACACTCTGACTGGTGTTGGTGATAACCGTGTTTAAGAGCACCTGGTTTCTCAGAACTTTGAGAGACGGAAAGGGAAAGAAGGGGTTCAAGACCAATTAAAGGCCAATCAAGTGTTTAACGGAGCCACGGCAGCGGTGTTTAAACCTGCCGGACTGCACTTCATTTTCACTTTGTTTCCTTTTTATTAGGTGTGAAGTCTCTGGGCCCGTCACCGACTCTCGAGGGCTCGGTCCAAAACCTGGAGCTGAAGTTCTGCAGCCGTGCGACGGTGAAATGCGCCTCAGGAACCGTGGGAGCTGTAAAAGTGTGCGCCAGGACCCCAGGTGTGTGCAGCTGTGCCCTGTTAAAACTTTACTGCCTGTGTAGGAGGGAGAGAGTGAGACCGACTAGACTCTTCTTTTACTTTTTTAACTAATACTTTTACACACTTCACTCTGTCTTCCTCTCTTTCTCCGGCCCAATCTTTATCTTGATTTCTTTCCAGCTATGTGATTCAGTTCTGTTTTTCTCCTGGGGTGCTGTCATTGGGCTTTGGCCATGTCTTTGATGGCAAGGATGTTATTGGAGCTAGTGTCATAGCACAGAGTTCACAAGGTCAACTGCACACATGATGTCAGGCAGATTATAAGATGTATAGCAGCTGTCAATATATAAATACAAGGAGGAAAAGCATGTGAACTACATTTTCTTATTTCAAAATAATTATCTACAAGGGATTCATAAAATAATGTACTCATTTTAGGTAATGGCTACAAAGGTGTAGACAAAAGATGTAAACACCAGTTTACTGTACTGTACTGTAATGGCCATCATATTCCCGTTGGTCGGTTTTACCTTGTCACAGCTATTCCTTTTGTCAATGCATTTGGTCTGTTAGACATATTAAAGACTGTTTCTGCAACACTCTAATATTATTTTTTAGCAGAATTCTCCTGCCATTTGGACATGGATGATATATGTAATTTTGTTGTCGCTTGTTGCTTTGAAGGCCAACACTTTTGATTAATAGTTTAATTGGAATTTATGTTAACATAGTTACTTTATCACTAGAAACAACATGCTTTTCTCAATTCACATCTGTGAATATGAATAGTTTGTTTTGATTCTGGTCACTGGGTCATATTAAAAAGCCTTTAAACTCTTGTGTCTTAGGTTCAGGAGAGGGAGTGAAGGAGAAGCTTGTGCCTCTGATTCAGGGTCCATCTGACACGAAAGAACTCCATATGAGCCGCTGGCTTCATGAGATTCGCAAGCCTGAATCGTTGCTGGCTCCTGACCTGCTGGTGTTTTCTGTTCAGGTCCCTCAGCAAGGAGACGACTTCAGAAACTCAGGTAGAAGATTTTGCAAGTGCATGCATTACCTCCTCTCCTCTCCTCTCCTCTCCTCTCCTCTCCTCTCCTCTCCTCGCCTCTCCTCTTCTCTCCTCTCCTCTCCTCTCCTCTCCTCTCCTCTCCTCTCCTCTCCTCTCCTCTCCTCTCCTCTCCTCTCCTCTCCTCTCCTCTCCTCTCCTCTCCTCTCCTCTCCTCTCCACTCCTCTCCTCTCCTCTCCTCTCCTCTCCTCTCCTCTCCTCTCCTCTCCTCTCCTCTCCTCTCCTCTCTTCTCTTTTCATCTCCTCTCCTCTCCTCTCCTCTCCTCTCTTTCTACTGTATCCATCATTGTACATTCCTCTCTGGTACAATTTCTTGCTCAACCTGTGTATTTTTTAAATCACAAATCATCATTCCACGTTTATATATCAGTTTTTAGCTCATTTTCCGGTTGTGGTTTTGGTGTTTGGACTTGTGACAGGCACTGGTAGTCCATATTCCATCTCAATTATTGGTGATCTGATGCAAGAGTCCCGATTTGTTTTGGTTATCATATTTTCCTTCCTCCTGTTATGTCACGCAATGCCCCCTTTCAGTTATTTGTTTATTAAAGCCGTTAAGTGTTTTCCACTTTAGGATCCTTGAGGCGGGGTTGGCAACTCGGCGTCTCCTTACAGGCAGCATGAGTTCTCTAAACAGCAGTTAGTCTCTGTCAGCGCTGACCTGAGCTGGCTAACAACAGCTAACCACTCGAGGATTGCTGTTGAAGGCTGCACTGATGTCAGGTTGCAGTTTTTGATTGCATCCTTAGACCACAGATTATATTTCTTGTGTCAGTGCAAGAGTGTGTGGGTGTATACATGTGTGTTTACAGGGAGGGTGTTGGATTATTTAGAAGCACTTTCAAAAGACTAAGAATGCAATTCAGATTCCAAAGCTCAAAGTGCTGTGGTGCTTGATTTAGTAAGTTGGATATTTAATGACTACTGTACAAGGCTGTGCATCTCATGTATCCACATCAGTAACCAGGTATGTCATCATCTATATAGTATGGTCTCCAGTGTTCTTTCATGCAAAAATTCCTCCTGTAGTGCTTTCTTCTGTGAATGAGGCCATGAATATCAGTATGTCATCACTAACCTTTATTCCCACCTGCAACTGCAACTACTTCTCCTTTCGAGCAGTTCTACTGGCTTCCCAGGCAAGATTGATATCTTTGGAAGGAGATGTACTTGACAGTCTCTCCCATGTTATGGCCTTCAAACTCTCTCTTAAAGTCCACAAAAGGTGAGTTTCTCAAAGTACACCCTGGGCTGTTATCCTGCAACCCCCTCCCACCAACAGCAGATACAGGAGAAGCCAGGGATGACAATGTAAAACAATACACCTCCAGTATTTGTTTTCAGAGTTGTCTTTAGAGTCACAACTTTACATCACTTTTAATACAGGGCTGCAGAGATTCATCGTGTGGCCTTGACTTACATAAACCCCCAAACCTGAATCATATCAGGCCCCTGGGCCTTTAACATGTCAGCGCTGAGATGCAGATAAAGCTAGTCTCGGCAGGTTTCAGACTGTGAGGAGAAGATGCAGCTGTAGCTAGAGAAGTCAAGTGAGAAGATAAGTACAGTTAAGAGACAGTGGATTTGGAGGTCACCCCTAATCAGGAATTCCCATCCATTGCTGTTTGAATGTCGCCCAGTCAATCACTGTCCCATTGCTAGTGCACACAGGGCAAGCATGCTGCTACAAATTGAAAATGCAAGGCAGGGAAAAGCTTACATTTCATATGCAACTCACAGTTTCATAAATGGGAGTATAGTCATTGAATAAATGTCCATGCAATGACATAAGAGCAGGTTTTAAAAGTAATGTTGTGTTTCTGACAAGGGGTTGTTCTACCCTTTACAGCCTCACAGACATAGATAGATATTTTTTTGGAACTCTGGTAAATTCTATTTAGTGCACATCCTCAGACAATTACTTTGATTTAGAGAGCATATTATTTCAGCACAGCAATGGCTCATAAAGACAGTACATATTTTTGGAATATTAAAAACTGATCTGAACACAAACCAGAAGACCAGAAGGAAGGGAAAAGGGGGGCCGAGAGAAAGAAGATGAAGGTGAAAGGGAGGTGGGGGTCTGACTCCCAGAAGCATGGATATATCTCCAGCAGATGTGGAGCAGTGGAGGCATGCACTCCTTCTCATCACTGCCTCACTAATCTCCTCTTGTTTTACTCTTCTGGTGTTTAACATTCTTTGTTTCTTGCTTGCTTGCTTTCGCACTCATGCTTACATACATTTCTGGGGTTTTATTTCTTAGAAGTCTGACAAGACATACATTTGGTCTGTACTAGGTACAAAGGAACACACTGTAATGAATGCAAGCAATTTAAATATTTACTTTTTTGTATTTTCACTTAATTTTTTTTACAGCTGACACACACACACACAGGCGCGCGCACACAGTATTTCAGCGATAATTTTTTCTCTCTCACTCTAACTTTTTTGGGTGTCTATTTGAAGGTCTGGGTTTTGTACGGTGGTCAGGCTTACATCAAAGCTTTTGGTCAGTCCACATGTCCCATGTCCCCGCTGTCATCCAGAGGGTGACTGGGAGCCTGTTAGAGCAGTGTTAATGGAATGATGGATGCAACGCCTCATTCAGCCAGAGATGAAAGGTAGAGTAGCACCGCTCTAAATGGGCTGCACCCTTTGCTCCCATAAGACCGACTCAGAGGTTCAACATTTTGTGATCATGACATTTCTGAATTGCTGGAGTACTTGGCCTTGGCATCAAACACATTTTATCCGTCCCATGTGGCTCTGTTGATTCCATTTAGCAAATTTTTAAAGCGGCATCATTATGCAATAAGCATATAACCGGGGAAAGGGAGTAAGAGAAAAGCTAACTCCTCACACCAAGGACATGCCGAAAACATTAAGATATAATGAGCCGTAATCAACTTTTCTATTGTATTTTTCACTTGATTAGTCGCTTCTGGCTTTTGTAGGGAGGCAACACAAAGCACAGCAATGCTCTGGGATCTGCCCGCCCATTTCTGAAAGCATAATATTTATCTAAGGAAGGGGGAGCTTGTTGCTAATTGACATCAAGCCACCAACATGTAGTCACTGAATTTTTTGAATATACTAACATGTAATAGTGCTTTCACAAATATATCCCTTATTTTCATGTTTTGGTGTATGTGATTGACTGCGGTTGGTTATAAGTGGGGAGAAGCCTTGTCTTTAGTGTTTCCCCACTGGTCATGTACGTGTGATCTGTGTGCTGTCTCATTTCTTAGAGGATGTGACAGGCTCTGGGAATTTCCAGCACTTTCCTTATGGATCATTTAATTAATCCCAGAAGCCATTTCCTCCATGTCTGACATTTTCCCTTTTTCAGAGCTGAGAAAGGTCCAAATCCCTGAGGTCACCTCTGATACAATATATGGTCTACTAAACAGCTAAATTCTTGTGTGAACGGCCAGTCACACAAGTCTCCACTCAAGACTACAGCACTCTCATCATGACACAGTTGTCAACCTGAAATATTGTAAGAAAAAACCTCAAAGAATGTGGGGTAATGTTAATTTTCACTGCACTGAAGTGATGATAGTGAAAATAATTGAATGCGTGGTCCGGCATTTTAAAGGAATATGTTTTAATCTTCTCTCTATCTCTCTCTCGCTCTTTCATGCACGGTTAATTCACCAAGGAGATAAGTTGCTTTCAAACATGGCCAGTGACATCTGTTTTCTATCTAATTGTTTACCAGTGAAGACGAAATTCCAATTTACTTAGAAAATGAAGCGATTGGGTTGGGTGGCTAGGGATGGTGTTTGGAGGGAGTCCCTCTTCACTTGTAGAACTCCTGCAGATCCAGACAAATGTGTTTCCATTTAACAGAGTTGAGATTGGAACATTCTATTAAATTAAACACAATTAACACCTATAGTAATTTCATGCTTGCCTTTAACCCTCTGCATTACAACCTAACAGTGCCAGATAATTTCTCCTAATTGAACAGTCGTTCCAGATACACCCAACAACAATACAATTTTTTGGCAGTGGCAGAGTACCGCCATAGCCAAGTATTCACCCCTTTTTCTTTTTCATTTTCTCTTCTTTTACAAGAACCAAACATGATTCATGCATGTGATCTGTTATGACACAATGAAACATTTGAAATAAATGACATTATTAAATAACAAGAAGAAACAAAGTGAAAGATGGAGCAAAAGATGGAAGAAAGCGAGGCCGCTGTAGAAAGACTTTTGGAGCTCAGGGGTGAGGCAGTTGCTTTTAAGTCACAGCAGGCAGCAATCCAGGTTGGCGGGATGGATCAGAAGGGCATAGGTTAGTCTTCCACATGGGCCCAGCTGAGAGCCAGGGACATGTCTTCCTTTACTGACACACACTGGGACGGATGCCTTTATTCCTTGACTAGTATTAGATCTATAAATTATTTGTGAATTTAATCAGAGTAGAGCAGTGCCTTTAGGATCACTCGGACCAGAAATCCTTGGCCGTGTCATTCAGAATGACCTCCGGTGCTACACTGAGTGTAAATTATCACTTCTACTTAAAAGACAGCTTGATCATTTTGATCCCCGGACAGTGGCGGGCTGGCTGGCTGGATGACTATCCTCCTTGGCTTGGTCTTGGGCCTGTCACTGCTGATGGATGGTAAAGACTAAGCGGACCTTGGATGGGGCCAGTATGAGGGAGTAGACTATAGGGCTAGAGGGCGTGTGAGGAGCTGGGTTCTATGCTAAACCTCAGGGCTAGCAGCAGCCTGCAGGTGTTCCCCCCACCCTCCACCACCCTGACTTGCACCAGAGGAGGAGGAGGAGGAGGAGGGACCAACGGGTCGGGTGTGCTCTATGATCACAGAGAAGACAAAAAGTGAGAGAGAGTGAGGGATAGCATGTGTTTTCCCCAGGCACGCCAGCAGCTGCGAGACAATGATTTATGCTTTTCTCAGAACTCTGGGATCTCAAAATGTTACATTTAATCAAGCACACTGAGAGCAGAGCAAATGTTAAAGATGTTCCCTATAAAGCCCTCCAGTTTTGATCTCTTTACCATACCATGGGAGCTGTGGGAATAGGGGAACAAAGTGATCTTTAATCTTAATTTAAACATATTGGAGGGAACTATGAAAGCTACATGGAATTAATCCTTGGAGAATTCCCCAGCGCGGTAATACTAAACATATTTAGTTTCCTAATAGATATTAAAGCTGTTTTCTTCTCAATTACGGTTCCTATTAGACAGATGGAAGGAAGAAAATGTTTCAGTTGGAGGTTTTATACAGAATTAAGTCCATGATTCAACACTGATCTACTTCGTTTACACTGTAACATGATTAATCTGCAGTTTTTAAAAAAACCAAAACAAATTGGATTATCATTAGAAGTTAGTCATCAACAGATCTAAGCATCTTTACTTGTCGATATGGTGACACTTCAATACAGTTTTCTGTCTGTCTGTCTGTCTGCCTGTCCATCCGTTTGTCCGTCCGTACGTATGTAGGAGTGTCCCAAGACACTTGTCCACTGCAGTATGAAACAGGTGGGATCTCACAGTACTCCAGGCCCAAAGACTAATGAGAGCAGGTGGGAATGAAGCGCCACCTGACTTTAATCTCACCATGTCACATAAACACTCTAACATGCACTACACTCACTGAGTAGTACATGCACAGACACAGGCATGCATACACTTAGAAACATTTGACACACACTTTGCCTCCTCTCTGAAAACCCAGCCTTTGAATGGGTTGCACTGACACCGTAGATAGGGTGTGAATTTTGGGATCTCCCTTGGTAGCCTCCTCCATTACAATCTTTCAAAGGCCTGCCATACTTTCATATGTCCATCTATCATGCTCTTTTTCCCTCCTTTGCATGTGTTCACTCACTCCATTGAGTGTTAAATCAACAGTCTGGCTTTGTCTCAGGCAGCAACTTGATGGCTTTAAGCTGCTGGCCTGAACTTTATCTGGCCGATAGACCTACAGTAGACAAAAAGGTACTAAAAATACAATTATTTTACATCCGTGTGAGAAAACACAAAAGGCAATTTCTTGAGCTAGTCTTGTACTTAATATGATTTGATGGTGAGTTTTGTAGCTGTTTGGAACTCACCAAAACTTCATTTTAAATTATTTTGAACAATACTTATTAAGAGAGTAACTGGGAAATATACTGTATGTAGTACAAATACTCCAGGTTTTGCAGCATACAAATTAAAATTGGTCCACACTCAATTTTGGATTTCATTTTAGACATAGAAACATCATCAGTAATGTATCTCATTATATCACAGCTGTAAATCACAGAGTCATAGAGTGTGGTCTTTACCTACTCTATATGTAAAGTGTCCTGAGATAACTTTTGTTATGATTTGGCACTATAAATAAAATAGAATCTAATTGAACTGAATTGAATTCAGGGTGCATAAAAGTAGACTATTACAGATGATAGACTATAAAGAGATTATTAGAGACTATTAAAAGTAGACATTTGTTTATTTGTTTAAGCACCTTGTAACTTCCTCAACAAACTGTTTAGTCTTCAAGGCAGCCGCTCTCATCATGTCTCGTCAATCAGTGTGTGTGAAGCAGTGCAGGTAATGTGGAGATTAGACCCAAGGGAACCCACTCAGAGCTGGCTATTGAGGTCAATCATGTCCCATTACTGGAGCTGTTCGTCTGTGAAGTGTTGCGCTACTTAGGCCACTCTCACAGTGCTTAAAGCCTGGCTGAAGTGTGAGGCTGAGGGGCAGGGGGCAGAGATTGGGTACAAGGGGATAAGGGCTTAGACCAGATATGGGGTTGGGTTGGAGTGTGACTGAGGCCGAAGCTGCTGTTCAGGCTAGTCTTCACCTTTACTTGATAACACAGCTTTCATGCTGCCATCAGGCATTGACCATATTACATGCTGAGATTTATTCAGTGTATCTCATTCAAAATGCACAGAGGTTGGAGTTTGTGCTAAGACCGGAGAATAGATTAATGCAAATGATCAGAGCTGGGAATCAATGAGACGTTATTGATACCAATGCCAGTACCGATTCTGCTTATTGGTCTGATTCTTTATTCTCTTATTGATTCCTAGGGGTCTCAGTTATAAACACTTCGTGTGCTCTAAACAGGGCCTGAAAGATGTGTACGCCACTTCCCCCGCAAAAGTTGTGATGTATGAAAACAAACTTGACGGGATAATTTTTGCACCTGTAAGTAAACTCTGAACCATGCGTACAAACATTTTGGAGACGGGTAATTAATGATGCAGATGGAGAGGTGGTGAATTAAAGCCAGATTGTAGAAATTAAATGAGAGGAATCAATATACAGTATATGATATTATGCTCTCCCACATTTATTTTCACTGAGGCTGATCTACGTGCACACATTTCCAGGTGGACTGTGAGTGATAAAGCGAAGATTGTCTGCAGGTGTGTGTATGCACTGTTTTATGAATGTTTTTTTTTTTTTTGCACATTGTACACTTTAAGTATAAATCCTGCGCACTGTTTTATAATTTAGACCCCTGATTAATTTAGTGTGGAAAAAGAGTGTACACAGGTTTCCAGCATCAATGCAACACTTTTTTTTATCTGAGTCAGAACACAGTGTAGATGAAATGAGAGAATATTTGTACAGTTTTCTTCTTTACTGAGGTTTATCTGCTAAGCCTAGTTGCGTGGTGTTAATGCAATTATAAGGCCAGGCTTTGGACTCTTCCTTCACTCTGCCATGACTCCTTGTTGCAAGTTTCCAGCAAATGAGTTTAATGACATTGTTTTGCAATGAACTGTGAGAAAAACATGCCTGCATTGATAAGAGGAATTGATAAGCTTGGAGGCACACTATTCCATTTCCGATTACAATTTGTTACTGGTTCTCAACTGGAACCGGTTCTTGATTCCCATCCCCTATAAATGATATACACTGTACATATATACCACTGGCGGCTGCTGGTCTTTCAAGGAGAGGAAGCTAATTTTTCCGGCCTACATCATAAATGTGTTTGTTTATTTATATTTAAATTCTAGCCTTCGTTCCTTTTCAAGAAAATTATCTGTGACCTTGTCGTACCAACTAAGGGCGCACTCACACTGTCCATCCGTACCGTGCCCAAGCACATTTCACGGCTAAAGTCTGGTTCCTTTGACCAGTGTGAGTGCAACCGTACCGTGTCTAGGCGCAGTACGCTTGCCGACCACGGCCCGTTGGGGAGAGGTGGGCTTTTGTAAAGCATGTTTGCGCATGTACTAGCACGAGCATGCGCACGTGTACTAGCATGAGCATGCGCACGTGTACTAGCACGAGCATGCGCACGTGTACGTGCACGAGCATGAGGTCTACGGAGGTTCTGATGTCATTTTATGTGCGCCTGTTTGGACATAGAAAAAAGAAGGACGGACCATGCGCGGACATTTAAAACAATGGCGGCGAAAGGTTCACATTAGTGTGATGCGGAGGTGGAGTGTTTACTGCAGATTTGGTCGATGAAAAGATTCAAAAACAGTCGGACAAGACGCACAAAAACTCTGAGGTCTATGGAAAGATTTGTAAACAAAGCGACGCATCGCAATGACGTCCATCAATGCGTGTGACGTGTTACGGCGTGATGACGTATAGGCAGCAAGAAGCATTCACCACTTTTTTTTTTAGGGAGTCTTAGAGTAATCGCCACTGATATATACATAAATGGCAAATTTGGAAGTCAGGGAGTATTGAACACAAGACAAGAGCAACACCATAACAAATAATGTAAACATTAAATCAAAGAAAACAATAATATACGTTCTCCAGACGAGGTGGAACTTCAGACATAGTTAACATGATCATTGAGGGAATGATTAACTCATTCAAGAGATACTGTAGCAATAATTGAAATGCCTACCTTTGTCATAGTAGTTGTAGCCTCTACTACCATACTTTGTAAATGAGCCTTAGCCTACCATTGAGGTTTTTTGATGACTGTTGCTGTTTGACTTGCACTCTGTTAGGCTATGGTAGATGGTCTATTTCTCTGTTATCCAAGTAAAAAGGCTATGATCTTTTTCTGTTGCTCGGATCAGATAGCACAAACACATTAGCAATGTTGCTCTGTACTTGAGTACACTTGTCTCATTATCTATGTGACATTTGTTTTTGTAGTCACTATTATAGAAAAGAGCACCACAGATGGACCCTATTGCCCCGGGGACCACCATCAGCGGGGACCTGGCCAGAGTAGGAACCACTGCCTCCCACCATAGCTCTAACGGCAGGTTGAAGGATCTGGGTCTGTCTGTGGCGGGCTGCCCTGCCCTCGAATATAGAGGCATAAGTATTAAGATTAGACTATTTCATGGCCACTTAAAAACGCCTGGTAGTCGCATTAATTATTAGTTTGTAATCACTCTGATCAAACAAACTGAACCATGGGGTCAAGTGTACTTGGATATGGACCCAGGACCTTGATGTGAAAGCCCCCTTAGTAAGACAGCTAGCAGAAACCCAGGACAAAGTGTAGCTTAGGGGAACAAAGTGGTCAAAATACAGGCTTTTCCGGGGATCGCTTTCAGTGTAGGGCGTCATGGTGGTGTGTAAGTGAGTCAGGTAGAGATGAATATTTTGCCTTTGAGTGTGAAGAGAGGTCATTCTGGGTCACTGCTGTTAGACTTCTTAAAGCTGTCGTCTAGGTAGGGCAGCGTCAGAGGGAAAGAAAGAAGAAGCTTTAAATGCCATGTATGTGTTGAAAGGTTTCCAGTCAGTTTAAAGTTTTCATTCAGGTTATTAGCTAAAAGTTTGCCATCCATATTGGAATACCAAAACAACAGAAACATTTCTGTAAAGGCTGCTGAGATGGACACTTGTGAAAGCAGCAGTATACAAGCTCATGAGTCATAATATACTGTGTTTGTCAGAAAGCATAGTCACAGGTCAAAAAGGGCAGCTCCACATGGATGGACCTTTTAGGTCTTTAGCGTCAGCGGAACTACAATTTGATGTTTGGCAAAAGATGAGTAGCATCTTATTAAATGATTGAGTTTTTATCTTCTACTCAAACAGCCAAATTACTTAACTTAATTCAACTTCTATAGCCTCCCTGTATTTCTTTCCATCTTTGTGAGGTTGGGGGAGACGCTTGCCCTTGGTTATTCAGCAGCTGGAAAATGGTCATCTAGCTTGTCAGCTACTGGGCGTAATGTAATTCCCAGGGCACTCTGATTCATTTCCCACTAAGGTGCAATTCATTTTTAATGTTTGTCAGTGAGAAATTTAGTGAAGAGCCTAACACAAGTCCACAACTGCCCCCACCCCCTAGTTCTATACACTCCCATCATTTCAAATTCCCATGTGACTGCAGAGTTATTACAATGACTAATTACCAGTTAAGCTCTTAGAGAGAGCAGGAGAGAGAGAGTAAGAGGACAAAGTTTCCCCAAGCTCAAAGTACTTTGCCAGCTGTCTCCTTCAAGATTCTTCATTCATCATTAGTAAGTAAAGAAAAAAGAGATGGAAAGATAAGTAGTGTAGTTTTCACTAGTTCTAAAGCAGAAACGTATAGTGCATGTCCTGCATATCATGTGAATGGGTGAGGGCATGATGACTGTTTGCTAACAGGGCTCAAAATGGTGCATGTCCTTTTTAGAGGGACATGCACCAGTGAATGTACACACAAAAAAAGAACATTTTGAGCCCTGGCTAAAGTGGACAGCAGTAATCCCCGGTTTACTGTGTAGCATACACGCTGTTTACACTTTATCTCCTTCTGGGCTGAGTAGCTCGGGTGAAGGAGGTCAATTTAGTTAACCTTATCTAATTGAATGTTGTCACTGGATCAAAGGTCGCTACATTCCACACCGTCGGATCAAACATCACACAGCCCAATCAAAACAATTGGCTTCCCCAGATCACCTAATCAGGGGCTTGGGGTTTTATTCTCACAAATTAGAGGGGATAATGCCCAGACCGGCGGTGGAAGGCAAGAACGATTATGTGCATTTAAATTAGTTTAGATTTAGTTTACTGTACTAGTACTAGTATTGTGACAACTTTCAAACCATTGAGAAGATATGCAATGCACTTTTATGCACTTTCTTATATGTTACATAACAGTTATTTAAGTTAGTAAAGTAAGTTGTTATTGGCTTGAAGTGACATTAATTGACCTGAAATCATTAGAATGCTCCCTCACTCTTTATTTCACTGATGTTGTTCTCTTTTGATGCTCCATAATAAACTGTTCGGATGTGATTATACGGCAGGTTGTGGTTTCGCAGTTTCTAGCTTTGCTGACAGAGACAAACATCAAATTGTGGTGGCTCCCTGTTCATCACACCACTTAGTTTGTCAGTGTCACTGTCTGTCTTTGAAAAAATGCTTCTGTATTTCATCTCTCATTATTGCTGTTTCAATTATGAGAGAGAGCAACCACCACCTCCTCACTTTATTAGAGGTTGGTTACTGATTCATACTCCATATACAGGGTAACCAGAGTTCACACAGATGCCGAATCTGCAGTATTGAAGCAAGCTAGCTGGAGTTCTCTGCCGGTAGCCAAACCAATATGTGTCTCGCCGCTTGAGTGGCCATCAGAAAACACGCGGTGGGCGTGGGAAGGGGATGAGAGCCCATTAGCTTCTTCACAGCTCAGCTGCCGCAGCGCACCTCCTCCCTCGTACCATGCGCTTCCTTCATCTCTTCACTCATTCCCCCTAAAATCCTCTGCTTCCACTCCCCTCCTGTCCTGTGCTCTACACACATTTTCCCAGGCTGCACAGTTGCCCAGATCAGTCTGCGTGCACAGTGCCACACAAAACTCAGCAGCACTAGCTCTTCAAAGGAAAAAAAGGGGAAATTTAAAGTCAGTGAGCTAAGTACAGTCCCACATGAAGCAGCAGTGGTGCTGATGAAAAGATGAAAAAGGGGTTGAGGGGAAAGAGGAGTTAAAATTTGGGGTAAGAGATTATGATCTTTGAAATTTCTTTTGATGCTGATGCTTATTACTGGAGCACTGTTTTAAGATGTAATTAATTAAGCTAATTAAGCTAATGGTGGTTATGGGGTTGTGGTGTAGGTTTGGGTGGGATGGTTGTGGCAACGAGAGAGATTTCTCACAGAATAAAAAAGGCAAAGTAATTAACAGAATCAGCCAATAGGAACCAGACCAGGTGGGGGAGGGGTTGGGGAGGGGTTCAGTAAGGCTCAGTCAAGAATGGAATGTGACACAACCCACACTAATGTTGAATTCTCCCATATAACTGGCTTACTTTTACACACTCTCATTCACACACACAGTAGACTTGCAATAGTACCAATTACAAGGTCTTTGGCTCTTTTTCAGGGTTGGCTAGGGTTCAGAAAACCTGTTGGAGCCAATAAAGAGCACAGTTCAGCATCATCTATGTCTTAGAGGGAAAAGGAAGAGAAAGAAAAGTACAATGCGAGTTTTGCCACATACAGTCCATTATATGTCTTTCTATCATCCAAAACCACTGTGATTCGTCCCAGTGACAGATAGACTGAAGAATGGGTTCTCAGTCTTCACTCTATCGTCACATATTTATCCCCTAAATATGGAATCATTTCTCCCTCTTTAGAGTTCTGTAATTCTTCTTGTTTTGGAAAGCTGTCATTTGTCTTCAGAGTCCACCTCAGACCACACAGGAACATCAGTGGTACCATTTCACATAAAAGAACTAAGAGTCATACTGAGATGACTAAGTCTAAGCAGGTTTAACCAACTCACTACAGTAGAATGATTCGCAGAGGAAATGAACCAGATTTAAAGCAGAAATCTGTATCTTTCTGCATGTTGAAACTGCAGCAAAGATGACAGGAGCATGTGGACTGACCAACAAAGTGTTAAGTATATTTGTCCAGTGTAGGCTTGTGACAATTCAGATCCAGATCAGATGTATTGATGATTGAAGGGATGATCTACGATTGTTTTTCCTACGCCTGTAGATGAGAGCTAAACTGTACATTAATCTCTCTACATATGGCTCTCACTGTGACTTTTTCCCTCTCTTTTTAACGTTTTCCGACTATGCAGCAGTTGGCTATAAAATTGTGTGCTTTCAGATCTACGTCACAATAATCATAATGCTCGACAATATTAAAAACATTGAAACTGATTTTAAAGTCTTTGAAATGACTAAATGCCATACAATCCTGCTCATAAAATGTCTTATTCAACTTCTACTTTGCTTTCACTTAACATCTCAGTGATGAATGTGACATATGAATCTCTCTACATTTTATAGTATAGAATAGAAATACTTTATTGATCCTAAGCTGGGAAATTGCAGGGTTTTTTTTGGTTTTATTTATGATGCAATTAGTTGTGATTCACACTTTGAATTTGTTTTTGATTTTCATTTAATCATTTATTTCACTGCAGAACAACTCATACATTATACATAGATGCACACATCATTGGACTTTCTCATTGTGACCTTTTAACTTTCTACCTAGTAAGTTTTTAAAGTATGATCTTTTGAATGTTTATTCTTGAGTGGGTGAAAGATGCTGTAACGTGTTACAGACAATTTTTCCCAAGTGTTGTTCTGTCCATAAGCTCTAACTTTACATATTACATTCTACATCTGTGTATGCTTATAGGCATACAGCTTAAGCAGATGCGCCACAGAAAGGCTGGCTGACATACAAATCAATGCAGTAGATTAACAAGTTAATAAGCACAAGAACTACTGTTGTTCTTGATGCTCTGCTTGATGCTCCACAGTACTACAAAAGAATGAAACCGGAAGTTAGTAAAGTGACTTGCTGCTAGTAAGCATAAAAGACACAATGCCTAAAACAGATTTTGTAGTAGATATGAAAGTGTTGCTAACTGTTCTCAAATATGGATGCAGGGAAATGTGATAAGACATGTGTATTAAAGTGTAATTCCGGAAAGAAATCATCCCATAGTCATGTTGTCTCAATGTGACTGAGGTGCTATAGCTTAGCTCTGACTAATAATGGCTAGAGGCAGTGAGTGCTCAGTAGCCTGGTTTATATCAACCTATGGACTCTGCTGTCCACTGCTGACCTGGGAGAGCAGGAGTCAGCCGCTGATGAATCTGTATCTGTTCAAGAACCACTACTCCTTCTTGTGTTATTTTTTTCTGGTTTTGTATTAATATTTCTTTTGTGCTTGTATGGGCTTTCGTAAGGTAGAAAAGCTTTTGGTGAGCAATAACAAAAAATAAATAGGGAAATGTATTGTTTTTCTCTGTTCTTTACTTTCTTTTCTCTATCTCTCTCTCTTTCTCACACACACACACGCACGCACACACACAAGCACACACACACACACAAAAAAAAAGACATAAGATCTTAGCAGCAGCATTGCAGACCATGTAAGTGGTGTTGTTTGTCAGTGATTTAGTGTGTCCTTCTGCACTCAGAGTGGAGTATACAGACCAGGTCCAGATCCCTGTGCTGGCCTGACCTACTCTGCAACCGCCTTCCTCCTCTCCATCACGCTCTTTACTTGAGTCACCACAGCCCTTCGCCCTCCTTCTGTGACTCTCTCTTCTTCTTGCCCTTTACACCCTCCACCCATATGCTTTTCTTACCCCTCAAACCTTAAAATGGATCCTAGCCCCAGTCTGTTTCCATCCACCCTCTCACTCTACTTAACCTTTGCTCACTCTCCTGCCAGGTTGGGCAGGAATGTTAATGGAAGCTGTCGATGTGAACAGATTTCGAAGGTTCGTACCCTAGTGACAGAGGCTCTGCCCCAGAGAGAGTTATGGTGTCTTGGGTGAGGAGAGCATCCTGCTCCCTTAGCCCCTTCAGCCTCCCCTCGTAACATGAGCCTGAGTGTTTCTGAAGGCCATGCAAGGCCTTGCGACTGGTCATCTTCAACTCAACTCAACTTTTATGGCCACTTGTCATTCTCTGACTGAGCACTCCATTTTGTTCTCTTTGCCTCTTTTTCTCTTTTTATTCTCTCCCTCTCAGATCATATAGCTTGGACATTTTACACAAAATGAAGCTTGCTGCTCCACCTATGTTTACCTTTCTCAAAGGTTGTGCCTTCACTCTAACCTGTGTTTCAAATGTATCAGTCACTCTGACCTTATCGCCAGCATCAGCATTCTGGGGTTACTGCTGCCCTTTGCTTCTCTGGGATTTCTTTTATTTTCACAGGAAGAGAAATAATTGGGCCAAAAATGAGCACTGCCCAAAACCAAAAGGTTGTCACCATGTCATGACTCATAAACACACTTTTTGACATCTAGATCTCTGTGAGATCAGAGACAGAGAGGGAGGGATGGAGACTGACCCGGCAATACACTCATTACAGAAATTAATAAGGAAAACATTTTACCACGAAATATGATCTAGTGTTTTGAAAGCTGTGGCTAATGTGTGTGTCTGTATCCACAGTGTGTATTAGCTTAATCAGCTTTCAGACTGCACAAGCTGTCTGGGATGGAGGTCTGACACCCAGCCTAGGGGCTAGGTCCTTGCCTTTGTGAGGATTTTCACAACCAAGGTGCAGACTTTGCTTCGGGGCCTCGGACCTCCTGTCAGCTCTGTGGTTGACAGCACCATTAGGGCCTTGCTTCTCTTTGGTATGCCCAGGAAAGGCAGTTAGTCAGGGCCTCTGACATAGGCTTTGTAAATGTGTATGCACTTGCACCAAGTGGTTTCGTGCATGTGTCCAAACAAGTGTTTGGATATCGTATTTGTTTGTGTGGATGTATTTTAGGCTGATGTAAAGTATGGGCTGAGCAGGAGTTCTTCTAGTGTCAAGATGTTCCAGCCCTTTCTGTACTGCTAGGGGAGAAAAAGGCATAAAACCCCCAGAATCAGGAGGCACACTGGCCAGCAACCAGCAGCTAATTTATCTGATTGAAGGCGAGATGAAAGTGATGGGGTGCACTTAAAGCTCCCTGGTATTGTCTGACAGTGTGGCTTATGTTTATGCATGAAAAATGGGAAATATATAGGTATTTTCTACCCATGTGTGGAACTGTATGTTAAACTGCTACATATGGTAAGAGTTTCTGCTGTGCTCCTGTTAGTCAGTATGGGCTAAGGACTTTTAGGCCATGCAGCCTACTATGTCTTGCAAGAGAATGAGTAAAGATTTAGTTTGGCACATATGTAATAGACACACAAGAAAACACACAAGCTTTTTCCCACTAACATGCATTCACACTGCCGCAAGATGAAGACTCAAGTTCAGTCTCTGTCAACCCCTTGCAGCAGGGAAGTAGTTAAGGGTCATTACGACATCAAGCGTTTCCCAAAGCAGAGGAGGTTTTGAGGAGTGGTGTGTTTGTGTGAGTGTATATGCTTTTTTGCCATTAAGGACACAGAATGTGATTGGAAAGCATTGCATGGAAACCATTGGTGTTCTGCAGCGAATATCTAACTACTAACTAAGCATCACAGTGGAGCACAGGTCATCTGAATGTGGATGTGGTATATATGATCTCTGAAAATAAAACTGATGATCATTGACTTTTGTGTGATATTTTGTGTTTGAAATGAAAGCTTGAATCTTCATTTGCAATCCCTCATTTTAGAAAAGACTTTCATCTGCCTTAAGACTTGGCAATTTATGGAAATGTCATGAGATTCTGACACCACATTGTAACAATGAAGAGAACTAGGATCATAATGTATGCATCTGTTTGAGCAGAGTGGGGGAATTGTGACAGATAGCATGAGAGGAGGAAGTGAAGCCTGCTGATTGACTGCTGAATGAGTCAGCTCTGTTTTAAAGTGTCACTGTGAGGTCTGGCTTTTGGACAGGCAGAAGATCTTTGGCCAGGTGCAGACACTAAATCCAGTCTGCTTCTCCACACAGGGAGATAGATGACTTGTCTACATGTGTGGTGTGGTGTGTTTCTCTGCATGCAGTAGGCCAGAATACACAGGGGCCTGTTACCTCGTACATAAAATTGAATATGATTTTGTGCTTACTCAGTCAATAACAAATATGAGACATTCTACATCAGTATTTACAACAAATCATAATTTCGGTTAGCTTTTGCAGAGTGCAGTGCATTATAAGCCCTTATATAGTGTTGTCAGTCAAAGCTGTTCCTGGGTGCTCACCGCAACCCCTTTCATTACGATAGAACGTGATTGGCTTTTCTTTTGTACTGTAACGACATAAGTTGGTGTCTCGTCATTTTCTGTTTTATCTAACCATAATTTGTTTTGTACCAACAAATACTTCTTTCAATAATACAGTTTGATGATATTAAGGCAAACACCACCTCTAGTGGATTTTTTGGAAATCCATTCATATGACTGACTTACCGTGAGTTGACCCCTACCCTGGTCACTAATACACTGGAGCATGAGTTAAAATTATTACCCTCGTTCAGTGTAAATTATAGGCCTTTTCTCCTTTATCCTAGCTATATAAACACATTGATCTAGTTCTCATTTCCTCTCTGATTAATTGCTGTGTTTTGTGACTGAACCATTGTCCTTTTGGTGCACTTTGCATATTTTTCACATGCCGTCGCTTTACCACTTGTTTCAAATCATTTAAATTAAAAAAAATGGTCTTAAGTCTCAGCAATAGCACATGTAGACATGTTTTGTTGTGGTAAAAATCTTTGAGCAGAACAGTCTGCACAAAAGCATTGTGCTTTGGCGCATGTGTGTCTGTGTATTTTCTGACGCAAGTAGGTCTCTGGGTTTGACTGCCTTTTTGTTGCTGTCTTTGGCGGCTCTTGTTAAGTTCTCCAACATTACAGGATCATTGAATCACTCTCACCCTTTCACCTCCATCTGTGTCTGACAGACAGATACTCTAAACCCTAAACAGGCAATGCAGCAAAGCGACGTGTGACAATGCTGAGAGGGTGGAAGGTCCCTATACTGAACTAATAAGCCAGGCTAATCTGTAAGCCCTGTGATGACCAACACTCTCCCACCACCTCTACCACCTCGAATGTGTTGGCGACGACATTTCAGCGCCGCTGCTTCTGGATCCCTCTTAGCCTCTGGGCCAGTCAGTCAGTCGCCCTGTCAGTCCAATCTGCCCAGTCCATCAGTTTTGTTTAAGAGGTTCTTTAATGCAGTTGATTAACATGTCAAAGGTCAAACCGTCGTGCTTTTCAACAACGTAGAGGGGGGGTGTAAGGTGGGATGGTGGAGGGGATGGGTAGAGCAACAGTGTGATAAGAAGCAGACGTGGGGAGGCTCAGCAAAGGAACCTTATCACCACGTCACATGGTGGATTTATGGCTCAATACAACAACAGAGTTTCATGAAGTACTGCATCAAGTCCTAGCAATACTTGTTATGTTGTGGACCTAGACCCACACAACCCAGGACCAACACAGTATATTCCAAGATAGGTTAGTTCCAGTTAAATAATTATTTCGATTCAATATTTAACTAAGCTTTAAACTCAGCTTCTCAAAGCCCTCCATCTAGCTGTGCTTACATATCTCCCTCTTCGAGGTATTCATACAGGAGGTGTTCTCCATCACATGTTTTATACAATTATTATTGTCACATTTTACAAAACTGTACTGATATTAGTCAATAACTTAAATTAGCTTTGGAAATGATTGGATTTATTTACTTCATTACCATTTCTGTTATCTTTGAAAAAGCAGAAAAGTAAAGATTCCAATAATTTCAGTAATACACTGTCCATTTTATTATTTGGTAAATCCAGCAAGGACCAATATTGCTAGAAATCCTAACCATGGATATGTGACAAATCCCAACACTCACCAATAAAGATATTTTGTTTTCTGAAACTTTATTTTTGAAAATTTTAACAATATATGGATATCAAAAGGAAAAAGAAATCATGACACAAGAGCTCTCAAGAATCAAACATGAAGAATAATACATAACAGGAAGCCATGATGCATTATAATTTCAGGGTGAATAGTTGACAGGGTAAAAAAATAATATAGGAGAGATATAGTAATAAAAACAAACGCATATCAGTGTTTCCATCAGGTTTACAGTGTGTGTGTGTGTGTGTGTGTGTGTGTGTGTGGGGTGGGGGTGGGGGGGGTGGGGGGTGTTATTAAATCATGGTTTTCATGTGCTTCCAACGCACTGTAGCAGATTGCCTGAATGTTCTTTTCTTAGCGTGCCAGTCGGTGTTTAATCAGACAATTTAATGGTTAGGTTCGTATTGAAAGGTCAATCCTCCAAAGCATTGGTGGGGCGCAGCGCCTCCATAATATAATGGTAGGGGAAACACTGCATATCAAAGTTCATTCATTATATCAAAGACCTGTCCATAACTACCTCTATAGAATACTACTGATATAATTAAAATTAAACAATCACTCTGAAAACATTTGGGGCCATTTTATATAATATCTAGAGAATTTTGTATTATTTATGTGAGGAATGTGGCAGGCAAGGTGTGAATGTAAGTGGTCCTATGCAGTTTCCTATTTGACATGCATGAATATAACAACATGGGACCCCCCTTTTAAAACCGAGAAATGTTATTTATTTGTATTTATCTAATGATGTTTTCTTTTTTCATCTTCTTATGATTATTATTATTATACTACTTCTAACTTGTTATGATGTTTATTGTTCATATTTTAGTCTGTCATTGTTATTGAAAATAATATAATTTGAAAGTGACTAATAAAGATATTGATGTTTTATAAAAAGAAACACATATTCAATATAAAGGAGGGCTATTTGTGATGGAAGCTAGGTGTAACACTGCCCTGTTCTGTGACGTCCAGTTCTGTAGCCTTGTAACCCTCTAACCTCTGAAGGTCTGTCATTCCAGCCCCCTGCAGTGACAAGCTTTCACTGCTGTTCACACCTCTCTTATCAGCCACCAGTCCTTCTCTTCTATTAGAAACCTTCACAGGAGCTTCCTCTGTTGCCACAGAAAAAGCTAGAGAGGCTTCAGAGCCTGCAGCCAGAGGTACACCCTGTGCAATGGAGAGGCAATTGGGGAAATGGGCTTATCTAAACATTTAGAATCATAAATTGTGTTTAGACCGTTAATAGATGTATGAATACATTGTTTTAGAATGAAGGGATACCATGAACTGGTGTGCCTGCCAGTGTAATCTGGTGTAATCCAGGGATCTGATTTGAGCAGACCTTGTTGAAAGGAAGATGCCTTATCATGACATCCAACAGATCTACTCAGCTGGTGCCCTCACAGTGGGTGGTAGGGTGAGAGTTTGGGCGCAGAGCAGCCTGACAGAGAGCTACCGGGGTATCAGGGATGTAGAGGGCCACTTTCCTATCCTAGGTGTGAACATGGGGTCATCTGTGCCAAGGGAGGGAAAGAACAGCATTGAGCAGCAGGGTGCTGGAGACGGTGTTCAGACGGACAGACAATGGTTAGATAATCTCACTCCACTGGCTGCTTGACACTTTGGATAATCGACTACAGCGTTACATTGACTCACCTTTAGTACTTATTATATATAGAGGTCTTCTCATGTATGTGAATCAATGACCAAATATTTAAAACCGCTTTAAATATGATGCAGTCCAAAACACCACATTCACATCCTTACCATGTACAACTGTTGCACATTTTAAGAAATAGTGGTAGTCTGATTCTGTAAGTATTGCTTTGGGGCTTCTGGTTACATAACTGATTCACTCATCATCCAGATCATTAATAAAGCGGCAAACAATAATTTTCTATGTATGTAACTTCTGTCATAATCGCACATTTTTATTATTTTCTTGTATTTGTTTAGTCCATAAACCACTGAAAGTCTGAATCAAACAGCTGATTTACTGAGTAAAATATTATACAAAGCATTTGAGCTCATGTGTAGAAATACGCTGAGAAAATGTAGTGCCAAAGAAAGGACTGTCTGACAGCAAGGTAAAGTTGTGAAAATATTATAAATATAGCATACACCTAAACTGATATAGATTTTTTTAGGTGGGCCTTTTGAAAGGTGACTAAAGTACATTATTCTGCAGCTGCAGCCATCGTCCAAAGCTGCTTCTTCAAACTGGTGACTTGCTAACCTTCATCTACTGTAGGTAACACACTGACTGTGGAGAGGTAGCTCATACAGACACACTTCAAAATTGTTGAACTATCACTTTGAAAAGGTACACAGAAAAAAATGTGACTCACCTGTGATATGCTACCTTATAAGTAATTCTACATGTGGAAGTCTACACACTAATTGAGATACAGTGGACACAGAAAATGTGACTGATGTGAAACCACTGCAGCAAGCTGCCAGTTAAAAGGCTACACTTTATGGACACTGAAAAGTTGGTTTTGAAACAGAGGCTTAATAAACACCATTTGGAACTTGAAAAGAGTGTGGTATCATGGCTGTTTGTGGTCTTCACTTTAATGCATGTGAGTAATTACTGGCAGCTTTTGAAGTGAGCAAAAAAAAATCTTACTGAAAACCCAATTACTGTATGAGAATCTGGGAAAACATGCAGAGAAGGATTCAATGGCAACAGGAGTTTATTTGATTGTTTTGTATATTTCCTTCCTCCTTTTCTTAAGAAACTAAACTATTAATCATTCCAATGTTACAGATGTCCAACTGTTCACTTTCGGTTATTTTTTCTTCCAAAGACTTTCTTCTTTACAGAAAAATGAAGAAATCATGTGCGTTTGCATGATTTTCCTAAGCTGAATTGTTTATTGCCCACGCTTTGTCAGGATGACACATCATTGGGTGGGGTGAGTGTGTGCCAAGTTTGGTTGGAATTGGTTGTGGTTGGGTAGCAAGCACTACAGTAATTCTAGGCTTTATGTGAGTGTGTCTTTGCCTTGCCACATGTGTTGCACTGGTCACTGGGCTCTTCATCTTTGTGGTTTGCCCTTTAGATGAATGCATGCCCGTCTTAAACAAAATAGTATGAGAAAGAGGTATAAGTAAAGTATCGGACGGTTCAATATTGGGTATTAATGCAGACAAACAGACTAAGGCTTAGACATCTGAGCTGGCAGAATATGGCACACATAGACACTGGGAATTGGACAGTGTTGAACCAGAGCAGAATGTTTAAAAGAAAAGAAAGGCATACAGGCAGTGTCATGGATATTTTAGTTGGGAAATTAGATTTTCAGTTTTGCATTAAAACATTTTTCATAAAGTTCTCCCAGAAATATTAAGCTATTATGCTATTTGTTTTTCTGTAGTAGCCAGTCAGTTGAGGCTTACAGTGGTGCGATAGAGTAAGAGTAAGAGGGCCACTAACCCAACAAATCTACTCAAATTGCATGATAGGCCACAGACATGACCGTTGTGGTTGTTGAGCTGTGGGACTGTCCAGGAGGGCATACAAACTTGTGTTATAGAGAGCAATAGTACAGACTCCTACTGCAGTACATTTATGACCCTGCAGCTTGCTTTAGCAGCAACATATCTAAGCCTGTTTAGGGAATGGGTCACTACAGAGACACCAGGGTGCCTCCCTGTGGGACCTGTGGTTTTCTTGGGACAGTGCTTTGGGAGGCCAATAGTTCTTGTTGTGTATGCACATCTGTGTTTCTGTGGACGGTCGTTCAAAGGATAGCGCTGACGGACAGGATTTCATATTTTTGGTACACTATTAAAATGAAGATTTCATTGTTTGGTTTGCTAGGATGTTGGGATAAATTTAAACAGTGGAAAGGGCAGAGCGCTGTTATTTTTAAGGTTATTTGAAATTTAGATGCTGCTTACCATTTAAATGAATCAAGGTCAGAGTTAATGGGTGGTCTTTAAAGGAGCAAGCAGCTTGGGTTTGTTTGACACTATTTGGCCTTTATATTTAGTGGTTTATCCTTCTCTCTCTAAAGTTGTATATATGCCATAACCATCCTATTTTTTTTTTTTAGACATCTCACATTATACTTTTTGTTGTTCCTCTTCCTCTTCATCCCTCCTTTAACACTTTGACATTCCTCCTGCCTTATCTTTTCTTTCTATCTCCTTCTCTCCTCCAACCTCCACCCCCAATGTTATGTTCTGCTCCTCTGTCAGTCCTTAATGAGGAAGCCCCTCTGACCTTTACCACGTCCTTGTTACATTACTGCCCCCTTGTGGTGCTGTTGAGTATTTTACCCCCCCCCCCCCCCCCCCCCCCACACACACACACACACACACACACACACACACACTGTCAAGTTGATGGTTCCCAACCTGGGTACAGAGACTTTATTAATTCAGTTATCTTAGTATTGATTGTTCAGCCTGATGAAACAGAGTAAGTAAACCGAGTAATCTCTGGTGTTTTATTTTGATGGTTAAAGTTCTGTATGCCTGTACAAAAGTGGTCAAGAGTTCAGGAGTTTGGTAAAGACTTGGTGTGATGTAAGTCATCAAACATGGATTTAAGGTGTAAGTTTAAATCAGCTTATTAATTCATGATTCCTTGGTCTTAGTGCAGCAACACTTATCAGACACATTGTTGTAGATACAGCGTCAGTTAATATCTGTGTATGATGTGATTTACAAGAAGTATAATTATGTTTTTATTAAGAGAGCTGATACATAATGGACTGAATCACTGTTATTTGGAAAGAAATTAATACAACTGTTTATAATTGTGCAATAATATTTTTATTCTTTGCCATATAATAGTGTTTTATGTGTCACTGGCATTCAGCAGTTTTCCTTTGAGGAAATGATGAAATCACAATTTCATAATCAGGAGGGAGAGCAGCATTACTTTACACAAGAGAAGGGAGGAGAGCCTGTTGGAGTGTGTGTGTGTGTGTGTGTGTGTGTATGTGTGTGTGTGTGTGTGTGTGTGTGTGTGTGTGTGTGTGTGTGTGTGTGTGTGTGTGTGTGTGTGTGTGTGTGTGTGTGTGTGTGTGTGTGTGTGTGTGTGTGTGTGTGTGTGTGTGTGTGTGTGTGTGTGTGTGTGTGTGTGTGTGTGTGTGTGTGTGTGTGTGTGTGCGCGCGCGCTTGTAGCACTTGTTTGTGCCAGAAGGAATGTGGCCATCCAGAGGTCCTCTCCTTAACAAATAAATATTTGGTGATGACAATACTGGAGATATGTTAAACACGAGGAGGGTCATTTTCTAGTCAAATAAACTTCAGCTGTGATGAGGGGGGCACAGATGTGTCTGCGTTTCTGACATGCTTGGCAGAAAGAGGGAGTGATAGGGAGAAATAGGCTGATTGAGAGGGAGATTGGTGGATTTAAAGAGAGGTTTTTGGGAAAAAAATCTGTTATACCGTTGCCGGCAATGCCAAACTTAACTGAATTAAATTGTAAAAGGCTGATGGAATTTGAGGAGAGAAAATGCATCTAGAAACCCCTCTCTTTGTGATTCCCCCTGCATGATTTTTCATTTTCTAAAACTATATAAAAATGTTAGTCACAATAACATATGATATAGTCTGCCTGATTTCCTTCCATGCCTCACTACCCCCTTCCCACCCATCGTGTTCCTGCAAAGTGCATTATAGCTGATTTTAACTACAACAAGGCGTTTTACGGGAATGACTCCCCTACAGACTGCCAACATTTAGCTACACTTGGTTAACATTACAGATGCTTTATAGTAGAGAATGTATGTAACCTTATGATATATATCACTAATTACTGGAAAATATGTAGGGGAGAAGGAGAAATTATGTGCAAAAGTAGGCAAGGCTTTGCAGTGTCAACAGTTCTCTCTATATTCAGGTGTAACTTTATGAACTCTGATTTCGACCTCCCTCCTCAAATCCCTCTCTTAAATATTAGATTGAATAAGATTAGGCGCTTTATTTTAACTGTGGATTTTGTTCAATAAATGTGTTCCTTGTGTAACAGCATGTAATTAAATTGGTATTGCTCATAAGTGAAAGTTCTTCTTTTTCTTTTCTAATAACTTTTGGCACTATAGCCACATTAAACGGCTGTAGTGTGTCTCTTTCATCACATGTGCTCTTGCCTCTCTCTTTGGCAGTGTTTTTTATGATACCATGTCTTCAAAATCATTTCATTTGTAAAGGTATGTTTTGTTTTGTTTTTTACAACAACCATAAACATGACACTGTGAAATTATCACAACTTGAGATCAAAGTACAGAGTTCAGCGTGAGTGTCTTGAAAGCACTGTAGTATTTCACTATATTCTGAACCAGACATGACATGAAAGTCTGGTCTGGTTTGTGAATTGGATTGTTTTCTTAGTCCCCTCCTAATTTAAACAATGCTAATGTCAGGTGAATTCTGTGATTCTTCCTCCTGACCTTATCGTTTTTAAGCCCTAGCACAAATTACATCCAACATTTGCAGCCTCATATAATGTAATAATGCTTTGTTTTGTTTTCAATAAATTGCAGTATATACAAAGTTTAAAACATTCTCATTGATAATTCGTTCCATTAATCTATTGTCTTGCCTCCTATAAGTCTGGGCGATGGTGATATCAACACAAGCAGCCTAGACTTCTTTTTCCTTAGCACCTTCCTCCAAGTGTTTTCTGGAGTTCCTAGGCACTCCAGACTGGGTGAGACATGTAATTTCTCCAGCATGCCCTGACACTGCCCTGTTGGTGCCCAAACAACCTCATCTTGCTCTTGTCAACACAAAGGCTCGATGCCATTCCCAAATCAGTGTCATGTGGAAAGAGGCCAGCCATCCTGCAGAGGAATCTTGTTTATACTGCATGTATCCTGGACCCGGGACATGAGGACATAGGTGAGGGTCAGCATGAAGACTAACTTTGAAATTGAGAGCCTTGCTTTGTTGCTCAGCTCTCTTTTGCCACAATGATGCATTACAATAAACAGTAAATGGCATATTATGTAGGATGTACCCCAACCACAGCAGATTTGTTCGAGGTATCCTGGGCTCCAAGGACCTTTTCTAGGAGCTCCTTTGTGGTTGACAGCAATAGATGTAATCAGAAGTAGTAAAGCATTTTAGGCAGGTCGTCGTGGGGTGAGCCAGCAGCTTCACAGATTATGTCCACACTCCCTTAACTTTATGGTGGGTTGGGATGAGAGGAAACCTGAGAGGGCCAGAGAGAGGTCAGGGCCAGGGAACAGCCTCAGTATCAATGGATGCTAAATGTGAAAAGGCCAGAAGTTAACAGTAGCCCTGGAGAGGTGGCTGAGGCTTACCATTTGTGTTAAATCTATTAAGTAGCCTACACTCAGGATCTGAAAGATCTCCACTGAAACATTTAATTGACCTCTGTATTACCAGGTCAGTATGCAGATGTTGTCATGTTCACAGCATCTGGCTGACAAATTGACACAAACTTACATATGCAGAACATGTAGTATAGGTCCACCTAAGAGTATGTCAGAGCCAGCCTTGCATTATAAATGGGCGTTTGCAGCTGTAATTTACTGTAATGAAGCATTTTTTAAATGTTTAGCTCATTTTACCCAAAGGCACATAAAGTAATCTGTTTTGTAATGCAGACTCCTACCCTCATAATGTCCATTGGTTATGACTCAGCAGCAAGTAAGTAAAACATTTAAATGTGACTTAGAAAGTTTTTTTTCAATCCACAATGAATGAGCACCTCTCGTGCCCTGTCCAGATGTTCTGTGCCCCAGCAGCAGTCCTGCACTGCTGTAGAGGGGTGGACTGACGATACACTGTATGGCTCCAGTGGTCGGTGTTAAACCAGTGGTAGCGGTGAGACTGGGAGATGTGTCAGATGGCACGATAGCCTGCGTGCCTGAGGAGATGCCAGGGTTTATTTGAACAGCAATTCTACTTAACATTTCTGAGAGTGTGAGTAGCGATTTATTGTTTAGCCGTGAGTCTGTCAGTGAGATTCTTATTTCATGACTTATCTGATAGGTCCAAGAAAAATAAACCCACACCTGAGCTGAGTTTATAGGTCCGCCTGACGTCAGGCCCATTATCCACAGGACTGACTACACATTTTTATTCCACTACAATCGTGTGTGTGTGTGTGTGTGTGTGTGTGTGTGTGTGTGTGTGTGTGTGTGTGTGTGTGTGTGTGTGTGTGTGTGTGTGTGTGTGTGTGTGTGTGTGTGTGTGTGTGTGTGTGTGTGTGTGTGTGTGTGTGTGTGTGTGTGTGTGTGTGTGTGTGTGTGTGTGTGTGTGTGTGTGTGTGTGTTTTTGTATTACCGGTACATGTGTATTTAGAAAGCACAAAATTCATGAAGTTGATGTGTTGAGTGTCTGCAGAGCTTGTTTCTGTCTGGCTGTCAGCAGCAACAGGAAAATGATGTGCAATTTAATATGGTTTATGGTAAATATTTTGTTAACTTGAATAAAGTCTGAAACATACAGTCATGACATCTACAAACAAGCTTTAAGATATTCAGTGAATAACTGTCACTCAAGCTCGCAGTGAGGTCTTATCTTTTGTTTGGACCACAGCAAGAATAGTTGTTTATGCAGTATAAGCTAATTGGGATCCTAAATAAAGATGAAGTGGGTCAGAAATCTACCTGGCAGAAGACAGTTTTACTTGCCCTTATACAAATTGTTTTATATGTCAGCAGTTACCAAATAACAACAAAGAATAATTGCCATGCAAGGGGGATGCTGTTGACTGTCGTTACGGCACTCCAGCGACTTTTTTGGAAACTTGAACAATGACCCCTTTGAGATGGCTCAAATCCATAGTTATATCTATCATTGTGTGTTAAAATTAAGAGTGGCTAGATTTATTTAACCTTGCATGCAACTGGATTCTTGTGATGTTACGAGAGAATCGCTGGATCACATATTGCTTGAAAATCCATCACGTCAGGCTTCAAATAATGCGCTTGTGTACAGAGCAGACCTTTCAGCATTCGATGAGGAGCTACAACTGCTGGTTAAAAAAAAAAATGGCGGCCCGTAAGAGGTTAGCTTGGCCTCACTGGAGGGTTTTTCTTCATTGAAAGAAGAGCACAGAATGGCACTGAAGACTTTTCTCCATGGAAAGATGTTTTCACTCTTCCTTGATAGACAGGGTTTCAATTCCCGTCCGTACTAAACCAATACACAGCCTTCTAATCCTAACCAAGTTGTTTTTGTGCCTATCCCTAACCGTCACCTTTTGTTGGCTAAAATCAGTCACGTAAGGTTGTTTTTTTGTGTGTTGTTTTTTGTGCGTTGTTGCACTTCCAGTTTGGCGTCTTTTGACTTCCAGTCCGATCCGGTCCTGTGGTCCGTTACCGTGTTTTTTCCTACAAATTTCTGTGCATAACTTTTGGTAGAATTTGGTACGGACCTGTTCACGAGAATTGTTGGTTCCACGTTTCTAACCAAATACATTGTGTGTCCTTGAGGCCTAACAAACATGTTGAGTGCATTTCCTTCCTCATAAAACATTTGCACATCTTCTTCTCTGCCTTTGCTGGCACATTGCAGAATATTGTTTCACGTGTTTAAATATGGAATAGTGTATTACCATTGGTAAGGCTGTGCATCCTATCACACGCATCACATTACCCACTCATCAAAAACAGCTCCATAGCCCTAGTAAAGGTCCAATTCCCCTACGTGACATCATGTGGGTCAGGTCCATGTCTTGGATGCTTTGCTGAGGCAGAACTCACTATTTTGCAATACTATCTCCTGACTGATCCAACATTGTTTCAGGGTCCTGACCTCACAGCAACCAAAACACGAGCTGAACACAATCCTTTAAAGTTAGGTAATGCACTGTGGATCCTTGTTGACCATCCCTTGGGCTTGGAATAAGAGATTCGTTCATTTTAGCCTGTTGTCTGGTCTTTATTACTTAGCTGCTCTGGAGCTCAAAGAGATGACTGGCTGCACCAAGCCCAGGTCCTGGAGTCCCAAAAGCATATCATCACCAAGATTATATTAGCCCATTGAATTACAGTGCAAGTAAGACAATCCTAACACTCAGATCATGATTTCACCTGGCTTCCGGAGAGGCGTAGTTAGCTAAGTTGCCAATGGACGCTGAACATGGTTGCAAAGATTGTCTAATGTAACACCATACTTTTAATCTAAAAGTTGGAACCCAAAGAAATAACTGGAGCTTTGAAGAAATAATGCACCACATGGTCTTAGTCCAAAACAACATTCACAATGGAATCTACTCTGACACAAAATGTATTTCTGGTATAAATTACCACTGTGTATGACTGGGCTGGTTGAGGTAGAATTCACCCTGGAAATGTCACCAGTCTGTCATACACTGGTTCACTGTTTTTTATATTTATTCAGTTGCTGGACGTATAGGGCCTATGGGGCACTCTGTGAGTAATGGCTCTGGAAGTTGTAACGTGACTAAGAGGACCAGATGGATAGATATGTGATTGAATGGATTTTAATGGTTTTGATGGCTGTCTGTGTGTCACTCTGAGTGTAATTGCATGAGCATTTACAGTACATAGCTTTAAGCAAGTAGAGTTAAAAAAGAAAAAAGGAAATATTTAAGAGAAGAAAGAAAAACAAAGGGAAGACATGAGTAAGAGATCAGTTTGTGGTCAGCTTGTATTTAGCAAATCATCCTCTCTTCTCCCTTCCCTCCCCATGCCAGTGAGTGATGCTTCAATGGAGGGAGGACTCATCGACTCATAGGATAAAGGTTGATAATCATGTTCCACCAATGGAACTCCTTTGATGTGGGTTGTTGTTGTTTCTGTGGGGCTCTCTGCCTGGACGCATCCCCCTCGAGCAGCTGTGCACCGTACTGAGGCGGAGTGTCCTGAAGTATACACATACGAACTTGACTGGATATACAAGCCTGGCCACATACAGAACATTAAAGTACTCCATAAATGATACTTTTTCCAACTACATTTCTGTCCAAATTTCTAGCTCTATCTTTTACGCGGTGCCAGCTGTCATTGTTAGTTTCAGACCAGCACAATTTTCACACCCAATGCCCACATTGTCTAGGTATCAGATATATTTGCACCCCTCTGTGCGCCTGTCTTAAAATGAGGTGTAGTCAGTTGCATTGTTGGCACATTGCTGTATTGAGGCAGCATAAAGTGATTGCGCCATTGACCAACAAAAACCTGGTCTAAAGTCAATGGTGCAGCTTTTTCCGGCTATTTACAGGGGGCATTAGTCATAATAAAATTAGTGATTCACACACTAGAGCTCCGTCCGTGGTTAATCCATGGATTTGTGATAAAAATATACCTAGTGATTAATAGTGCAAAGGTGCAATACATTGTCTGAGGTAAATTTGAATCGTATTCTCTAAAATGTGGACACAGCGCTGAGCTGAGCTGCTGCTCCACTGTGTGTATTACACATGAGCAATAATAAATGTATTGATTATTTAGTTTAGTTCTGTTTCCTCTGTCAAGTTAATAACTACAGTTTTTAGTTTTGCTGTTTAATGTCCCACCATGCAGTGACATTACTGTGCTCATGAAAACGTTTACAAGTACTGGAAGCAGCCTCTGATCATTTAGTAAATTACAAAAGAAAACCCTCAAACATCAATACAAGACATAATTTAAGAAAAAACAACCCACGGGTTCAGTGAAAATCATTCATTCCGGTGGTTGGCTTCGGATGGCATCAGAGGTTAAAAAGGTTATTGTTATATTTGCGCTTATGCAGTCAAATGGAGTTGTTAATGGGGCAGGGGACTGTGAGATGGCAGAGAGTCCTCTGCTTTGCGCTCAAGCAGATCAGTTTTCCTCCGCTTGCTTCTCCAATTTCCCAAACCCGCTTTCTGAATAGCAATGCGCCCCCTGCAGGTGTACCTTACATTTAAAGGGAATGGGAGATGTCTCTCTGGTTGGTTAAATACAGTTGCACCGAGCGCTATAGATCATATTTATGGGCCCAAAGTGTTTTTTTAATTCACTCTTAACCATCTACTTAATCATCTACTTACTACTGATAAACAAGCATAGTTGTAAAGCAAAAAAACAGCTTAGTACAAACAAAATATACATTTGTGTACCCACCTACCGACCAAGCTACAATAATTTCTTGTAGATTGGAACACACACTAATAAGTGCACATACACATGTGTACTTGTGTACATTAGTGCAGCAGTGCAAGGTGCAGGTGCTTCCTAGCACCAGTGACCAGTGTTATTGTAATGGGCAGCTCCCTGCACAGCTGAGATAGTGTGTGTAGACATAATAGCAAAGATGAAAGCAGGTTGGAGAAAGATGGTATGAACTTGAGGGACGTGCCAGTGGTGAAAAGGGAGGTATGGTGCTGTCATACTTAAGGTTTCATCCTTTAGCCATACAAGTCAGCCTTGAGGGGAAATAGTACCCAGGGCATAACAAAGGCCCAGATGGATGGCCCTGTATCAGAATGCCAGCCCATTCACTTAAAATGTTTTATTCCACCAAAGGGACTTAGTGGTTTAGCTGTTTGGATGAAGACAAATATGGATCTATGATTTTGACCCTTTCTGTTTGAGAAATGAAGGCAAATTGCCCCTTCAACTAACTTGTTCCTTAGAGTACTCTAATTCTCCTCTTCTTTTTTTTTTACCTTCTCTCTCTCTGTGTCCCTCCCACTCCCCCTCCCTGTCCTCTTTGGCTCCCCTGTGCCTCAGGCAGTTGTGTTCATTAACCCTGGATGTAATTATTTTTGTTTTAGTCTCATATTGCTGACATTTCAACTCAGGGGCTCCTCAATCAGGATTAACCCAAACCGCAAGAAATCACACTTCACAGCCTTTCATACAGCAGCGCTTGTTGCCTCCAATTTCAGTCAAATTAAAGGTTTATTTTATTTAGCCGGTTTTTTTTCTCACTACGGCCCTGTACCGTGAGAAAACAAACCAGCCTGCTTGCCTTTGATTTGCTAGTTGCTAGTGGCTTTCTCAGTATCCCCTACTCTCCCTCTCTTGGTAGGCACAAAGCAGTCCTCTGTGCAGCTACTGGCCTTTTAAGATCAAGATCAGACAGGTGGTAACAGTACGACCATCTGCCATGAAAAAAAAAAAGCTCTCATATTTTTGCCTACTGTGCAACATGTTTGGCAGCATTGACTTAACTTCTGATGTTTGTGATAAAAGTGACTGCTTACTTTAATTTATCATTTACTATCACTAAACATACAGAATTTTTCTGTCTAATGTCGTCTATAAAAGATGAAATATATGGAGGTAGGCCTACACCGTTGCATTGTTGCTTGAAGTTATAGTAGTGTTTTTCAGTCGCAACGGCATGCAAATGCAGCAGATTTGAAATAACAGTCTTGTGTATAGATGTTTGGTCTTCTCAAAGCTGTGTTTCCCTCTCTTTGCCTTGGGGGCCTTAAGGTCCACAGGAACCCTCGACTCGTCTTCCTGCCCCAGGGGCACTTCGTCTCAACACAGTAGTAATAAACTCTCATCACTCTGAGTCAGGGGTGTGTGTATGTCAGTCTACAAACTGTGTGTGTGTGTGTGTGTGTGTGTGTGTGTGTGTGCGTGTGCGTGTGCGTGTGCGTGTGCGTGTGCGTGTGCGTGTGCGTGTGCGTGTGCGTGTGCGTGTGTGTGTGTGTGTGTGTGTGTGCGTGTGTGTGCGTGTGCGTGTGCGTGTGTGCGCAGCAGGAGTAGTAGTAGTCATAGGCCAAGCAGTAGTTGTAAAATCTCATCACTTTTAGTTGTCCTCCGGGGGTCCTGGACTCCTCTCGCTGTGTGTGGTTTGACCTGCTGTGGCCCTCCAGCCCCCACATGCCCACTTAGATAAACAGGCAGTAAACACAGGCAGTCCTAGCACCACTCTCTTCCCATCACAGCATATACAAGACCTGCAGATGAAAGGACTAGTTTTCCGACACTAATAGCCACTAAAGATTAGCTTCCACCAGCCTCCTTTGTCTCATAATTAAAAGTTCAGCCACCAGGTTCATAAAGCTTCTTAGAATAGTCGAATAGAGCCAATCACAATGTTTGATTACATCTACGTTCTGTACATACGACTTAGCAGTGCTGACCAAACGGGGCTAGGAACAAGTGGATATACTCTCATTTCATGAGAATAAGAGGCTGAAAATGAAATAAACAACAATTTCACATATTTCCGCAATGTTAATCAACTGCCAGTTTTATTAATGTCAGATCACCTGTCCTAAGTCTTACGCACTTCCTTGACCTTTAAATAAATGAGCATGTCTGCATTAAGATGCTGTTTAAATACAAGACAAAGCCATGACACCATGATAAATACATGCACTGGTTACATGTGCTGGCTGAAGTTAGGGGAAGCGTGAGTCTGAGAATGTATATTGCGGATTCTAACCAAAGAGCAGGGGTACATTCTTCCACTGTGTGGAGGTTAAGGTAATGCTGCTACATAGATTGTTGACCAACTGTGGTTCAGAGACAGACATTTCCTGCTCTAGCTGTTGCCTGTATCACAAGTGGTTGACTTTGCCAGTTCATTCCCTGTAATTAAGTATGCATCTCTCATAGTGAAGTCCCTGTTCAAAGATTGTATTTGGAAGATTAAATTAAGGGTGATTATGATAAGCAATACTCTGGGTCAAATGGTTAGAGCAGCTTTTCCTTCAACATATTTTCTTGTTTCTCATTACATTCCTTTAAATGTCGTGGGCCACTAATTCTCAGAGGGGCTCTTGTTCCTTTGTAAATTTCATGAGTCTAGACAGCAAACATTTTCATCAAATTTTAGATTTCCATGGACACATTTATGCTAGGCTTTTTCGGATCACCTTGGGAATTGTCCCGTCACCATGGCCAAATATGTCCTCTACCTTTTTTCATCAGCCGATAGATATCAGAAAGGACGGGAGATGGATTATTGGCCAGCTGGCCTTCGCTGCACTCACTCAGTGCGTTGACATGCACAGCAGTAACCTGGAAATGGCCATACCCTGGTTAAGGGAATAATCGGATTATTGAAGTTCCCCACGTATACATGAGAGGGGGTTGAATGGGAAAATGACGCAATAACTCTTCCTCCGGTACAGTAGGTACAGCTGGACTGAATACGGCTTTTTTTCCCCGGTTCACCTTTGTTAAAATCACAAGCGGCTGACTTTTGGACAGACTTATGACCGAAACGGTTCTTCTTGGTATTGATGTGAAGTGCCGTTGCAAAGCCCTCCCTTGGTTCAAAGGTAACGCTCTATTGTTTTGTATAGGGAAAGGTGCAGTGATGAGGATGAACAACAGTCTACAGAATTAGCCCAGTGTTCTTAGTTCTGTCTTACAGCAGGATGTGTATACTGTGTTCATCTGCATGTGTGTTTGTCTTCATATCAACATTTTCATGAGAAACACAATAGTCTTTTTTTTAAATATAAATTAGACAGAACGAGAGAGATCATTTGACCAGGAGGGGGTCTTTGTCCCTCTATACAGGGTGTCCTGATGATAACTCTCAGATTAGAGGTTGAAGGATAAGTGCAGCTGCTGCTTTTCTCCCTTCAAAGACTTGTCCTTACTCCTTCCCTCTCTACTGCTATTCATCCCTATCCCCATATATTTCCCTTGCCTTCTCTCCTTCTCCCCTTCCCCTTAACCCACCTCTTTCCTCCCATCATTTCCTTTCCTTGTCCCATCCCCTCCCTTGTGTTCTTAGTCCCTATCATCCCCCCATCTCCCCTCCTCCCTATCTCTCCAGTTGGTCTGCAATAATCCAGTCTGGGGAGCATTTCAAGTGTGTTTAGAGTAGCTGACTCATCACTGCTTTTGTGCCATGGTTTGTTAATATAGGGCAGCTGATAGGAGTTTAGATGTCCTGTGTTGCAGGTGGCCCAAGCATTCTCTATTTGTGTGTGCATGGACAAGTACATGTCTGTCTGTATGTGTGATGCCTGACTGTATTAAATACAGCTCTGATGGGTATAAACACCACTACCTTATCATCAGTGTGTGTGCAGACATGAGTGACGTCCCCAAAAAACAAGAGGCACACTCTGCCTTTACTCTGCTGTCAGTGAGGAGTGTTCAGACCATTCAACAGTGACTAATTACAGGCCAAAGATGCAAAGGAGCCCTTCCTCTGAAGCTTCAGGACACACACACACAACCACACAGATAAAACTACATGTCCTTGGTGGGCTATCATGCTTATCTGTCATAGACCCATGAAATTTGTAACACAAAGTTTTATCCAAGGGATAGGGTTTTAGAATTAATAGACTCACCAGTGAGAGAGGATTATGCTCCCCCTGTCCGTCCTTATCCACCCAAAAAAGACCCACTATATCACTTTAGCCATGACCTTACTCTAACACAAGACATTAATTAATCTAAAACGGTCCCCCTCTCTCCTTTTCTAACATGTCTTGGTATATGTTGCCATCTGCTAACTTCTAATTGCTCAGTTGAAATCATCCTATCTCTATTTGAGCTCATCCCTCTTAGCATTGACACTGCAGTGACCCCCTTCCTGGATAAGGAAATCCAGCCAATCAGAATTAGGGTTTCACTGTACTTTGCACCCCTTTCATTCCTCTATTCCTTCGTCCCTGCATTGCAGCTAAAATAGCTCATCCTGAAACCATTAGACCAAATTGCTAAATGTTTCAAATGTGCAACCACTTAAGGCTTTGTCTTTAAGAGGAGTAATCTTCAATCTACTGTGGCAAGCAAAGAGAGGATGAGGTGGATAGCAGGAGCAGTAACCAAGACTGAAACTGAGAAAAGTAGAGATGGATAGAAGGAGAAGAGGTTAAGAGATATTAGCTATTTCATATAAACATCTCCCCACTCTCCCCAATTTCTCTCTCTCTCTCACTGCATGCAACTCATCTATTTATTATTCTGCTGCTTTTCTGCAGAAAAAGTGGAGAAGAAATGTGGAGGATGATACAATTGTACTTAGGCTAATAGAGAGTCAAAATTCATGCTCACACTTATTTTATCTCACAATTCTTTGCAAGGGTTGGTTACACGCACACACACACACCCACACACATACGTATTTATATTATATATACTACTCCGGCAGTGCAGTCCCTGTAAGATTTAATATACTATATGTATGTTAAAAATTACAGAGAGACCAACTGCACTGCCAGAGTTGGCAAATGTGCTGCTATGTGTTCCCTCTGTGAAAACATGTTTTGTTAAAACCATAATCAATTACTTTAATTTAATTTATTTTTATACACTCTTATTTGTGATAACAAAATACTAATTCCCACTATGGATGCTAAAGGCTTTTACAAGAACTTTTCTCACCACTTTGTGCTGTGTAGGTTTTCCAAGGAAGAAATCCTCTGGTCTACAGAAAATTATGTTTTTTCCCCCATGTCTGGCAGCAGCAACTATGTTTTCTTTGGAACAAATATAAGAGCCCAGTAGCTAACTTGAGCAGTAATGAACTGAACATCCAAGGAAAAAACATTGTAATGCTGGTCATGCTTTTTTATTGTTCTCTAAGGAACACAGTGCAAAAATGCCTCATCAGTGACCGCTTATCACCTGAGATGTGGCCAAAATTAGAAGAGTATTTGAAATGAACTTGTCTTCACTCATGGACCAAACAGGCACATTGCTTAACAGACATACTCAGACAATTTAACTGGATAACAGCCAGATTGGTAGATAGATAGATGCAGTACATAAACAGACCAAGGGAGGGGATCCATTGCATATTGTCATGCAAACGTCAAACTCTTCAGTGCGTCATTCCCAGCTTCCTGAGTGACCCCAAATCTCAGCCAGAGGACTTTGATCTGTCACTGAGACCATTACTGAGTCCACTGAACTGACAAAAGGCCAAGCTGAAAGACTGAGAGAACAGAGAGGTGCAGAGACTTGAAGGTAATTGAAGACAGGATCTCATCCTCAGTTTTCCTGTGTGCTCTCCAGAAAGCTGTGGAGAGAGCCGAAGAGGATGAGTGGAGAAGATGGGGTTGGACAACCACCATCTAGATATTTGTTGCAAAAGACAGCTGGATCATGAAGCTGGTCAGTTTCAAGATGGAATTGCAGAATAGGAGAGGAAACTACACAGTACAAAGATCGCAATATTTTGGAGAAATCATTAAAAAAAAAAGAATGGAAGATTAAATGCAATCGGCAGAGGATATACGTGAGAACAAGGAAAGGGGGGAGGTATAAGAAAGAATAAAGAGAACAGGGAAGCCAAGTAGAGCTATGATCGGTACCAAAAGATCAAGCCTGACTGACATCAACCCGTCCAAGCCCAACCAAAGCCTGTACCACGGCAGCAGTTTTGGGCCTGAGCCTGATTACCGGCATCCCCCCAGCATTTTTATCTGTGCTTGTAAGGTGAATAGATATCCAGGAAATTTGCATGAACCCAACCCGATTCAAGCCCAAGGGAGTTTGGAGAAATTACAGCCTGATCTGCACCCTGCGGGTTGGGTCAGTCCCAATCGGGTTCTGGCAAAGAATCAAAGCTCTAAAGTCAAGACAAACAGATTTTAATTAAATATACATGCATTAGCTGGATTCATCCAAAAACAGCACATACCTTTAAGTATATGAACGTTTCCAAAACATAACACATCAGAAATAACAAAACAAAAAGACTTGAATGGATCAGTGTCACTTCCCTTGTACAAAGAAGTAATAATTACCAATATGTAATTTGTGTGGGTCATAATGGATTGATGTTTAACAAACATCCAAAGCCAATTTTGAAGTGTTGTGTTTTTGTATTGAATCTGTTTTGGTACTCCACAAATCAAATACATTTGGTGTTCGCAAAGTGACCCATAGAGAAAAACTAAATGTAGAATGGATGCTCCTTGCAAAGTGCGAAATATTTCAAACTTTTAATTTGCTCAAATTAAAAAAACGTTCACAAATCGTGAAAAAAAGAATAAGTGTAATGTCACAGGCAGCTGGGCAGGCAGTACACTACACACTCAGCCAGCAGGCCTTCTGCATATTACAGTGTATTCCTTTTTCTGTTCACTTTGATTTGTGTGCATCTAAAGTAAAACTTCACTCAATTAGATTTTTATTCTAGTCCAGATATTTTATGAAGATAGACCTACATCATTATCTATTTGACAAAGTATTGCCTCTGCTTTTTAATTGCATAATTTCTTTATGCACATTTTAGCCTCAAGAGTACATGAAACATTATTGCAATATCAAGCAAACCTCAAATTTTGCCATTTGCATTGCACTTTTCTATTTGTTACAATGTAATTCATATCAAACTGCTTGGAAGGAATCCCAGCTAATGACATACATAAATTGCTTGGCTTCCCCTCTCCTCTTGACAAACTGAGAGAACTCAGCTTGAACTGTAGAGAAAGCCCATGAGCCAGCTGAATGATAGCAGTGATAAGGAGTTTTCAAGGTAACTATGCAAAACTGAAACTGTCTGTGGGAAAGCAGCAGCAGAAGCAGAAGTCTGTTTATTTTAATGAGCTCAGAAGTGTCTCTCCTGTTTCTCTTACATTACACTGGGGCTCATTTAGAGTTCACACAGTGCACTGTATGTCCATGATGGATACGGTAATGATACATTAATGCAATCAGGACCAAGTCTGTTTTGTCTCTCATTAAGAAGGCTAGCTATCTTGCTGACAATGGGCCAGGTCACATTTGGTCCTGACTTAAAGCATTTTCCTTTGTTGTGATTTGAAGCGTTGGAGACAGAAAGTGTGTATTTTTGTGGGCATATCAGTGAAATGGTGTAGGGGAGAGAGGATAGGAAGAGAGATAACAGCTGGAATAGTCCAAATCAGGGCTGCTTGGGCCTCAGCAGGGGCACAGGCACCAATTGTGTCTGCTTGTCTTTTCAACACCATGAGAGTTGATGTGGATTTATGAAGGAAAAGGAATCAACTTGAAGCGAGATATGTTCGGCTGCGGAGCCTCTCATCAACACATGGAGCTCTGCAGAGCTGCTGTTCTGATGCTTCAAACCTCTCATCCGGCCTCACTAGTGGTCTACAGTACATACTGGGGATGTGCATCAGTTCTATGGTCCAATATTATCCAATATTTAGTGTTTGTTACCTTTCATTTTATTTAAGACAAGAATGTACAATTTGTCTACATTATAGACATATCTAAAAGTCAGTGTTGGCTTGGATCAGGCTTCAGAGGCACCTAAAGTTGACCTTGTTTGTCTGGCCTTGGATAATTCCAGATCTTATTAATCTTATTTTTATGACTGTATGCCAGCAACAGCCATGGCCGGAGGCATTATGTATTCGGTCCTTTCATCCATCCCATTCTTAAAATCGTCGTCCCGTTTCTTCAGATTTTGCACAAATCTCTGCTTGACTCAAGGATAAACTGATTTGGGAGGTCAAAGGTTGACAAACTGCATTTTGGGCTCAAGAGTGCCTATATTACTTAGGACAACATTTCACGCAAATGTCTAAATGGGTACATTGATGAAGTAATGACATTATATATCCAAAAGCTAAATCCAAAAGGTGACATCTTTAATAAACAGCTTCTGTCCCTTATTGAGCTCCATAACTCAGGAACAAAAGTGGAGACATTTGATCAGACACTGAATTGGTGACACTAATCTTGAAACTGTGCTGAGTGTAGTAGAGATCTGAAGATGTGTGTTTCACCAAAAATACACTTTATTAAATTCCTTCAAAGTCTTCAAGACATATATTATGTAAGCCTGGACATACAGTATATGGATGTAAGCTGCAACCTGACTGGTTAACAAAGGCTTAGGTTAGTTTCTTTAATGTCATAAAACCGTTTTCACACGATTAAGTTATTTTTCTTACAACTGCAAAGTGCTAGTTTTTGATTGTATGTTCAAATATAACATTAGTAGAATGACCTGCACACCCATATGTACACAGGGAAAATGTTGTTACTGTTGAGTCAAGCACCACCCAAAGTTCTCCAGACAATAGCACTGTAGCATTTTCTGTGCTGCTGTATGGATTTGAACATTACCCTGAGAAATGTGTCAAGTCCACAAACACGAGTCACCCAAGCCAGCAGATGGGAAAGTAGGAGCCTCAGTCCTGATGGAAACGTGAATAGATCTGTCCCTGTGGATGAGATACAGCCCTGTGCTTACTACTACATTCTGTGCTGTATATGCATGCATGTATATACATTTTAAAAATACTGTATGTAGTGGATGTACGAGTATGGACCTTTCAAAATTCAAGTAATGTTCACACACACACACACAATTTTACTGCTTATCCAGACTTGGCTGTGTGTGATATATCCGGTTAACAGGACTTTGCATGTATGGAGACTTACTGTAGTCATCCCATAAATCATACAAATCCATGGCCAAACTTTGAGGCCTACTCACTAATCATGTAGATTAGGAAAATTACTTTTTTTAAAAAGTACTTTCTTATCATCCACTGTTTTAAATGTGCTCTCTGGTAATGCACTGTATCTCTGTCTACTCTGTCTGTCTTTCTTTCACTGTGTTTTCCCTCTCTGAATGTGTCTTTGATTCTGTCTTTGAGTGTATTTTTAGCTGTTTCTCTGCTTCTGTCAGTCCATCTTTCTCTATGTCTGCCTTTCACTGACTCCCTCACAGGCTGAATCACTGTCCAGCTTTCTTCCTCCCAATTATTCTTACTGTACCCATAGCCATAGTCAACATTTATGAGGTGTGTCTAGCCTCACAGCTGCAGGCTACTGCAGTTGGGCCATGTTGAAAGACACACACACACACTATACATATATACGTTATATTCTCTTAAAACCACACAAACACATTCACAGTCACTCATAATGTGCCGGCATCCAGTGCAGAGAGTATGGGCCTAGAATGTGAGCAGGCTTTCTGTAGGCCAGGATCTGTTTCCATTCAAACCTGCCTGTGTCCTTCCTGAGCCCCTGGGCTCCTGCCGCGGCATTGCCCCTGGGCTGCTGGGTCACAGCACAACAGGGGAGCAGCAGTACAGTGGGTTGGTGTGTGTGAGAGAGAGTGAGTGAGGGCGAGAGAGCAAGAGTGTGTGTGGCTCCATGAGTCGGTGTCTGCTCACTGTCCTACAACGCACACACAAATTGATACAAATAGAAACACTTCCTTATGTTCACAAAGACGCATTTAGACACTTCTATCATACACACTCACACACACAACATACACTGCACACACTGTTCCTTGCACCCACCCACACACAGCTGAGCCCCTTTTCAGTGGTGTCAACAGCTCTCTCTCTCTCTCTCTTGCTCTCTCTCTCTCGCTCTCTCTCTCTCTCTCTGTCTGTCTCTCTCTCTCTCTCTGTCTGTCTCTCTCTCTCTCTCTCTCTCTCTCTCTCTCTCTCTCTCTCTCTCTCTCTCTCTTCACACGTGCACACACATTCATAGTCACAGACACACACCAGTAGAACACCTGTCGATGCTGCATGGCTCGCTCCAGGACACCTTCGAGTCATGAGCTCATCGGAAAAGCAATTAAAGGCAGCGTAGGCCCCGCACGCTGGCGTAATGTTTTGTTTTGCTACTTGGCTTCAAAATTAACCAAACCTGTCAGAAGTCATCTGGCTGACGCGGGCTGGGCTATATTTATTTATTTTCTGTTGGAGAAGCTGGACGCAGGGTCCCAGTGCTGCTTCACGTCCAACAATGAAGCGATTCTGAGGGGGTGATTTGCTGGCTTGAACATGAATCCTCCCCCCTCTGTCTACCTGGGGGGTGGGCAGTGTGCATGCCCCACCTCTGTTAGCCTGTCTGTTACTCTGATGGCCCTGTAGTTGGGAGATTGTGGCCTCTGTAACCCTAATCAGGGCTTTGGTCTCCACAGTGGGGCTTGGTTTTTGAACTTGCACTGACCTAACCACTCCCAGTTTATTGAATTTCATGCTTACACTGACTGAACAAAAGCAGATTTTGCATTCAAAATTGTCAATGTGTAAACGATGCAACCTGATAAAAAGACAATAGAAAGACAGAAAGATGTGTGGCTGATAGATTACTGGGACTGTGGGCCCAGAAAGGGGACAATGACAGAAGAGCCTAGACAGTTCAAAGGTTAGAGGCCTTCTCTCAGTCTGGTCTAAAGCTCTACTGAAGCCTCAGGCTGTGAGCAGTCTGATGTCAGACAGCAATAAAACAACACCAGCAACCCTGTGCTCTCTTTTAACTCTACGAAAATAAAAACACCTTTGACATTAATAGGTCCACTGTGGTTGAGTCAAGGTAAGTGTGTCTTCACAGATGCCTGCACAGACATTTTGCGGTGGTGTGTATTTTCTAGGCAACTGAGTAGTTTTCTGGTGTTTTCTTGAGGAATCATTTAGGAAATAAGAAAAACACATATGTTATCATTGTCATCACTTTCTGTAATTACCCATATGCCACCCTGTTAGAGCAGAGAAAAACAACAGTTAGCCTGCTGCCGAGGTCGCCCTCTAAGCATGCCAGGCTGTTTCATGGTGCTGCAAGCTTCAAAGGAGGTGTCACTCTCTGGCAGTTATGTCAACACAGTGATGAAACAAGAAAACACAGTGGATGGTAAAGCCTTGGTCTTCAAAGCCTCATAAGCCAGGTCAACACATATTTTGTTTCTGTGTCAATGTCAAACAGAGAGAGAGGCAGAGAGAGATTGTTTGATCGGTTAATTTCAGAAAGAGAGCTTTCTGAGTGGTGTTGTGATTTATCAAACTGGTCATGCCTGTCACAGACAGAAGCCAAACACACAAGTTACACAGACACAATAAGGTGACAGCTGCTGGCATGACACTTGATGCACTGCTGATAGAATGCAACTTGCTTCAGCTTACTTAGTTATTTATGCAATGAACTTACTTGACTTCATACACTCCTGTTCGTTCAACTGATAATGGCACAATTATGTTATAATGGAAACTTACATGTGTTTTTTTTTGTGTATTGCATTTGTTCATGGCAATGGCAAGGCTTTCTGCACTGGCTCTGGCACTGTACCACCTTAAGTTTAGAATAAAAAAAGCTGGTGGCAGTATAGTGTACCTTAGTCAGCTTTAAAACATATAAAGGCTATGTAATCTGCTCTAAGTTATATGCAATTAGGCATTTTATATATTATTTGCTCATTTATATCTGTAATAACTGTTAAATAAACAATCCATCTACTAAGTTACATGAGTTATTGTGCTATGACTCATTTCCGTTGAATGTACTTGGTTGTGCTAGGTGCATCCCATTGACCACAATTTAGGGTCAGTTTATTGAATACATCTACACTTCTCAACCCATTCCCAGCCTTTTGGGTCCTATAGTACTCATGTTGTTCTGGGCTATGATGAAACCACTTGAAGTCGGGCCCCAGCACTACAGTCACAGCCAACGCCTATTAAGCAGCCACACTGTGGGATAGGAGTTCTAGCCACAGAGCTGAGGTCGGGATTCTCCATCATGACAAGGGGGGTCGGGTGTGTGTGTGTGTGTGTGGGGGGGGGGGGGGGGGGGGGGGGGGTGTAGGATGATGAGGAAGGGTGGAGGTATGGTTTCAGAAGGAAGGGTAAAGAAGGGTGAACTAGGATAAAGGGGGACAAGGAAAGATGAAACGTGGAGACAGATTGTAATGGAGAGGTAGCGATAGATACAAGGATACAAGAATTGAGTAAGGGAGGGCTTTAGAATGGAATTGAAACAGACACTGAAGTTGTAGATGGATAGGGAAATAATGACGAAACAGAAAGATGGAAGTGAGGGAAAGTAAAGAAAGATGAATTGATAAAGGAATATATGTTTCTCAGTTTGACTTGATCCACCGGGAAAGTTTGCACAGAAAGGATTTTGTTCCAGGAATAAAGCATCGCTCAGGACTGAAGTGCACCTGGTGAATAACACAGACACTAGTACTGAAACATACATGCACTATTACATCATAATGCACACACACACACACACACACACACACACACACATTTTTGTTGTTACACCAGTTCTCTAGCTTGGCAGGAATTGCTCCCTCCTCCATTATGCCCTGTGAACAATGCAAATAAAACAACTCTAATTTGCTCCACTTTTACAATGTTCAGTGATTTGTGGCCTCTGTGTGTGTGTGTGTGTGTGTGTGTGTGTGTGTGTGTGTGTGTGTGTGTGTGTGTGTGTGTGTGTGTGTGTGTTTGTGTGTGTGTGTGTGTGTGTGTGTGTGTGTGTGTGTGTGTGTGTGTGTGTGTGTGTGTGTGTGTGTGTGTGTGTGTGTGTGTGTGTGTGTGTGTGTGTGTGTGTGTGTGTGTGTGTGTGTGTGTGTGTGTGTGTGCGTCACTGCTGTCAAATGTGAGTGTGTGTGTGTGTGTGTCCAGGGATAATTCAAAATTGTGCTTTGGCCATACTTTAGACACACTAAAATGTTAGGCAAAGCAACAAGAAGTCAGGCTTTGTGGAAGGTGAAATGCGCACACACACATTTACACATTCACACTTAAAGCATTTTTGCCTAAGGGCCTGAAACAGAAGACCGGGGTCTTGTCCAAAGCTCCATTAAACTGCTGAAAGTCCTTCTAGAGCCGAAACATCCTCCTATCGTCATGCTGGGACATTCCACGGCACGCCAGAGACCCTGCGCTAATCCTGCCGGCATGGGAGTCATTATTGATAGGATCCTAATGCATTACCTCAGGGCCTGCTTATTGTTGGTAAAGATTATTATTTAAGAGTAAACCAAAACCCAGAGAAAGTCTTGAGTTTCATAGAAATTTATCAAAAGAAAATGTTATTCTTGGCTTAGTGTGATACCACTTTGAACAGCACAATTGAAACAAACTGTGCTCCTTGCTGCACTCTAACAAGTGGGCTTGATACCCACCAGCAGGTCATTAGGACACTGTAAACTGCGCGGGAGTGAAGGAACCTGACACTCAATCTGAGCAGATTTGCCCTAAGTCACTTTTACTCAGTGGTTATTACCTTACATTGATTTCAGTGATCCGTATCAATGTACCTCCGACTTTGCAGACATAATTGCAGCAACCACATTGGAACATTTTTGTCCATGTGAGTTCAGATAGTTTCCACTTTAGTCAGTCATTCTTTGCACCTCTTGATCTGGTTCCTTTTGAATAAGTTGTGTTGATGATTCAAAAAATAAACAAGTTGAATTTCTTTCCATTTTGGTTCAGTAGGCTACACTTCTGCTGTCAGTCAGCCTGCTGACAGACTGCTACGGAGAAAGAACAACACTGTCTCTAAACTCACAAACTGTAGGAATATACAGTGTAGATCAAAATTAGAGAACAAATTTATTCTGAAATACTGTTATTTTGTATTGTTCAGAATTTGATGGCTGTTCCTATACCACTACTGTGCTAGCATGTTTTGGCTTTCAGTCCAAAAGGTTTTAAATGATGAGACACTGTGTGCAGAGACAGATCCTTGCCCTGTTGAGAACTGAACTGGAGACCAACTCCAGCTGCAGAGTTGAACTGATTCCCCATTGAGAGTCTTCTCATAATCCTGCCCTCTGGTGCACTTGTTTTACGTGGACGATCGGCCTTTTTGAGGGACTTAAAGGAATCTGTGTCCTTGTAAAGTTTCAGTATTGTTGAAATCACAGACTGAAGCACCAACTTATCTCTGATGGCTGAGAGGGTCATCTCTTTGGCCTTCGTCTGGACAACCTGCTGACTCAGGGTTTCAGTCTCCTTAGAGCAGCTCGCCATCTTACAAAGTAACCAGGAGAGCTGCAGATAAATAGGGTGTGTCCAACAATGAAGCCAATTGTTACCAGGTGCCAGATTACTACTAATAACTGTGAGCATCTGAAAGTGTTCTCTAATTTGATCTACAGTGTATTCTTAAACCTATTTTACTTATTGCAAAGAAAAATACAGCCATACACCTTCTGAATTCAAGTTTCTCTTTTACCTAGCAAGATAACTAATTGCCTTGTTAAATCCTCATAAAAATAAACCCACTTCATTCAAAGTAAACCTTTCAACTGTTAAAACAATCACCAACTCTGGTTTGGTTTAAATAAAATCCCTACAGAATAAGATGTGAAAATATGCCGCTTCTATGCGCTATAATCTAATATTGACTTCGTAAAGTATATCACTTCCTATTTGACTTTCTTTTTCTTTTTTTAAGGCGTTCATCCGTCATGGTTTTTCATTTTCTTTGTCTTCAGAGTTGCATTACTAAATCTCTCATGTGTTGTTTTTCTGTATGTTGCCCAGGTGCAGTCCTGCTGGTCAGTGTCCAGGGCATAGCTGTCAATGTGGACCCAGTTTTCTGCACATGGCTTTTGTACCAACCTCACAGAGGAAGCAGCAGGCAGCAGCAGCAGGTACCTGATCCTCATCTTCTCAGACTAAAATGTCTGTTTTCGCTTCCTGGCCCTTTGTTTCAACATGTTTTACATTTGATGTTTCATATGAATAACTTGTACATGTAATTTGTATTAATAGAGTACCTGCAGCATATTCTACTGTTACAGTCATTGTAAGCGGTTCCGGATAAGAGCCTGAAGGGGGAATGTAAATGTCTCCCTCCCTCTCCATTGCATTCTCATTCCCAGCTACCTTTTTCCATGTGCTCTGCTCCCTGTCTTCCATCCACTCTCTCTCTATTTATTTGACAGGGGTCATGGTGATGGTTATGGACATTGAATGCTATGTGCCCACACTACACACACACATACACACATGCTCAGTTTGATTGCCTGGGATATAGTGCAGGTTCACCCCATAAAGGCACATAAATATATATAGTACATGAAAGTATCATATTGTAATACTTTAAATGTTTTTTTTTCAACAAGTTGTTCTGTTTCATGCCTCCTGCAGTTTGGAAGGGCTGTCAGCATGCATGTGTGTGTGACAGACAAAGAGAGAGGGAGTTAATTGCACCAACTCCTTACTCTATAGGTTATTGCTGTAAGGGGGGTAAACAGATGTTATGAGTTGAACTGCAGCCAGTGTGAAGGATACACTACCCTGGTGCGTGCGTGTGTGTGCACGTGCGTGTGCGTGTGCGTGTGTGTGTGTGTGTGTGTGTGTGTGTGTGTGTGTGTGTGTGTGTGTGTGTGTGTGTGTGTGTGTGTGTGTGTGTGTGTGTGTGTGTGTGTGTGTGTGTGTGTGTGTGTGTGTGTGATTTTGTTTATGCCTGTCTTCATGTATGTGTTTCTGTGAGCTCAGCTTCCTGTCAGGGCCACCTCTCAAGGCTTGGCTGGCTTAGCTGAAGGCCACAGAACAGCCTGTGAAGGACGGAGGATTGGACACCAACTGGTAGAGTCAGCAAGGCAGGAACTGATGTGGACAAGGGCAGAAGGATGTACTGTGTGTGTCACATGAAGAGAGAAATGGGAAGGGCTTCAGTAGTACAGAGGAAAGAAGCACAAGAAAGTTGATGGGGGGGGGGGGGCAAGCGAAAGGGAAGTGGAGTCATACACATCGGAGAGGGGAGGCACATGGGGTATGATAGAGAAATTGTAGAGGACAGATACTGAGGGTCAAAAGAAAACACCTGGGGATGAGGTCAAGAAAATAGAGAATGAAACAAAGACAACAGAAGCGGAAAGCACAAGACAACATCGAGAAGGTGCTGAGAAAGGGAAACACCCAATGAGCAGGAAACACAGACTCAAAAGCTGCAAATCAAAGAAGTAGAGGGAGATTGTTGGGGAAGCGGGAAATGAAGAGAAAGGGAATAAGAGGAAAAAAGAAGGTTGAGACCCAAACAGGCATTTGCTTTGGCTGTTTTCACCACCCCTCAGTGTGTGTGTGGTAGAAGAAGTTAGCTCATACTATGTCATCCATCAGGAATGAGCGATGGTCATTGGGTTAGGTACCTGCTTTTAGCACTATTAAAATATAGTCCAGCACAAAGTTTCCGTGGAGTGTACAAACTGAATTATATAATTTCTTTTTAACCATTTAGCATTTTTCTCAAACACATGAACAAGACGGTCATATGGGTTGTCTATATAGTATTTTAGTGTTATATATATATACACTATAGATATGTATTTGAGGTTGTTTTTAGTTATTATTTTTCAAACATGCACTTGTGAAAGCCTCAAATACAGCGTGTGTTTTCTAATTTCAGCGTATTATAAACATCCTCTAAGCAGACTTTTTTAAAAGACCTAAATATGATTTTGAGCGTGACTGAGTGTGCAACTAACCTACTGGCCTACAATATTCCATTCACCGTATCTAAAGTTGTGAAAACCTTAGAAGAGTTTGGCGTCATACCTCAGTCAGTAGTTTCAAATACTAATGTAATTTGGGGGCCCATTTTTAATCTGACCACAACCAGCCTTTGAACAGGGAGCTGTCACTAGTCCTTGTTGGTATTGGATGCCGCTATTGTGCTCCACTGCATTATTCTTTTTGTCTTTCTCTCTCTGCCTCCCTTTCTGTCTTGCATTGCATTATGCATTGTATCTCCTGATTAATCCAGATTTTTTAAGCTGTCTGAATGTGTCTCCGATTGATGGCTAAGGATGTCAAGATTAACCAATTTTGCCATAATCGTTGGTTCATGATGTCACTGTTTCATAACTGTATTTACTATAGAAGCTACGCTTTCTATGGTGCCCTGATTCCTACATTGTTGCCCTGTGAAAACAAATTTCACAAGTCACTTTATTTGTGTGTGATGGTGAAATCTCCTCTCACTAGTCATGTAACACGTGTGTGCACCTGTTTGTTTTGTGAGAGAGTGTCAACATGTCACTCACCTGAAGTGTTGAGAAGAAAAGCTGTAAAAATGTCAGACTAAAAGCATCTTAAATCATCAGAGTGGAGCATTTTGGATATCTCCAAAATGACCAGGGAGTCGTTGTAGAAGATGAATATCCAGTTTGCAAAGCGTCTGAAAGTCTAAAAGTGAGCGTCTAAAACATGTTGGAGAAAATCATCCAGCCCTTTAAGCTTAAGGCAAGGTTAAAAAAGTAAACTAGTGAATGTAACGTTACTAAGCTGGACCAAACCAGTTTAAACTGGGTTGGAGTAGTTCACTATGTGTTACTGTTTGTTGTCTGAACCGTGTGGGGACATGTAGTAGTTACCTGGATGTTAACTCCAGTTCTATGAGGACTGGCTGAACCTGCTGACTGATAGGTGTTATGTGCAGGAGCAAAAGAATGCTTGTGTGTCTTTTTCCTTCAATAGTGAGTAATAATAAGTTCAACTGTGAAATTCCTGTATATTTCCTCTGACAGTAATTGTGATATCAAAATTTCATAATGGCAACATCCCTAGTCATGGCCTAACAAACAACAACAAAGTTGGTAAAATATAGAAGATTATTTAAATCATTTGTTACAGCATTATCTATTTTTAAAGAGTGAATGAATCCATATTCAATGGAAATGCATTAATGTTAAAATAAAGCAACACATTTGCTTTCCCGTGGCCGCATAGATACTCAGTCATGCTGTGATGTCATTGCAGACTCCTGGTTCAGTTTCTCTGTCTAAGAGGAAGGAGGACGATGTGTCCGTGGGGAGCACACCACTGGCCAGACAGCCCTCCAATCAGGCCTCAGACTATGCCAGCAGCCCGGTCAAAACCAAGACAGTGACAGGTAGGTTTACTAACCCCAAGCTGTGTCATAGGTATAATATTTAAGATATCATTATGATATTGCAATTTATACAATAACATGACATCAACTCCATGTAGCAGAGAGGTTTACACACATAAAGGGAACGTGGTAGTAAAATATATTCAGTGTTTGTTTTCAGATGTGTTTTGTGTAAAGATTAATATACAAATGAAAACAGCACAACATTTACCTCCCTGATGTTTGCAATAAATACTAGTGTCTACTTTTAAGGATATGGTCTTTCAGCAGATGACTTACAACATTTTACTGCATAAAACTTTGTTTCTATGCAATCAAATCACGTTACTATGCTGTTACATAACACACTACAGCTTGCTGACACCTGAGTGAACCCATATTACAGAGGACACCACATATCCAGGCATGTCCTTCTCTGTTTTCCTCCTCTGCTAGTATTACTGTGGGCTCTGGATGCCCAGAAAAGATGAGTGGCTTGGCAGTGTGGAGCCTTCTTTAATGCCAGTTTTCCGCTTCTGGGACCCCCCTGTTCAGAACAACACACACACACACACACACACACACATACACATACACATACACACACACACAACTTCACAGAATACATTTACATATCAGCAATAGTAGGAAACTCTGAACCCTTTGCATGGAGATGGACAGATCAGAGAAAGAGAGGAGAGAGGACAGATATTAGGGAGAATTAGTGCAGTTCCGGACCTTGTCACAGATGTGATTGCAGGCACACCAACAGTATCCATAAACTTTTAGGTGAGGGAGGAATTAAGTTACTGACAATTCATCAACTGTACAAATGCAGTGGGGAAAAAATTGGGCCTCATGCAGCAACATTCTCTTGAAGTTCTCTTCATTTCCTGTTCAGAGAAATGATGTGAAGATGAGCTGAATGAGAATCCTTCTTGTTTATAACTGTGTATTAGCATATGTTAACGTCTTCTAAACACTACATAAGGGCAGGTGTTGTGCTGTGTGCAAACACTCTGACACAGAGATGTCACTAAAAAGAGGCTGAGTTCAGTGCTGGAGCTGCAGAAAAATCAAAAACATAAATTCATAAAGTTTCAAGTTATTTATTGTTGTGCACAATTGAAGTTCTGAATTTTGGGCTCCCCCCAACAATGCCCATTAAATATGTATTTAAAAGGTTTTTTTAAAGTAAAATAAAAATTGAGAATCTAAGACATAATAGTACAGTTAAGTTATAGGGCTAAATTTACACATAATAAAATATAAATAAATTAATATATACAGTACATGCATGGAGACACAATTAGCAAATAAACTTATAAAGTACACAGAATATGAGGTGTGAATATTTTGGATATAGAGTAATAAAGAGTAATAAAAAGATACTGTATATATAAAGTTACAGTGTGATAGAAAAGTAATTAGATCAAATGCATTGTTTACTGATGTTCAACAAACAATTTGTTGACTGTGAATAACTTTTATAACACAGTTTTGCCATTCTTCAGAGAAATAGGAAAGAAACACTGGTGAGTCCCAGAAACCAGTGGGTACTCACATAATAAGAAAACATTTTAGATACAAACAAAAATAAGAGAACATTTGTTCATATATCACTTCTTGCATGAGGCCTAATGTTCCTTATCAATATGAGGAATCTGTGTCGTGGACCTCAGGAATATTGTATGCTGATCACAAAAAAACTACCCGCAACACAAACACACATACTGTACGGTACACATGTATTCTTAACCTCCTATGTGGGAGGATGGCTGGAGCAGTATTTCTTTTAAGGAGCTGTCCATGACACAACACAGAGCCTTACTGACTGCAGAAATGGTTTTCATTTAATGCTCATGTGGTGTATTTATGAACCTAATAGCCCACCTCCTCTTTCTCGTGTTCCCCTATAGATTTTCAATTAACGGGATCCAATGGAACATTTTTGGCTAGCTCCATGTAACTGAATTAGTTACAGAGTTTAAAAAACGAATAAATAAATAAGGTAAAAAAAACTCTTCCCAGCCTCTACTGTTGACTCTCACAGTGTTTAGGCTCCAGGTCCTTTAAACACTTTAACGGTTGAAACATTCTCTGCCAAAGCATCTCAGTGAAGAGTCAGGGGAAATAAGCAAGTGGCTGTTTGTCTTTTTTTTCTTTTTTTTGAACTCCCTGGGAAATGTGTTCCCAACAGGAGTGATGAATCCCTGTTTTGAGTGAAGTCATCCTGACGCTGTAAATAACATTGCATGTCTATGACGTGCCCCCCATGTCAAGTGTTTTGATAGGAAAAATGCTCCTCTGACATTTCAGAGTCTAAAAAAGGCCATTAGGGTTATTTCCTTGCTCGCTTTAAAAGCTCACAGCTGAAAGGTCACGCCGCCTTTCCTCCTGGTTTTCCCTCTGTTCCTTGTTTCATTCAAATTCTGCACTAATGGCTTTTCCATACGCAGCATCTTTGCTTACTCACATCTCAACAGTATATTCTCCCATTAGGGGTCGTCTGTAAACAGTCACCTTGGCTCTAACGCTGCACACAAAGCTAAATCAGGCTGTAGCTTGTCAGCAACACTCAACTGACTAGAGAACGCTGGCTACCAATGTGCAAGGCCTCCTATCCATCAGCTGTCTATCTCTGTCACTGCTTCTCTGACTTGTTGTCTAACTTCTTTTTTTCTGTCACTTTTTTGTTGACATCTTTTTTTTTTCTAAGGCTACATCCACACTACTTAGTTTTTGTTTAAAATCACATATCTTTGCTACGTTTACACCTCACATCCACATTACTTCGGTGTTTCAGATCCTCTAAAATAGAGACATTTGGAAACGCTGCTGGGCCCATTAGTTTGTAAACTCTGGGGTTGTGTTTTAGTCTTGAGGAGAAGAAACAAAGATGTTTGAAAACGATGACGCAGACACCCAAGTTAGTCAGTCTCATCAGTTAGGTAGGCTGACATACCTTTTGTGATTTAATCCTTCTTATGTGGGTGCTACTTTGCCATGCCTTTTTCCAGTGATGGCTAATACGCATTTGTTACTCTCAGTAAGAGTTCCACCTCATCGTCGATCCAAGAAAATCAATCTCTGGTCTTACTTTTCAGCAGAGCTGTTCTTTGTCCAATGTATTTTCTGTATTTTCACCTTTTATCCATCATTTTTAACAGAGTAGCATTAGGGAGCCATGCCTAGATCATGTGAATGGTCACGTCATTTTGTATGTGTTTTCAAGCGTGTTAATATGGAGATTATTTCTGATAACGTTTTAGAATGAAAACATAGTAGTATGGATATAGCCTTGGTCCTGCGGCCTGTATGTGTCACCCTGCCTACCACTGAGGTGTTATGTTATGTAATGCTAGCTGGATTTTAGAATTAACCGACAACACACACATACATGCATTCATACACTGTCTGTTAGCTGTTGAAATATGGTCGGCACATCTGGCCTGAAACTGTCTGTTGGAGTGTTTAGTATTAGATCTATTTGTATAAGGCATCTCATTGTTGGACTGCATTAGTTAGTTAGAAACATATACTGAGTCAGACTCAAGCCCTTTCTTATCCATATATTTCTCTTGAGAAGTGAAAACAAGACATTGGTAACTAGGTGCTGGTACTGTATTTTGTTGAAATTCTACCATCAACCACTCCAACACTCTACGATGGAATCCAACTTGCAAGTAAATGAATAGCATCTCCTCTGGAAATTGCTGCAGTGTTACTGGAGTAGATGTAATGAAAAGTTACAAATTGTTTCCGCAAGCAATCAGAATAAGAAAATGATAGAGGCATTTAGCCCTTATGGTTTAAATCATGGTGAAACAATACGCATCCCTGCAGTCAGAAGATCTTGATGTACTGCAGCTCAACACAAGAGAAATTCCATCACAGCAGGTATTTTGTTTCCTTTATCCCAGACTTCCAGTTCCACCTTAACCTTGTTACATAATAATATACACTGTAATCAACATTTGTGGAGATGACTTTATATCTTGGACAATGAATGAAAAATGTAAACTCCCCACATCTTCTTGGGTTGTTGGTAATGGTGATACTTGATATACTTCATAAATTAAAATTCTGTTCCACCTCATTTTTCTTAATAATATGCTGTTCCTGGGATTAATAGGAGGATGATAAGTGGAATGTTAATTCTTCATTGTCCCCAGACTTGGCTGGCCATGGCGGGAGAGATACTCCATACACAGACATTTGATACGTAGACTGATATATCCTGATATTTAATGTAGAATTGTTTATGTTTGTTTTAATGTAGAATCTTGTGGAAATAACTGTTTGCTAAGTCAGCTCAGGTAAAAATCCAACCAGAATTCACATATGTTAACCCAATAACTGCACTCATTTGAACTAAAGGGAGACATGTAAGAACCATGGTGAACCAGTATCCTCAGTTCACGTACCAGTCTGGACCAGTCCCAGCCTGGTCAGTTGCGTACATGAACTGATGAAGCCTCTTGGATGAGAGGTGAAACGTCTTCCTAGACAAATAACCAAGTCCAGTTGCTTTTGACTGAAATTGCTTTGAGGATAACGATGACCTGGACAAATGAGAATATTCACAGGCCCATGGTGAACCAGGATTCCTTAAAGACTCAAGGTCATGGGAATAACATTATGCCTCACGAGACGAGCTTCTGATATTCAACATGTTATGATTGGAATTAGGCTCTCTAAAGATGACTTATTAATTACTTTACCATGTGTTGAGCACGCTGTGAATAATGAGCTGGATGTTTAAACAGGAGGGAGATGATGGGAGCTCACTAGCTGTTATGTTAAAAGAAGAAACACTGGACAGGGTGAGCCCTAAATACAATTAGTTTATCATGTGTACCTGTGGAGTTTATACTTTGTTGACTTGTTAGCAGGAAGCATGATTTCATCTCTTAAGCCATTTAGCAGCAGCGAGTGATCTGATGGATTTTCCTGAATCTATTTGTAATTGCTGCATGTTTACCCCAGGACATCTGAACCAGCTGTTTAGTTTAGGTTGAATCAATAAGCCATAATGATTTACTAAAGGCTAAAGCTGATGTGCATGTAGTTGAGAAATGAGCATTGTGTCTTGGTGGACCATAATCTTATCAGCTATGACGGAGCAAGGTTTTCAGGCAAATAATGTAATTAATTACTGCCCTGAGAAATAAACTGTGTTGTTGTAAGAAGTGGATTGAAATGGACCAGCTCATTTTCCCATTTTGTAGCTGGTACACAGAGAGACATTCCTTTTTTTTCTACCTTTTTAATAAATTATCATTTTGGCATTTTCCTCAATAGCTCCAATGTGCTTGTTTTAACATGACTTCAAATAAACATCTAGATATACTGTATGACAAGGTCGATTTTGGTTGCAGGTTTATTGCCGGCATATAATTTCTCAGAGGACTCTGAGGGGGTTGTAATCACTGCACCAGACGTTTTATTTTTCAGTCTTCAGTCATCTATTTAGGTGAACAGAGGAGAGATATGCAGGTTGTTTGCCAGTTGGAGTCAACACGTGTTCGAGTTGCCATTTACAGGGATGCATGGGGAATAAACACACAAGACTGGCCCAGGCTCAACAGGCGTAGCCAGCCAACTGGACTGCCACTGGTGCTGCTACTCAATTGACCTTCAGCAGAACACGTCATGAAGTTCTTCTAGAAACCATAATACTGGTATTTGGTTGCAAATTAATTTACCTTAAGTGTGAAACTGTTTTTAGCCCGAATGCTCGTAATGCATGTACAGTATGCCGTCACAATCCTGGATTCTCCCTGAAACACTTCCCTTGAGTCACTTTGTGAAGAGCTGCTGATATGAAATATACCACAAATGAAGTCTTTTAAATTATTACTTTTTATCCCACAATAATTGTAGTCCCAACTGCCTCAAAACTACTCTTAGTCCCTAATTGGAACACACCGAAAACAGACAATGCACATACCTCAAAAAGAGTTGTACAGAAATCTATTAAAGGCACAGTGCTGTTTTAAATGATTCCTTCTCGAGTCCACTATGGTAAGATTTTCTGCTCCAGGATACATACTGTTCTGGCCCCTGGCCCCCCTGAGACACTCTGAAGCACACAATATGTACTCTAATGATGCATTAAAGTGGTCAATTCAAAAATACGAGTTAACAGTTTTCATGTCCAGAGTATGATTGTTTGAAATACTATTATAAGATTAAATGACCTGATGTGCTAGATATATGTAGTATTGATATAGAGCGGCATTTTGTTCCGCCTGATTATAAATTGGCTAGAGCAGTCTTTTTCTCTGCCTATTGATTACCATCGTTTTCCACTCGAGCTATTGATTTCCCCACAGAAATCACCTCAGGGAATTACAGAATAAATCATAATCCACTGGAAGAAAATCATTTTCAGAGTTTTTAGCAGTTCAAAGCCTCCTCAGAACAATTGCACTAGCTAGATGTCCCTGCTTCCAATTGACCATTTGAACACATGCCTGGCACTTTTATGATGTAAAGAGAGTGTTATGTTGTTTTGTTACCACATTCAGCCTAGCTACAGTTTCATAGTAATCAAGGGGGACTTTCCTCCAGGCTTTTGTAAGGTGCCTGTTAATGTGTAGGCAAATGTACAGAGACACACAGAACCAGTTCACTGTAGATCATTTCCCAAGAAAGCACTGAGGGCAAGGTGATATCATAGTGGGGCTGTGGGGCTGCCCAGCTCGGATCTCAGAACCCATATCCACTCAACTTCATTTGGCAACAAAATATTTCACTCTGTCTCTCTTGCTTTCTGGTTTTGGTAGTTGCACATGTTAAATATACAGGGTACATGTTACGAAACACTGTGAATTTCAAAACCAGCGTTGGCTGACTTGGGCTGCAGCCAGTTCTGGTGGATGACAGAGACAAAATATATTATATAGATATTTTCATGTTACTAAAGACACACATTTGCAATTAAGACACAGGAATAAAGAATCATATTTTTCTTTGAATTGGTTTGTCTTTTATAATGCCATATACTCCGGGTAGTCTTTCGGCCAAAAGTTGTTTTTCCCTTATCATTACTGTATGACTTTGCTATATTAGCTGTTATTTTGTGTCAATCAGGTTTTTTTGGTTTCAGAAAAGTATATGAGCTGACTAAATATCCTGGTGTAGACTAGAGGCTGTCTCCATTTTTCAAAACTAAACACTGATCATTGAAGTCACACCATGGGTTTGTTTGAATATTGCTTAGTAACATCATGAGAAGTGTTAACTGTTTTTGTGTGATTATCCTTTATAAGAAAGGCTTCGGAACAGCGACTTTGGAAACAAGTCGTTTCTCCTCTGCGTGAGGTTGATTTCTGTCTTCCCGCACAATTACGCCACAAATTGGTTCACATAAAACTAGCCTCTAAGTATTTTCTTTATTTGTCCCTAATGAATGTTCTTGTTGGCAGCAGCACTGTGTTTCTGATCGAGAGCCTCCAGAGTCCCGAGCTTCTCATTGTTCTCTAACATCTACCAGAATAATGATCTCACTGGCTTTTCTTTTCTATCCTAAAATTAGCCGTTGGCGCTCTGAGAACATACTTCTTTTGCTGAGAAACCTATCCTACGATCTGGCTGTGCTTCTCAAAGGTTGGAACGAGAACTGTTGTCTAAGTTCCTGTCTGCTAGGGGTCTAGATGATGGGATTAGATGTAATTTTGCTGTTTACTGGGAGGACCAGAGAGAGAAAGAGAGACATGGAAACATTTGCATTGTTCATATTGTCAATCTGCAATATCTAGTGGTGAAAGGGGCAGTGGGCTTTACAGAAACGTTTCTGTACTGATGACTTTTCTGTGATCTCAACCGTAGTGCGTCAGAAAAAAGACTGGGAAGAGGAAAAAAAAAGGTCCAGGTTTCATGGTTGAGAAACGCATATTCTGGAAAGACATAAATCAATATATTTTGGAGAAACAGCAGCGAGAAATTAATATATACATGCATATACACATATAAAATAGAGAGAGAACAGATGAGAGGACTTCAGGCAGAACTACACAGCCATATATAACTATAAGCCCAAGTAGCCTGATGGAAGTCAGGAAGGTTTTTATTGGCTGCTGTTCGCTTTTCAGAAGGGGATAATATTTTCATTGTGGAGTTATTTATATAGTTTAATTTTTCTGGTAAAGTCAATAATTTATCAAGGTAATGATGGTTGGACTGCGGAAAGAAAACAAGAAAAGGAGGAATAATGAGATAGGAGGCCCCTCTGAGAAGCATGGCTGCAGTCTGTAGGGGACTCTCGTCGCTCCATGAGAATGTCTCTGGCCTCTACACACTGATGAGCCCATACACACCAGTCTGTGGGGAATACATTTGTCCTTATGTATCCCTTTTCTTCTTTCATGAATGATAAGGGTATTAGGCCTTGTGGATGTTGGCTGTGGTTTTTGAGGTTGAAGTGAGAGGAGCAGAGAGGGAAGTTGGGGTTGAGTTGGGGTTCATCAAACGTAGCGTGGATTAGTGCGCAGGCTGGAGGAGGCTTAGTTCAGATGACAGAGGAACACGAGATGATTTCACAAGGAACGTTTCAAAGAGTCTTGGTGTCACACTGAGAAGACGTGTCTTTTGTTTTCATTCTTTTTTTGTTGCGTCGTGGTCTGGCTGGCAGAAACTCTCAACGGAATGTTGTATAGGCTGGATAGATGCTGTGTATGATCAGGCTGAAGTCTGATGATAATGATGATGATGATGATGAAAGGGGTGACGATTGTGGTGTGAAATGTATGTGATCCTCTTCTCTCTTTTGTCTCTTGCCATAGACATAACAGTCTGTCCACATGGTTAGGGAATTGAAAAGTCTTCTCTTCACAATTACAGTGAGTGTGGAGTAAAAATAGGGTTAGGGTTAGACAAGACAAGAATCCTTTCCTTCAGATGGCGATAAAAACACTCACAAGTTAGGGGTGTAACGAAATCTCGCAATGTTAAAATGTGATAATGTTTCTTTTCGAGGTGAAAAGTTGCCTCATAATAACAATATGTACGTAGAAACGGCAACAGAGTGATGGATAAGACACAAACAACAGTTAGCACTTCAGAGAACAAGTTCTAGCTTCAGTGTCGGCACGTTAGCGATCATCCAACCTGATAAACCAAAAGCCTCCGTATGGGACGAGTTGGGAGAACGGTTTGGTCTCTTCTGTCTGCCAGCAGCTCCTGAGCTGAGTGACAGCAGCTGGATAACCTGCCTTCACCAGCTGACTGACAGACATTTACTAAACCAAAACAGTTTTCATGTCGGCTCAATGGGAAGAAACTGAAGAAACTGTTTAACTGATTCATTGGCTTTATTTCTCCCCCCAGCGCAGCGAGTGAGGCAGTCAGCAGCAGGTGACACACACAGACTGAGCTGATCAGTCAATGTAGATACAGTTAATATGTTCATATTATGTATAGGCCTACAGAGGGAGAAATACAGGTTTAGGTCGATAACAACATGGACATGTATGTTTTCTGTGAGATGATTGAGTGATGGTCTCCACAACGCTTCTGAACATGCTGTGTGGAGCAGACAGTGACATAAAATCCATCTTGTCATTTGATGTAGCTGTTTAAAACAAGAAGCAGAACGTTTTCATGTCATGTACAATTAACATCGCTGTAAGTACAATCCGCTGTGATTTTTTTTTTTATAAATTATGACATACTTTACAATGACTTTTATAAATTATATTTTTAATAAGGGGGAACTTAAAACAGATGTGTGTCCTCTCTGTGATGCAATACAATTATTTTTTTCTTAACCAAATGTAAAGTAAAGTGATTCCAGTGTTTTAGTGCCATTTTAAGAGTTTTATATATATTTTGATGATTATCAGGATAATATTGTGAACCGCAATTATGTAGTCCAGGATTTTTTTCATATCGTCCCAGGCCTTGTAGAAATTTATGGGCAAGATAAAACTCTTAAAACTTCTTGCCAACCCCTCACCGCCATTCCTCATCCGTTCAGTCAGCCTGGCCACACCAACACTTTTTCATGGCGGCTTCAATAACCCCATAACAAATTGCGTTACGTAAATATTTAAATAAACACAGACTTGCATCCAAAACAAATAGGCGGGCAGGTTTATTAAAGAGCCCCATTGCTGCCTCTGCACGCAGCTGTAACAGAATATACAACACTTCAACTCACTGTAAACCATTTGTAAAAGGGAACATACCAGAGAGATAGCAGGCGGCATGGGGAAATGCTGAGATCCTTCAATGAGACTGTTTTTATGGGAGACTTGCTCAACCACTTAGAAAGAACATATGGATATTTTGTTAGATTGTTGTTGTGAAGACTGATAAATCTGTAGTGGAAATAACTGGAAACTGGTGCTGTTATGATGTTAGTGTTGTGTGACTGTGGATGTATCAGTGTCAATTTGTGTGTGTATTAATGCGTGTGTTTGTGAGTGTGAATTGCTTATTTGTATGATGTGCGTTTTATACTCCTCACACCACACACCCTCACACGTTTTACAGCAGTGTTACTCTGCCACAGCAGTGTTGTGTTTGACATTATGAAATGAGGCAACACTGTTTTGTTTCTCGCCTATAAAGTCCCAATAAAAAGGAAGTTGGAGTGTCTTTAGCTTCTGTACTGTGATGGCTTATCCAAGTGGAACGAATATTTGAGTGATGTATAGTTACAAGAGGGATTTATATCAAGTACTTCACATTTGATTGGACTGCTAAAACGTGGGTGGGGGGCCTAGCTAGGCGGCAATGGAGTGAGCTGTGTTCGACGTGAGTTCCCTTTATTTTAACCGAAAAACACAAAGTGTAATCCTTCTCATGCAACAGTAAACGATCACTAAACTCCACCGGGTTGTAGAACAAAGCCGTGGCGGTACCCCGATGGACATGAGGTTGAGGAAATTTAGGTATACTGGATCCTCCTAATCAAGGCCCAACACCTCCCGGGTCCGGTGTACTGCCAAGAGCCCAGCTAATCAAGTGACTAATGACGATACACCCTCACCTACCTCGGGAAAGATGTACACTGAAGGCTTGAAGTCAGAAATCCTTCTTTCTCCAAACGCGGACATTTCATTTGATGATAAAGTCAGAACTGAGAAATGCCCTTGCTGATGACTTTGAAATACTTAAGAACAAGCTGAAGGCGGTGAAAACAGAGATAATAAACAACACCGTGGCGCTGAAGTCAGAGATTGACCAGGTGAAAGTTAGTGTCAAAGAGGTGAGGGGGGCTATCAGCATGGTCAGATGAAGTGGCTACTTTACAAAAAACTGTGAGTGAGATGAAGGCAGAAATGGCAGAACTGAAAACAAAGAAATCTTAGGGCCGAAGAAAAACTGAAAACAAAAAAATCCTTGGGCCGAATAAGCCCAGGGGAGAAGCTCGCGCCTTTATTGCTAAGCTACATTATTACCAAGATTGTGTCCAGATACTGCAACGTGCTCGCACCCAGGGTATACTACGCTTCAACGGAGAACCAATCACCATCTTCCCAAACTACACAGAAACTGTGGCGAAATTTCAGGTTGCATTTGCAGAGGTGAGGAAGCTGCTTTGCGACCGTCAGGGAGTCTGGTACGGGATTCTGTTTCCAGCGCGACTTTGGGTCACGTACAGAGGGGAGGACAGGGAGTTCACTGACTCGGAAAAAGCTATGACCTATGTCAAGAAGAATATTATCCCATCCACGGAGGCTGGAGAATGTGTGTGAGTCTGAACATCTCACCTGAATATATTTCTTTTGACCTACAGGTATGTTGACCATGTGTATACTGTGCCAGATGTCATCAGGTGCAAATTCATAACACAATGTTTACATTTTATATACTGTTCCATTTTCTTATTGATAATGCTGACCAGCGGGAACTTTGTGCGCTGACATACTATTTCAGGTTCAGCCTAGTGTTTCTACTGACTTACTGATTTATTGTTTTTTACTTAAAGGTTATTCCGAGTTAAAATGAAAGACATGCTGTTTCAGTTCCTGATTATTATTATTATTATTGGTTAAGTGGGTCAGCCATATTTGGTTATAAAAGACATTACACTTGATGCAGTGTTATTTAAGGAAGTGTATGCTGTATAGTCTTGATACTCAGCATGATTAATACATTCTCTCCCAGAATCATAACTTAGGTTTACTGTGCATTATACCTAGAAATGTATTACTTTACACTTTACTATTTCTAATGTTCTTTATGTTTTAGGCTCGACAGGAGCCCGAGTGCTTAGCTTTGTACTTCCCAACCACAAACACTTAATGAGTGGATTTTTTTCTGGGGGTTGTTGTAATCACCTTGTTCACGTGGGTGACAGGGGGTGGGTAACTACAGGTTCTATCTATGAACTGATGCTACTCTGCAAGACTTTTATTTGTGTTTGTTTTTGTGTCTTTTGGTTTCATATATGGTGCTCACTTCTCTGTATACACAACATGGCCAATATAAATTATACAAGAGGTTATGATGGTTGCCCTGCGGACTTCATAAGTTCGAATGTTAAACTACTAAATTATCCAGTGAAATTTAAAAAGATATGTTCACACCTAAAACAACTCAATGCAGATATTGCATTCTTACAAGAGACCCATATACGATCTTGTGATAGTTCTCACCTTGTTAGGGGATGGGCTGGCCAGGTGTATCAATCCAATTTCCGCTCAAAGGCTAGGGGTGGTGCTATAATGATAAGTAAAAATGTGCAGTTCACGGAATCTCATGTGCAAACTGACTCTGCAGCATGATTTGTCATTGTGGTGAGAAAATTATACTCGCTCCCAGTTATTTTAGCATGTATTTATGCCCTGAACAGAGATGACCCTACATTTTTCACCTTTTTTTTTTCTTGCTTACCAGATTTGTCATCACATCATCTCAGACTTGGCGGTGATATTAATTGTGCACTCTCTCCTCTTTAAGATAGGAGTAATTCTTAGAGGGCATCCCTGTCGAAGTAAGCACACTCTATTCAGCTCTTATTGCAGATGTGTGGCGGTTTGGCAACCCCACCTCTAGGGCGTACTTCTCCCTGATTCTCAAGGCGTATTCACGTATTGATTACTTTTTCCTGGATAAATAATTCTGCATTTCACTAAAGAATGTGATTACGGGGCTATGGTCATCTTGGATCATAGTCCCTTAATCATGAAAATTCCTAATACGCAATTTACATACGTCTGAAATAAAAATGTTTCTTGAAATCAATCAAACACCAGGGATGTTACCACCTACTGTTTAGGAGTCGCTAAAAGCATATTCAAGGGGTCAAATTATTTCATACTGTGCAAATGAAAAAGGGCTAACAGTGAGCGTATTAAAACATTAGCAGATGAGATATTAGAGTTAGACAGGCTCCATGGCAATTCCCCCTCAGCAGATATGATTAAAAAACGCTTGTCATTACAAACAGAGCTTGATCTCCTGTCCCACCTGACATGCTGAATACTTTATATCCAAATCAAGACATGGTTATTATGAACATGGGGGAAGGTCCGGCTGAGAACTTGCTCACCAGCTGCGCCAAAGAACTGCTAATCAAACCATCCCTGAAATTAATGATGAATGTGGATTTAAATGCACTGACAATGAGAAGATCAATTCCTGTTTCAGGAAATTCTACCAATTATTATATACTTCAGATGTGGCTACCAATCCTGCTGTCCCAAAATACTTTTTTGAATCCCGGAAAATGCCGTCTGTTGGTGAAGAATTCTCAGCTGAACTGGAAAGGGATTTCTCAGTCAAGGTGATAGTGTCAGCAATCGGTACCATGCAAAGTGGCAAATCTCCAGGGCCAGACGGTTTCTCAACCGTCTGCTTCAAAAGTTTTTCTAACCAGTTATATCCTTTGTTACTGTTAGTATTTGAAGAATCTTCAGTCACCAATTTTTTGCCCCCAACCATGTGTCAAGCATCTCTTTATTACTTAAGAATGATAAAAATCCCCTTAATTTCAATTCATACCGCCCTGTTTTGTTGCTGAATACAGATGCAAAGATTCTTGCCAAGATGTTGGCGCGTTGCCTTGAAAACATTATCCACTCTATTATCTCATCCAACCAGACAGGATTTCTAAAAAAATTATTAATTTTTCAATATAAGGCGGTTTTTTAAAATCCTTTATTGTCCCACACCGCCCGATCCTGAGAACACTGAAGTGATGCTGTCACTCGACACAAAAAAAAGCGTTTGATCAGGTGGAGTGGGACTATCTTTTCAAGACTCTAAAAACGTTTAACTTTGGCCCTAAATTCATTCCCTGGATTCGGATCCTATGCACGCTCCCTGTGGCTGCGGCTGGCACCAATCATAATGTATCCATCTACTTTTTCACCACTTTTGTCAGACCCCCTCTCTAGCCCTCCCGAGTTATCGACTCTACTCACAAAGTTCGGAAGAATATCTTGTATCAATCCCTTTTAAATTTAGCCCTAAAAGAATGAAATATTTCAGTATATGGGTCACACGTAACCACAAGGATTTTTTAAGGCTAATTATCATCCCCTCTTAAGTAAGCATTAACCAGACCTGGAGTACTGGGACCCTCTGCCTCTCTCCTTAGGAGGGAGGATCAATACAATAAAGATGAATGTTCTCCCTAAGTTTTTATATTTATTTCATTGTCTTCCTATTTTTCTAACAAAATCTTTTTTTTCCAGTTTGATCACATTACAAAGGCCTTGTGCAATGCATGCTATGGCACTTCCAAGTTTTATGTATTACCATTGGGCTGTTAATATAAGAGCCCTACTGTATTGGTTGAGAAATGATTGCACAGATGTCAATAGTACTGAATGGACAGTGTAAGAGAGGGCATCCATTGGATCTACCTCCCCAGCAGCTTTATTATGTTCCAAATTACCTTTCAAACAGCCTATCTCAGCCTTTACCACTTATCCAGTTGTTATCCATTCAATTAAAACCTGGAACCAGTTTAGAAGGACCTTGAATCTCACTGATCTTTCACTTGTTGCACTATTGATAAAGAAGCATATGTTTGTTTATATGTTTATCACTGTCCAATGATAAATGAAGCTTTTGATGTCTGGGCAAAGAAATGGAATGGAATAGGTAAACTTTTTGACCTCTACATTGAAAAAAGGTTTACCACTTTTATACAATTGCAACAGAAGTATGGTCTTCCTAAATCCCATTTCTACAGGTATTTACAGCTTCAAAATGTTGGGGCTTCTAACTCTGACTGTTTCCCATTGAGTCCTCCTGAATCTTTGCTTGAAACAATTTTAAAATGTAAAGTTAACACAAAACAGGTAACAGGCAGACTTTATACATTGCTCAAAACACATAATATGAACAGTCTCGATGGCTTTAGAATCATATGGGAAACAGACCTAGATGAAAAGATTCCAGAAGAAATATGGCAAAAAATGATCCAGCGAATCTACCTCTATATGCCTCAGACACACTGTGGTTCAGTTTAAGATAGTGCACCGTCTTCATTGGACCAAGGATAGATTGTATGAGATTTAGACGGGTATTGACTAGGGGTGGAACGGTTTATTAAAAAAATCCGTCCCGTTCAGCACGCTTGTCGCGGTTCGGTACACGTGTGTACCGTTCGGTTTATGAGGTGCAAGTCTTCATGACCCCTGTCCTTTCTTGTATCTCAGCGCTACGTCTCAGTGCTACCGTCTTAGTGCGTCAAATCCCGGCATGCTGGGAGACTTGCTCCACCCACCTGTAGGCACACGGCCACAATGCTACGCACGCTCCCGCTATGCTCTTCTTTGTGGGTTTCTGAATCCTCTTGGCAGCAGCTTGCTAAGCTCCGCTCTGTTTGTTCGTTTCAGTCTGGTTAAATCTGTGGTTAAATCACCACATCAATGTTTCTTCACAGAAAACCACCTGTTCACCAGAGAATGGACAGAGAAGTTTTTGTTTCTGTCTCTGTGAAGCCTGAGTTTACTCTGCAGCCATATCTGTGTAAAGAGGATCAGTTGAGAAGGCATTTTTAGAAAAATCATGCTACTCTGCATTTATGTTACGTTCATTTGTGTCAGGCCAGTTTTTTATTAATAAACTAATGTTTCATATGTGCTTGGAAGTAAAGTAACTAGTTATTGAAGTAATCAGATAAATGTAGTGGAGTAAAAAGTAGAACATTTCCACTGATTTGTAGAGGAGCAGAAGTAAAAAGTATCATGTCAATAAAATACTCAAGTGAAGGACAAGAGCCTCAAACTTTACTTTAGTCCAATAATTGAGTGAAAACCTCTGGTAAACAGGTTTGTTCATTTAACAAGGATTGTTTTTGACAAGCTTGTTGCTTTGAGGTCATGACTAATATTTACATTGATAAAATAAAGACAATATACTGTAAGCACTCCTATGTCGCTGCATTGTTTTACAATATCCATTAATGTGATGTTCATATTTTTTCTGGCCCCTCATTTTGGATCATTTTCACCAACCGGCCTCAATTCCAAATGAATTGAATAGCTCGGATGTAGCCTTTATTCAGTCAGTTCAATGATTGCTGTTTGTGCGTATTTTAGTGAAAGAAAACCTATTTTCTTAATTTTTTCTAAGATTTGATAATGTAAAAGTGTTTATATTCTTACCTAGAAGGTAAACAGTTGTTTACCTTTTTTGCCAACTATATATACAGTATAAACGCGTAAATGTAGCAATGTGTCTCCTACTGCTTCAAAATCTCACTTTACTTTCATTTAAGATTGTTACAGTGATCCCTAAACAAGCTGCCTTATTATTTCACTTTTTGCATGATTGCATGACGTGTCCTTAAAAATATCTGATTACATTTTTTTTTAATTATTAGGCTACAGATCTGATACATGCGATCTTAAGAATCTAAAAGATAGAAATAGAAAAAACAACCGAGTCTATCTTTTAGGCATTCTCTGGAATATGCGGGAAAACAGTACACCCATCTCCTCTGATTTCACTGCTTGGTGTGGCACCAGTGGATGCCACTTTTTCTGGGTGCCACCTAAGCATGATGGCCTTTTGCTCTCTGTCGGCCAGGAGGCTTATCCTGTTAAAATGGAAAGATGCTTTTCCCCCAACCTTTGGCCAGTGGACTAGGGAGGTCATGAGTCATGTTCATTTAGAAAAAAATAGATACACTGTAAGAGGGGCCACTGGAAAATTGTATCTCATTCGGCAGCCATTTATTTCCTTTGTAGAAGGCACGGCAGCTACAGACATTTTCATGTCACCCAAATGTGTGTTTGTATCTTGTGTGTATTGTTATTATTATTATTCATTCATGTTATGTTTTTCTTTTGTTATCATAGATATACAGTATTAATTATAACTGTATGAAGCTGCAAACTCATATTTGAATATGTTGGATGAGTTTAGCATGATACAGAGCTATAGAGCGGATGACTGTTGGATCCTTACACACATGACTTTCAAATGACTCTGTGTAAGCCTGACCTCCCTGTCCCTCCATGCCACCAGCCCCCCAAGCTCCTGCTCATCTGCCAGTAGCTGAAAGCCTACCTGAAATAGATATCAGCTGTTGGTTACATACAGTAACCCCTGATGCTATGAATATAGCTTTTTTTTTTAACTTACTTTTATCCAAAAACACATCTCTTCCATCTCCCTCGATATTGCTCTGTTCATACAGCGCTGTAGAGCGGTCTGTACGACCATGACACGACCCACAAACAGTGAGGTACAGTTTGATATGACCAGTTTGTCTAGCTAGTTGCCCATTGTCTAATTTCATTGAGTCATCATTTGAAACCATTTTACTCTGTTTTACAGGAAGATATAAAGACAGGGATTTTGATGTAAAAATTACTCTGATGGGGCGGCCGGTGGCTCAGTGGTTAGAGCAGTCGCCCCAAACTCTCATATGACTGATGTTTTGATGAATATTTTTCATGTATCAACAGACACATAAACAATTGACTCAGGGATTAAAACTGGCTATGTGTATTTTACATTTCACTGGGTCTTTAAGTAAACATTTTGTAATGGGACTCTGGTCCCTGCGTCTTCTCTGCTCACTTCACATATGCTCAGGCTATGGGCTTAAAAGACCAGGGCCTTTTCCTTGCCTGGGAGATGGTATGGAGCTGTTAAAGAGGATGAATAATCACAATCAGAACTCTAGAATGTTTATAGGGGACTGGACTGGCAGCTCCACACACCAGCTGAAAAAGAGGGAGTGGTGGGAGAGTGAAAACAAAACAGAGAAGGAGAGGGGTAGGGTGTATGGTCAGAGTTTGGCCAATAAGATATTAGCCTAATGGCCTAAAAGAGGGTGAAAATGAGGACATGGCTGAGATGGCACGAGACAGGGGGAATAACCCCACTTTAAAAGGGCTCTCAGGACTTGTTAGGGCTGGGCAGGTTTAAGAGCTTTGGGCGCTCCTGTCATATTTCTCTTTCATTGAATTTAAACCTCTTGTGTTCTCTCTGTCTTTCTCATTCTCTGTCCCTGCCTGCTTCTCTCTTTTTTCAATCCCCTCCCTGCAGAAAAGGCGGGCGCCAAGTCACTATAACAAGATATGGCAGTTTCATTCCAAATAATGACCCCAGGATTAACAAACAGAGTCCTGGAATGGTATTTAAAACAAAGCGGAGAGCAGACTGGCCTTGCATTGTTACTGCCTATGCTGTACTTTAGCACACTTCCTGATTGGCCTAACAGACTCTCTCTTGGGAAGAACATTCACAGTCTTGCTTACCCCAAAAGTAAAAAAAAAAAAAAAAAAGACTTCTCTCCTAGGTCTATTTCAGGTGAAGGTTAGCTATAAGGTCTGACTCTATAGGATTAGGACAAAAAAACAGTTTAGATGAAAACTGCAGCCAGAGGCCTCTAGAGTAACTCAGTTTATTTATTAAATGGTAAATGTGGTATTTAATTGAAATCAAGGTACAGTAGTAGAAGGGAAGGGTGTTTAAAGCCATTGAATGTTAACTGCTCTAACATTGACGTCAGTAGTGATACTTTAGTGTTTCCAGCGAAAACCACCAACAGAGTTAAAATCATACACATCACACACCCACACTAACACTTGAACATTGATGTCAACGTGGGTGCAGACATTGACTCATGCACCCCAAAAATGTACACATGCAGATACACGTTGTCACAACTTACTTGAAAAATAGACACACATTCACACAAAGCATGTCCAGTCCCTGGGGTAAAGTATTCTGGTCTAGACAGCTGGGCCACATGACAGTACAGCGCAGCAGCCACAGAGCTCTGTCATGTCTATATGGATCCCCCGCAGAGCTGAACAGGAAACAACTCTCTAATGCAGTGTGAAAGGACTACACTAAAACACACACAGCTCTCTACAACAAAACACTATTGACAACCCAATGATATCACAGCGGTTAATGCACCACTCTCTGCACATTACTCAATGAAAGACAGTCCATGAAACACAATCTGTCCTGTCAAAGTCAATTTTTGCCATCTGTGACTATATGGATATTTAGTAAAGTATACGAACATTGGCATTGGTTGTGTACTCACAGAAACAATAATGCTGACGAATAAAAATGAGAGAGAAGGCAGATTAGAAACTGGGTTGTCAAATGTACAAAATGTTCAGTGCGGTCAAAGGACTGTGCAGAGTACGTAATGATGCAACACTGATTGTAGGCATTGTGACAAAAACACTCTGTTTCATAGTCCCTGAATGCCAGAGGCACCTGGATGCTGAGTGTGAGAAACTACTGTAGGAGAGTCCAGATACCAAGATCTTAGTCTTCAGTCTGTTTTCTTCCTCTACTACACACACACATATATTTTTATACGCGCCTTTGACCTTAGTCACTCAGCTGAATACACAAAAGCACACAAACGCACACGCCTACAAGTTTTAGGCAGGTTGCCACAGCAACAAACCAGTGTAGCTAACTATCAATTTTTGTCCAATGCCAACACACTCTTGTTGCCATGCCAACAAGAAGGATATTTGGGAGAGTGGCATCTAAGGAGACACGGTGGTGCTGTGACATCATCGCTGTTTCATGAAAACTGTGGGATAGAGCTGCTGAGCAAGGCAGACCTTTAAATCATGGAATATGTCTTAATATGTCCTCAGAGGGACCCCCTTCCCTCACCTCTGACCTGATGGCTCTAACATCCACAGACCTCAGGCTAACCTGGTAGAATGTGTGTTCTGTCTATATGTCTCTGCTTCTGCACCTCTCTGTTTCCTTTATCATTTCCCTTTTTCTTCTCTCATAAGAACTGTCGATTGAACACAGAAGGTGTTTTTGGTTAAGACCTTTAATGTGAAGGCTAATTGAGGGGGTTGTTGCTGTGTGATTTATGTTTGGCTGTTGCCATGAGTGTCAGTGCAGACAATCGACCTTCGTCTGGACCACAGCAGGCACACTTGGACATGTCATGTCTAGGACACTGTGGGGGTGTGTGCGTGCATTCTCTCAGTTCTCATAGTTCCCTCTGCTGCTGTAGGAGACAAGAAATCTGAGTGCCAACATTACCTCACCTCAATGAGGAGTTAAACATCATATAACATGATACTGTAGAGGAAATGAAAATAACAGTGAATTATAAAGAGAGTTAAATAAAGGATTAATGCATAGTTTAATGTACCATTTATTGATTTTATATAATATGTTACAGGGTTCTATAGTACTTCTGTGGTAAAGAGGTTACAGCTAATTCACATAAATACTGGGTACACACAATATTTAAGTACTCTCTTTCTTTTCAGAATCACGTCCCCTGTCCATCCCAATGAAGCTGATGCCCGTCAACACAGCAGAGGAGTCATGGACGACCTCAGAGGAGAGAATGAAGGAGCTCATTGCCCAAGCCTGGGATGCTGTTAAACGCCTTACTTTACAGGTACAAATCCATGCTCTCTACCATTATTGTTGTCCTTTTGTATAGGAGCAGTTATACAAGATATGCATTCTCTTGGGATGGTGTTTCTTTCATCAGTCAATGATATGCAAGATTTAACTGGATCTAGGCCCAGTGGCATGTCCTTACACTCTTACACCATACCACTACCGTTTGCACTACCCAGCATAACGAAGTGTTCTAGTTAAACTATAACTTAATACATTCAGTGGGCAACATTGAAAAAACAACTAAGTGGAAACATGGAGAAGAATTCACCTCCCACCGGAGCTCTTCAGCCTCCGCTCCACCCCAGTGCTGAACATGCTGCAGCTAACGTTAGCACAGACAACGCTGAACATGCTGCAGCTAACATTAGCACAGACAACGCTGAACATGCTGCAGCTAACATTAGCACAGACAGCGCTGAACATGCTGCAGCTAACGTTAGCACAGACAACGCTGAACATGCTGCAGCTAACGTTAGCACAGACAATGCTGAACATGCTGCAGCCAACGTTAGCACAGACAATGCTGAACATGCTGCAGCTAACGTTAGCACAGACAACGCTCCTAGGAGGGACTGTCATTAGTTAAAGAATCATTTTTGTTTCTGTGTTTTTGAAAACATGGGGGAAAAGCACTCTATGTTAAACTGTTTATTTCATGCCAAGGGTATTATTTTAAATATTTTTGCAATGTTAGGTTTCCACTTTTCTTGAATATACCGCACTAAGCACTATTTTTTTTTATAAACTGAAACAAATGCGTTTCAGACGTATAAGTTTACAAAAAGTTACTGCTCACTGATAAAAAATAAACACCTTTTGTTGTTTAAACTCATTTTTGTGTCTATTCATTAAGTCATATAACAAAATCCAAAAATGTTTATTCTTGTGTCAAATATTTATATGCAATTAATCGCGATTAATTAATTACAAAGCCTCTAATTAATTAGACTAATTTTTTTAATCGTGTCCTACCACTAATATAAATATACAGTATGTACTGTAACTGTGTGTAAAAATGATTTAGCTTTGCTTTTTAGTTTTTTTTATTGTTTATATTCTATTCTAATTCAAATATTTTGAATATCTATTTCCTTGACCCCCAATTTTTGCAAATCTTTACCACATTTATTTTTGGGGCTCAGCAAAAGTGCCTATGTATTGCTCTTTGACTTAATACAGAAGTTATTGTCTGTCGGATGTGTCCGGGGGCAGTTTTAGTTTCCAAACAACAATCCCAAATCTACTTTAGAGACCATTAACCCCTCTCCCTGTCTTCGAGGTACTGAGCTTTAGCTCTCTCTGTGGTTGTGGCCATATGGCTTCCAGGGACCTCTGTTAGCTGTTAGCCCATTAGCCTGTTTTACATACAGATGCATACGTAGCGTCTCGTCTCATGTCGCTTTGTGGTGGGCTGACTTTCTGGTTGACTGGCTGGCTTGGTGGATGTTCCTGTTCATCTGTTTAAGTGTCTAACTGGATAGTTAAGTGCTCCCATTGTGTGGATGCTTGCTGCATCTTGACTGGACCAGTTAGCAGAGCCCACATCACAACCAGCCCCATCTGAAATGCATCAGGAAGTGCTGACAACTCTTTGACAGGGCTCCTCTTGATGCAGGAACAGTACTTCGTGGTGTATGCGCACGTGTCTATGCACACAGTGCTCATGGCTCAGTACATTACTGATTGGGGAATATGGCCATCTTTGTGTCCAGTAATGTGTCTATTTTCATTCATTTATGCTGGTCTACAGTGTGCAAACATTTCTGTGAAGATGGTGACCACTTTTAGCCAGAGCATTAATTTTGTATTTTTGTTACTCAGATCTCCTGGTCACCGTCAGCATCAGAACTGTGTTATAAATACTACAGTTAGGCTCATGTTCTCATGATGAGAGACCTGGTTAGATGCCTGGCTTACTTAAGTAACCCACAGATCACTGCAGCTTTGACTGTTGGTTTTCTCTGTCAGCACACATTCAGACTCTAACAAGGTTATGGTTAGATGGTGATGTCAACAGACTATCATCTCACAAATCACTACAGAGATCATAGCTTTACAGGATCTGTTTTCATACCTTTTTAGCAGTGAGTTGTATGTGAAAGCAGGTCATCAAAGTTGCACAGAAGTTTTCTCTTAACAGGTTTAGTCATGGAAACAGGGATACTCTGTTCCATGGAATTCAAAGTGCAGGTAAACTGAAGTCCCTTTCACACAGGCTGTGTGTGCAGATAATGGGGGTGGCAGATCTTTTAGGCCTCTGAGCCAACAGCAGAGGCAGTCACAGAGCTGCAACAGCACCAAACAGTGTGTGTGAATGGGAAAACCTGGAAGGGGAAAGTGCGGGACAACACACAGTAATAGTGCACAAGTAAAAGTGACAAAGCAGCATTCAGAGTGATTTACGTTGTTAATAACTCACAGAAACATTGTGTGCAATAGTCCATAGTCTCTTCCCATCTCTCTTTTCTCTCGCTTTCTGAAACACATGACGCTGCAGTCCGTCTGTGTCCTATCTACTGACAGTTGTGCTACTATAATGTATAAAGTTGGTGGTTTGGGGGTAGGGTTCCATTTGCTGCAGGGTCCAGAGGTCCAGAGTCACTGTCTCACCTAAATCATAACCAAAACCTTTTTTGGTAGATACTTCGGGTGTTCTATGATGGAGTGAGTACATACTGTATGTATTAGCTCAAGTCCCAGCTCCAGCCATTGATAGGGCCATAGGCTACCCATTGAGCCCGGATTTGAAAATGTGTTTGCTTAAAGGTTTGTGGGTAGGCTTCCAGTGGCTGATTAATGGTGCATATCGGCTCGCACACACTAGTCGCCAGAGCCTCTTTTGCTTCCGGTATGCTGTCCTCCTGTGTGAGATCACAACTGAGGCGTCTGTACACCACTTTGTTTGGTTCTGAGTAAAAGATCAAAAAGCCAGCGTTCCTCTATTGCCGTGCTGTTGCAGAATCTCTGTGAAAGGGGCTTAAGTCAGTCTGATTGGAATATGGCTTATAGGCAAGTTTCTTTGTGCACGTAAACAACAACCAATGATGCAGAGGTCCAACAACCCTTCTTAATTCATCTTAATTCTTATTGCTAGGACCACACAAACTGATGTCAGTCAAACATGAAAGCGGGCATGACGCATGTGAATTGATATAATGCTGCAGAGTCCAGGTCCCATGTCAGCCCATTGAGCTGTTTACAGTACTTCCACAAAAGTTAACTCAACCCTCTAATAGTTTGCTGAGCCCGTCATTGCCTCCACTTTCCTCTGTCCCCTTCGGCTGTGCGATTGGGACCACACCACGTACTGCAGCAGTAATTAGGAAACAGTCTGTCCTGTTGACATGGGAGTGGAAGTGGACCAAACCGAACGACCCGACAGCTGGTACCCCAGGCCTTGGATATCCCTAAACTTAAACCACTCCATTTATTTTAGTGTGGTGTAAACAGAATACCTAATGGCTCACACTTCTGCTGCACATGTGCCTAATTTGGCATGCAGGGCTTTCTTCAACTTTTACAGAAGAGAGAGTAACAAGAGAAATAGAGTGAAGGTGGTGGAATGAGATTTGGGAGAGAAGGTTAAAAAGGTATTTATTATACTATGTCTGCTGAGACCACTTAAGGCTGTTTAAACAGAATAAGGAATAAAATTCCCGGTTTCAGATGCGGTCATGACGCTGTGTCACTGTGACATAAATTCTTTCCTGCCGATTTCCAACAGAAGGCACAAAGGTAGAAGTCTTGCACAGATGCTAGACTGTCAGTTCGTTTTCATAGGAGGAGGTGGGAAAATAGTGATGGATACATGAGGTTTACATTTTCAACTGTTGTTTGTCATTTATTCCAACATTGTCAGCAGTTCACAAATAGTTTAGAATAGAATCAAAATCTTCTGTGTTTTCATTTTAGTTTTTATACATTTCAAGGTCTAATGCATTTTGCTGCATCATCCCTTATCTCCTCAAGATACCTACCTCAAGAAACGGCATAACCTCAAAATAATCTGTGAGCAATTCTGTCCCACTGTTCTGTGCATTTCATTACAGTGAGACTTTATACTTGAGTATAGCTTATGTAATGTCTTAGACACAGATCCCACTCAGTCTAAAACCAGAATAGCAGCTGGAAAAAGCAGAACATGCACGGTTTCTATTTGTAGCTTTCTGTTCTAAAATCATTCTTTACACCATACTTGTCCTTTTCAATGACAGACGTAGTTAGCATTGATTCTTGGTGATGGCCTGTCATGGCTGGTTAAGGCACAGATTATTATCTGAATCCATGAGTGTCATGCTCTAGCTGTAGCTGAGCGCTTCAACCAAACCCCAGAAATGATTCTGAGCCATGGTTCTTCCAGTACATTCCTATCTCAGTTCATAACACCCTCTTCTCCTGTTACCTCACAAGGAATCACCCTGCAGTTAAAATGGATGAAACATTATTTGTAATCCACTCAAAGCCATGGGAGAACTTCTTCTCATCTCCTTAAGGAAACTGTCGACAATAAAGCTAGACGGGTGGCTAATATTGAAAACAGACAAGCTGGCTGGCCCAAAGAGAAATGGTTCAGTTTACACATATAGCTATGGGTATCACTACTTGGACAGTTAAAGGTCCCAAAGTCTTAAACAGTAGTTTATAAGTGTAGATGCTCATCAGGCAAGATGAACTGAGAGAAAAAGAGAATTTGGACATTCACTAAGAGTCAGTGCGTTTACATGCACAGCAGTAACCCGGAAATGGCCTTACCCCGGTTAAGGGGTTAAGCTTTTTTTTCCCGGTTTACCTTTGTAGAAAATCACAAGCGGGGGGAGAAACCGCTGACTTTTGGACAGAATTAGGACAGACACAGGTCTTCTTGGTAGTGATGTTACTTGCCATGGCGAAGTCCTCCCTCGGTTCAAAGGTAATGCTCTATTGTTGTTTTTTAATGTTGTTTTTGTGTTTTCCGTTGCTTCCCGGTCTATTCTATTTACAGGTCAAAAGCCACCGCCGCACAATGGGGAGGGGGAGTTATTACCCAATTATAATCAAGTTTGTAAACTGCATGTAAACGCACTGAGTGAAAGAGCCAGTGTCTTTGTCACACCATTTCAACAGGCATGGTGAGGTCAGAGACGTACCGTCCAAACCTAGCCCCTCAGGTCCAAGATGGTGAAGTCTCTTTGACATTACGTACACCACAGATCATCTGTGTGTGTGTGTGTGTGTGTGTGTGTGTGTGTGTGTGTGTGTGTGTGTGTGTGTGTGTGTGTGTGTGTGTGTGTGTGTGTGTGTGTGTGTGTGTGTGTGTGTGTGTGTGTGTGTGTGTGTGTGTGTGTGTGTGTGTGTGTGTGTGTGTGTGTGCGTGTGCGCGTGTTGTAGAGGCAACTAAGTCATGCAAGGCTACACTATGCGTAGGTGGTGTTATTTTAGTAGTCACTTCACATTAGGGCTGATGGGCAGTACCGCAATTTTCACCCTGGCCAGAGAGGCCTGGCACACCTTTATATGGTCACTTGCCCTAAGCCTTGGAGTTTGAAACTTGTGTGTTACTTCTTGCGTACAATGTATCTCCTGACCTCTCTCTTACTCTTCCCTGCGGGTTCTTACCTCTTACCTCTTCTTTTATATGCTCGGTGTTTCCCCTCCACTTTCCTGCCTGCCCCTCTCCCCCTCTGCTCACCCTTACCCCTTCTGATCCTGTCATCTCCCCTTTTCAGTCCCATTCTCCCTGGGGACACCCATGTTCTCCCTGGGCCCTGACAATAATTCCCAGTGATGAGAATGGTGATTCTATTTCAAGAATTTTGCATTAATTCCTTCTATTTAACACATGAATGTGTTCAGCACTGGCAAAGGAGCACGTTGCTACCAAAACTGAAATGGGATCCGCTGAAACAGAGAGAGCGTTGCCATGGAAAAATGAAGTAACACTGCTCCCTGCAGCTGCCATGCATTAATGAGTAGGATATTTTCTGAGAGAAAAGGAGGAGAAAAAGCAGTGGGGTAGAAAAGGTAAAGTTATGGAAAGGAGACTGAGGTAAGGAAGAAGGAGAAAAAATGAGCAGAAGTGGAGTTCTAACGTAGGAGAAAAGTGAGCGAGAGATAGAAAGGAGGATCATATGTACTGTATGTTTGGTGTGGCTCCCATCGAGCTGGCCAGATGGTTTCCATGAACACGATCTGACCCCCGGCTGGAGCGCCTTCGGCAGGCACATTACTTCATCCTGCCCCCCTTCCTCCATCCTATCATCCCTCTACTCAACACCTCACCCTCTCTGTCTGTCAGATCCACCGGTTTCCAAATAATTTGCAATTACAACTTTAATTTTTTGCCACACACCGTGTTCATATGTGGATTGGGGTAATAAAGTGTCAACTTCTTACTCTGCAGTCAATTTTTAAACTGTGAGGGTCACTGTCTCACCTAAATCATAACCAAAACCTTTTTTGGTAGATACTTCGGGTGTTCTATGATGGAGTGAGTACATACTGTACGTATTAGCCCAAGTCCCAGCTCCAGCCATTATTAGGGCCATAGGCTACCCATTGAGCCTGGATTTGAAAATGTGTTTGCTTAAAGACACTTACTTACTTGAATAGATAGAATAAAACAGCAATTCAATGTATCTGTAATCACCCACACACTCCTGTTGTACTCCCTTAGAGGTCCCCTGACTTATTTAATAATACTATTTTTCAAACATACTCTGCTTGCATGACTTTACTACTGAGTTAAAACACACATGCATACACTCTGGAATCTGTATATTTTACTGTATCTATCACAATAAAATAAAACTGACAATATTGCACCTTTGAGCACATTTAAATCTGCATGCTGGCAAACCTTGCTGCCAAACATGCTTATTTTTCCATCAGACTGAAACTGAGATGAATTCTATATGTTCTGACAGAACAGCAGTGGCACAATAGGAAATGGCTGTTGAGTTTATGTTTCAGAGCACTGGAAAGTGAATAGGCTTTAATTAAAGCTTGCAGTACCTGGCTGTCTAATAGAAAGCTAAGTACTGATTGGCTGTAGTGCAAACAAAGAGAAGGGTTCATGCTGAGTGCTGAACACACTGTGTCTCTCCTGTCATTGAGTCTCCACAAATAGCTCCATGCAGAGAGGAAAGGCAAATTGGAAGAAGAAAAGGAAGAATAGAGAGGGATTCAGCAGAGGTACTGAGGGAATATAGAGGAGAGAGTGAGAGAAAGGGTGTACATTTTCTCCTGATTACACACTCATCCTCTCTGGTATCGCCTGATCTAAATCAAGACCCCACAATGTAACAGTAGACGTGTCATTAGCTGTTTACTGAGTAAGAATTACTGTGTGTGTGTGTGTGTGTGTGTGTGTGTGTGTGTGTGTGTGTGTGTGTGTGTGTGTGTGTGTGTGTGTGTGTGTGTGTGTGTGTGTGTGTGTGTGTGTGTGTGTGTGTGTGTGTGTGTGTGTGTGTGTGTGTGTGTGTGTGTGTGTGTGTGTGTGTGTGTGTGTGTGTGTTTGTGCGTGTGCGTGTGTGTGTGTGCGTGTGTGCGTCTGCGGCCAGAATCCTGTTCCATCATCTGCTGCTGTGTCAATACACTGATGACCTCACAGCCATTATAGACGCACACACATATCTGACCCTCTCACAGGGCTGCACTGGAAAAGTGCTTACCAGGATTCTCTTGTGTCTGTAACCTCTTGAACCTCAGAGGCCTAGAGACCTGGAACTGATTTTCATTAGGATAAAAACTCACAGCAGCTAGAATTTCAAGATTGGGATGTTTTGAAAAATCGTCTGGGAAAAATGATGTTGGTTTTCACCCTGATTTTCTGAATGTGTTCAGGCAAGCTTGTTTGGAGGTAAACTGGTTTCTCTGGAGGAGCAAGCCATGCCATACACAGATCAGATCAGCTGAGGTTCAGAACAGCCCAGTTTGGTCTACTTGGTTTGGTCACACCGCATAAATAAATAGTGGGGGAAAATTGCCAGGGTCTTGACTCACTTCAACGAGCCCAGAGCAAAACTGTAGATAAACTTAGACAAGCCTGTTTCATACATCTGACCAAAGCACAGGTTGACCTCTTTCCATTAGAACTTTTATCAAAGCTCTCAGCTGTACCGTCAATCTCTCATAATATGTTGGCTGACCCTTAGCCATGTCCAGTTCAACCCATTACCAGTTAACAGGCTCTAAGGGCGCACTCACACTGTCCATCCGTACCGTGCTCAAACAGGTTTCACGGCTAAAGTCTAGTTCGTTTGACCAGTGTGAGTGTAACCGTCCCGCGCCTAGGTGTGGCATGCATGCCGGCCACGGACGGTTTGGGAGAGGTGGGCTTTTGTAAAGCACGTTTGCACATGTACAAGCACGAGCACGAGGCCTACGTCGGTTCTGATGTCATTTTATGTGCGCCTATTGGGACATAGAAACAAGGACGGACCATGGGCGTACATTTAAAACAATGGCGGCGAAAGGTTCACGTTGGTGTGATGCAGAGGTGGAGTGTTTACTGCAGATTTGGTCGATGAAAATATTCAAAAACAGTCAACAAGACGCACAAAAACTCTGAGGTCTACGGAAAGATTTGTAAACAAAGCGACGCATCACGATGACGTCAATCAATGCGTGTGATGTGTTACGGCGTGATGACGTATAGGCAGCAAGAAGCATTCGCCGAGGCCCAGGCAGTGTGAGTACAAACGGGCCTCGCCCGTGGGGGGAGAGGGAGGGGGGACAAGTACCCTAAAGCACGGGGCAGGGTACGGATGGACAGTGTAAGTGCGCCCTAAACTAAGCCATTCAAGACCTCAGCTATCACATCAGAGTACTTCCAATCACCCTCTCATCTTCAACCCTAGTTTGGCAGGGCCACCCCTAAGGCCCCATCTGTAGGGGCTCACCATTCTGAATAGGTTGAGGTGTGATTCTTTGAGATCAGGGGTGGGAACAGGCCAGGCAGGCCTGGCCGGCTGCACTCCTAAGGCCACTGTTGGATCAATAAACCTAGCGATCAAAGTCGTAATTAACCCACCGCGCTAACACAAACAGCCAGGCCAGCAGAAACAAACAAAGCCTTCATGTCACCTAAAGCGTTTATTTTTGCAGATTTCCACCTCAGCCAGGGAGACCTCCAGTGCTTGTCAGCTTCTGTAAGCAGTGTTGGAAGAGAGGAATGCAGGGCCACAGGGATGGCTGGCTGCCTGACTGTGCTGCTGTGCCAGGCCACGAGCTTATTGCTTGTGGTGGCATGTGGGTGAGACCCAGCCTATCTGTTGTCTGGAGGCATCACGCTTGGATGCCTCTCTCATAGACATCATACATGAAAGCTGCGTTCTGAGGTTACAGCAAAAACTTAATTTGTGTACATCCATGCACCACAACACTCATCTGCACAGTGTCATCTTCAGATACAAACATTAATCAAGTTAATTTACAGCCCGACATTATTTATAATATTACACCCACTGCTCCAAATGTGTTTTTGACAGAGCTGAAAATGCAGGAGGGGGAGGAGCAGAAGGTTAACAGTGGGTGGGTTATCTAGAGAGACTGGGGGGGAGGCTGCTCTATGGACCTTCTGTTCATCTGAACGGCCACTGAGGAAACACAGTGTCCCTGTCTGGTGCAGGCACAGGAAGATTACATTTGGAGAGGTATCAGGTTTTTAAAAACAAAGGGATGTGTTTTCCGTTTGCTGCAGATCTCTCCACTGAGATTTTTTCTGCTCCAGAGTTGCAAATGTTTTCACCCGGGATGCTGGGAGGGTGTTTCTAATTTCCTCTCCTCTATCTCTGGGTGATTTCCTCTGTGTCGTGGTATGCTTATTGTGTGTGTGTGTGTGTGTGTGTGTGTGTGTGTGTGTGTGTGTGTGTGTGTGTGTGTGTGTGTGTGTGTGTGAGAGAGAGAAATAGAGCAAATTAGAGAAAATGTGTCAGTACATATGTGCTTAAGTGTGCAAGTTTATATGTGAGTGTGTTTGTGCTTCACATGTTGTGGGCTCACTCCACAGAGAGGGGACCTTGGCCTGCAGGGTTTGTGCTGTGCTGAGGTCTGGACAGAGTCAGGGCCTCAGAGTTTCTCTTCCCTGCAGTGATATGAAAACAAGTCTAACAGCGGATCTGACCGCAGCACCACACAACAAATGTCAGACACGTACTTCACTGCCTGGGTCCAAGATAGAACACTGTGGCAGAGATTGTATGTAAGGCTGTCTGAATATATGTTGCAACACAGCTCTCCTGCTGTAAATAGTTTTCAAAAAGAGTAGGTACCGAGCATTATATATGCATCATATAATACAGTCAAAAACAAGACCTAGGTTTTTAAGTTTAAGACAGATATCGATAGTCAGGACAAAAGACAAAACTCTAGTTAATTCTGTAGTTTAATAATCAGGAGCAAATTGGTTCATAAAACACAAGCTTACACTCATTTAGATATGGTCTGAACCACATTTTCAAAAATATTCACCATCCTTTGAGCATTGAAGGTCAAATTCACAAAGAATGGATTGCAGATGCTGATAGAGTTCAATTTGCCATTTTTTTGCGTCTGATTGCAATTATTTGTGTGGCAAAGTACAAACCTCAATTCCAATGAAGTTTGGACATGTAAAACGAAAATAAACCAGAATACAATGATTTGCAGTGTGATGTACTCTCAGCTGAAGTTACTCTTCAGAGTAGACAGGCTGTTCTACATCTAACTCACTATTCTGTCATTTACTGGCGAGGCACAGAGGATCCTAAGAGCCTCCCGTGGTTATATGGGCCATTCCCACATGGCCCGAGCCTTTTAAAGCCTAAATGTGTTTGGCCCTCAGCTTCCTCTCTATTAGAACCTGCTCTGCTGGAACCAGATAAACCATCTCCACAAAGACTCAAAGGAGAAATGCTACACAAGAAAGATCAGACACTCCCAGTGCTCCTCAGAAGAGGAGGAAGTAAAGGACGCTCTTTGGGGGTATTAAGACTGAAAGATTTGAAACAGGGTCCACACATGTGGCTGGATTGTGAATGCTATCTGATGGAGCGGGGAAGTGATCAGGAATAAAACTGAGCAGAACTTGCCACAAAAAAATTGAACATTCCCATATTTAGAACTCTGTGATGTGACGCCAGGCAGGGATGAGAAGGAAGAAGTAGACAAAGAAAAAAATGTCTTCAGGCATCTTACCATTTAATCAAAGTACTTTCCAAATGGATACGTTTCAGGTTTTTTTAATGTTTCAAACTTTTTCTGTTCATCTGTCTCTTTTCTAGTAGTATTTATTTACTTCTGACAGCATATGCTGGCTTGCTGAACCATAATCCAAATTGAATTAGAGCCTGTGTGATGGTAGATGAAAGTGTAAGAAGATCCTTGTTCATTTAGAGGCCTAAGAGGAGGGGATCAAGGCCTAAGTCTCAGGATAAGCAATGGTCACCTACTAAATAACTATGCTGTCACTCAAAAACCACTGGCACTCCCACTTTTTGGGGCCGTTGGGCTTTTTATTATGTCCTGTGTTTGTCAGTGTGCATACTGAGACTCATGAAACTGAAGAGCACTATCTTATTATTCAGCTAGATATACAGACCCCTATATTAATTCCAGCTACAGCTGTCTGTCCCCTGATGGCTGTGTACTGTCAGATCTCTACCTCTCATCTCTGAATGAGCAAGCCAGGCATCCACATACCAGGGATGTACTGATGAAAGGCAGCAATGAATACAATGCATCTTTATAAGTACAAACAACACACACAGTCCTTGCTCTGCCTCTGATTCTCTGCCAAACAGTAGTATCCTTACTATGCTCATATTGAATGGGAGTCGTCCATTAGTCCAGCTTTTGGACACTTTTTGTGGAGATTTCACCAAACACCGGGGAGGAGGAGAAAGGATGCAGCAGCCAGCTTGTAGTGAAGTAACTCGACAACCAGCAGCAGTACAGAGGGATATTACCTTCTAACGTCAGCAGTGTTGTGTAACTGAGTTCGTTGCTGTTGCAGGTGCAGTCCTTCAGAGGAAGTGGTAAGCCCAGCACCCAGTCTCTGCAAGGATATTAAAAAAGAGACAGGGGGCTCACTCAGAGCAGTACTTGTTTGAAGAAAAAGAAGACGGGAGATGTTAATTCAGGTGTTTTGGCTTATCGTTTTACTGTATTTGTTTTAGGGGGAGACTCTACAGGTAAATAGGGTGACATTTTTGTAGGTATTAAAATAGAAATCACCAAAGAACGGTCCCAGTGGATTATTCGTACTAAGATAAATATGTTTTACATTACAAGTTTTCTTAATTGTTATGGTTAAATAGGCAAATGAGGCATTCTCTTTTGAAATATGAGCTAATTTTCATACTCATCCAGAACATTTTGGATGTTTTCTTTCCACCAGCTTGAAAGAAGAATGACGTGTGTGTGTGTGTGTGTGTGTGTGTGTGTGTGTGTGTGTGTGTGTGTGTGTGTGTGTGTGTGTGTGTGTGTGTGTGTGTGTGTGTGTGTGTGTGTGTGTGTGTGTGTGTGTGTGTGTGTGTGTGTGTGTGTGTGTGTGTGTGTGTGTGTGTGTGTGTGTGTGTTTTCAGGTTTACATCCACGGTGTGTGAACATGCGAGCCCCCATATGACGTATGTGTATGTATGTCCTTTTGTAAATGTGTAAGTATGTCATTTGAGCATGTTTTCACAGTTAAAGCCTGGCACATGCAGCCTCATAAGGAGTCGATTGGCCTCAGTCTTTTTTTTTTTTTAACTGAGATTTCCTGGTGAAAATTGAAAAGTGTTTCCGCTGTATTTGAAGTATATTAGTTGAGTGTGCTGCCAGTGATACACCCTGCCTTGGATACACACACAGACACACACTCACATTGTGCCTCAGTGTTTTTTCCTGAATTAATCTGTCATTAGAGGCAGTGGGTAGGTGAACCGCAGTCCCAGGCCGCTGCAGTTAACTCCATTTGTTATGTTTTAAGATTTAGTTTCACTTTGACAGGACATGATGTCATTGGACAGAAGGAATGAAGAATTATTACTCTTTGACTCCTCTTATCCCCATTGAACCTTCTATGATGAAATATATACTGTATGAAAACACCTGCCATTCTTGAACTTCTAACAGTAGGCTCCAGCTTGAATCAAAATCCCTATGATAATCCTGAGTCCTCCTAATATGGTTGAGCTCCGGATACCCCTCTCATAATCAGAAATGAATGTTTAAACCTCGAGATGGTTAGGTCACACATACACACCCAAAGAAGTGCTGCTCAACCCTGCGCAGTATTTATTGTTTGTTGTACCTGAGTCATTTCCAAATGTCGTCTATCTGTCATTATTTGCTGCAGTTTTATTCCACATTACCCTGAACCGCTCAGAGGGTAATGTTATGTAACACATATTCCGCACTGCAATTATACTTCTGGCTTGCAGATATTATTGGTGCCCATTTCTATTTTTAAATTATTTCAGAATTTTCCTTTTGCTGTATTTGGAAACTCTGCCTTTCCATGGGTCTACCCCAACAGAAAATGTATTTTCACCATCTTATTATGGATGGAAAAAAAATTCAGTCTGGCGGGCCCAGTGAGTGGCTTGTAAGTACACTAACATGCTGCAAATGCTGCTCTTTGCCTCCCAAGCATGTGACGAGTTTTAGGTCAACCTGGCATAGCTGTCAGTTTCCTGTCCGGTCACAGGACATTGTGCATGCTTTCTCTCTTTCTCTCACACACACACGAACCTGGCATGGCCATCAGCTCACAGTAGGGGGACATTGTGACACGGGCTAACTGCTTCCAGTGCTGTGTTTATTGGCCTGTTACAGAGCTGTTAAACACAATTGTGTGGAATAACAAACATGACCCTGCACAACCTCAAGTGAATTGTTACACCTGAAGTTGTGACATGAAACACACATACTCTCACTTTCTGCTTTGACCTTTTGAACATTTCTTTTTTGTGTGTGTTTTGCTGTGTATGCAACCATTTAAAAACACTGGATTCCCCTCTGCTCACCCCTCCTCTAGGGTTTCCTTTCCTCCCCTTGCTCTGGTCACTCCATCTCTACACAGATTTTCCACCCTGAATCAATGCATGGTCATGGTGAGAGACCTGGACACCAACAGCAGAGCCTCAGCAGTGAGAGGGACAAAAGCATGGAAGAGTAGGGTGACGATGGGTTAGAGCGATATTGGTCAGGGAGAAGAGCTGTCAGTGGTTTTGGCAGTGGTCAGAGCAGTGATGCATATGGGACATTGTGAACTCAGTCTATTCCTCTCTTTGGGTCTGTCAGTGCTGTTCAGCAGTGCCAGTGCTCCCCTTTCTTGCCCGTTGTTACCCCTGTCGCCTTTGTTTGGATACTGTATGTCTGTCTCCCTGTGTTGGTGTGTGTGTGAGTCATAGTTCAAACAGGAGACCACAGAGGGGGGGCCTTGGAGAGGCCTGGAAGATTAACTAGGGTGACCTTCTGTTAGCGGTAGCCCAGAGGACAGAGTGGAGTATAGCCAGTCCATTCTCAGAGGGTTCTTAGTTCATGTTCCATGAAGAGTGTCACAACCGCAGAACCAGGGATTGGCATTTAAAATTTTGTCAATATTTCTGACTGATATTTTGAGTACATTTCAGCATAAATAGTTCAGCATGAAGGTTTGATACACTGCCTGTAATTGGCCAGTGGTTTGCTGTGCCTGAGAAAGCAGAGGGTTTCCATGGCAAATTAATCATTTCAGTGAACATGAATTCATTGGCGCTGAAGTCATACTGAACATTCCTGTTTTTTTCCTGTCGTGTTCACGGACATGGACGAGCTTTTCATTGTCCTCACATGAAGAAAAATATGATATGGCATGCATTTTGGGCGTGCCAAAGGAAATGGGTTCTGTACACCAGGATGGGATGTGTAGTCTCTCTCTTTTCCCTCTTCCAAGGAGGTTCTCTTTACGGTCCCATTTTTTCCTATCTGTTTGGCTGTCAGCAGGCTTAATCATCCATCCATGGCTCATGGAATAAATAATTCTAACAAGAATTTTTTTTGAAAGGATTTCGCAGCATTGTTAGCCATTTTTTGCTTTTTTCTCATGAGCTGTTTTACTCACTTAAAACAGATAGCTGGCACATTCATCCCATGATTGTCTATCACTGCGTGTATTTTGCTCCAGATCCAGATGCAGATTAAACATTCCTAAACATTTTCTATCATTAAAATAACAAATGTAGACAATTGTCCAGCCTTGGCACAGGCATGCTTTCTATGAGTGCTTTTTATTGCTCCTCATATTTTAATCTTAGTTGTTTACCATATTTGTCTTGGATACAACTTGAGCCTGTAACCATATTGCCTCCTGGAGTTGGTAGGGATTACAATAAGTAGTTTGTTCATGGACTCTGTGGCCCGACAGACTTTAGTACGATTTAGTCCAGACCCCGGCAAGATATTTGACTAACATTACTGTTCCTCTCTTTAGTATAGCATTATTTACCTCGTCTTTCTTTGCCCTCATCCTTCTTCTAACAGCTGTGTGATTTGAAGACAGATATTCATCAGTGGCTGCAGCCTCTGGTTCACAGTGCATGATATACTCAGTTCATTGTTGTTCTTACTGTATCTACTCTGTTGACCTTAACTCCCTCACTCTAGAGAAAAGCAAATGTTTTTTTATCCACTGCCCTCGCCCTCAGATGGACTCCTGCATTGTGAATTACAAAATGTTTATTTCTTATGTTTTTTTGTGGCTTTAATTAGCTGATGCCAAAGACTAAAGATTAGTTTTGTGTCACCCAGATTTAGGACTGATGGGTCATTTTCTTTTCCATTACATAGTTCATCCCTTTGAAGCATTTTGAATATTTTTGCCGTAGTGTCAACATCCAGAAACAGCGGTCGCTATGCCTAGTGGATGCTATTCAATTGTTCAACTTTTTCCTTTGTTGTCATCTGTGACATGTTATCTGATTATCGTTAGTATTTCACTGTGTGATGTGGCAAGTCTGCAGCTACCATATAATTGACATCATCTTTGGTTTTCTGTTGCCATGGGGAACAACAGCAAAGCATTATAAAGTCAGAAGAAAGCCACCATTAAGGGATATAACACTATGTTTTAATTCTAGCAACTATGGTGGTAGCTTACAGGTGCCTATTTTTTTCCCCCTGCTGTAGTACAATAAACATATACACCCTCCTGGGGCACAACCTAGTCTCAACAGAATAGAAGTCCCTTTTTCCTTTGCAAAGCTTTTTACCCCCCAAAATTGGCTGACCTAAAGTATGTCCACAATTGACTCCAAATAGTTATTAACTCAATCTACTAAAAGGTTAATATAAAATTAAATGTCTAGTGAAATAAAGAGACTTAGATCTGCGTCATTTCAAAAAGAGAGAGGGTACCAGGGTGATACCTTTCATCTGTGAGCATTTATTTTAATGTGTAATATTTTCCTATGACTATGTTTAAAAGTTAAACCAAAGTTTGATATATGGTGACAGATTTAGTCAACCATCAGACACAGTATTGGAACTAAAATAATTGAGGTACTTGTAGTTGGGTCATTTATAATTGGTCTGTATGGTAGGAAATCTGTGCTCTGAAATGAGCCATTTGAAAGAGCAAATGTCTATGTATAGGATTACTTGCTATATGTTGTGGTTGATTATATCTGACAGCACTAGAGGGAAGCTTACATATATACGCAGACATATACATCTGCATGCATACATTTGATATTGGTTCTGCATTAAATTAGTCGTAAAATGATTAATCAAAATGGATGCCTCAAGTTAGTATGAACACAGCTTCTTTTATGTGAAAATAATGTTAATGAATAATGTTATTCGATCACTTGAGATAAACTGCTTGATATTAATTTATCTGGTTTATAGTTATTTCTTATTAGATTTTTTTTTAATGATTTTGACATTTAAAAAAAAAAAAAAAATTCGTATTTTAGTATAGATAGAATAAATACATCATTGACGGCCATTGCCACTCCCACGTTTTCTATTCTCAGCCAGTACCATTGTTCAAAAAAATATTTTGATGGTTGAGGAATAGCCCAACCAATAAGAAAGCAGAAGAGGTAATGTGTATTAATGTGACTAAACCAACATGTCCAGCAGGAGAGCATTAGCCTCAGGCAGTGAGCTCAAGGTGCAGACCAGAGTCACGGTGTTAAACCCAGCGGTTTCCGTGTGTCTGCCTGCTTTACAGCTTAACCCTGTTAAGATCAGCCGCAGACCAGGCAGTGTCAATGGATTTTCTTCCTGCGTGCCGGCTCTTAAAAGGCCAAAGCTTTATGTGTCGGTGTGCAAAAGTGTTCCCATTTCAAACCCCCCTTTGAAGAGAAATCAAAAGAGGAAGCAGCCTGAGATGAATGTGTAACCATATCTCAACCTCTTTCTCTCTTGCTCTCCTTCTTCTGTGTGTGTGTACGTGTGATATTAGCAGAAGGCTGCACATTTGTATATGCAAATTTAAGTATGAGAGTATGTGCGTCTGTGCATTTGTGTATGTAATGTGCACTGAACATATTACAGTGAAACAGCGCTGTCATGAAACTGAGCAGCTCTTTGACTGAAACACACTCTGTGGACTGACCCCACAACATGTGAAGCACAAACACACTTACACATAAACTTGCACATGTAAGCACATATTTACTGACACATTTTCTCAGTACACACACACACACACACACACACACACACACACACACACACACACACACACACACACACACACAGTATCTGGCAGCACCTGCTGTCTGCCCCCTGGACCCTGCACTCCTCTCCTTTCTGTTAACTGGTCTTTTAAATCAGTGCAGCCCGATGTAATGGAAAAAGACTGCACTTACACATACTAGCTACTGGTTACTGACCTAATGGCTTGTAAATTTACCTTTTTTGGTGAACAAAGATATCTGTGACATAATGCAGCTAGAATGGGTCTCAAACATTCATCTTAAAAGACTTCAAAAATATATGATTTAAGTTTAAGACTTGAGAATCCCTGAAGTTGTAAAAGGTGTTCTGTTTCCTCAATTTCATATTGATTTTAAATGGGCAGTCAAGATTTTTGAAGGCATGTCCACCTCTCTAAATCAGGACAGTGATATAGTAATACAGTAGGGGTCTTATAATATAATAATACAGGGCAAAGTTTACTAAGCAGATCAAGCAGAACAGCATGCATGACTAAATATGTGATTGACTGTTTCCATTTTTCAAATCAAGGAAAGGTTTATTAAGCATGTTCAGTCTTTTCCAGGAACACCCAGCGCTGTGCACACACTTTTTTAGGTCCTTTCCATTGCAATCCAAATCCTCTACTGTTGGCACAAAGCAGTGCCACTTGAGCACTTCGCTCATGAGGAGCTCACTGAGTTGGGTGGTTGGGTGGTCATAATCATGTGAATTAATTGATTAACGTGACTTCATGTCTCCTTTCCTTTTCTCTCACCTCTCAGTTGGAGCTGCAGTCATGCTGTGTGTTCCTGCCAAATGACAGCCTCCCCTCTCCAAGCACCATCATCTGCGGAGACATTCCCGGCACCGTCCGGAGCTGGTACCACAACCAGGCCTCCATGCCAGGGACTCTGGTAGTCTGCCTGCCACAGATCAGTATCCTCAGTGCTGGGCACAAGTACATGGAGCCGCTGCAGGAGCTCCCCTTTGTGGTCTCCAAGCCCATCTTGGAGGAAGGTAGGTTTCCATACTGTAGCTAATGAAGCCCAGCTTCAAATAAAATGATTAGAATGTTAGAACATACACATATGCACAGTGAGAACACCAAATGACCTGGTGTCAAAAAGACTGATTTAAAGTTTAAATGAGAAAACAAAGTGTTACATGTCAGAAAACAATGACGGTGCTAGGTTCATAGGTTAAAAATGGGAGTCTTGGGGAAAATAAATTTCCAAAGGTGGAAAAAAATTGAATTTGCTTTTATTAATAATTGAAATTAATTCTTTCAGAATATAAATTAATAGGCAACATAATGCGAATAAATCATTTTTATAGCCTTTTCAACACTGAGCCAACCTCCGACCAACTTCTACTCATTTACCATGACAAAAGACAAACAAACTTAAGTAGAGCGACTTTGAGAGATAGATCTCGCACATGTGTTGTGCACACCTGGTAGAGTTGACATAAGCAACACTCAGACGGGTGAGCAGTTTTTTCTCTTTAAAAGAAGAAAAAAATGGGGCCACTCTTTGCTCTTTTTTTCTCTCCACTCTTCAATGACATCAGCATTGGGCATACAGATTTCAAAAACGGAGCAGAAAGAAAAACGACAGCAGAAAAACAATGACATCAGCAGCCTTGTCAATGTTGCCGTAAAAATTAACAACCCTTGCTTTTCGTAATTCATTCCTACTCTTTGAAAAGCTCTTCATCTCTCATTTTCAATGCTTTGGATCAAAGCCTCCTGCCCATGGTGCATGGGAAATGTTCTCTTCATGGCCCTGTGCGAGTGAAGAAAATCCCCTTCTCTGTACGATTGTTCTACCAGGGTTGGCAAGTTAACAAACTCAAGCGCTCTGTGTGCCATCCTGTCTCCGACCCACTCACGTAGAATAGAACCTCATTTTACATGTGTGTTTTCATAGGATCCTCTTTCTGCTTATTGGTGTAGAATGTTTAAGACAGGATACCACTACTTAGAGCAGCTTTATTGTTTTTTTTTTTTATACTTTTTCCCATCCCATGGCTTTGATTTTAAAGGTAAGTGAAAGGAATAATGTAATTGTGTTTTTGATAATGAGCATTGCTGACTTATCCTTACATTTTAATCCAGTATACCTTTTTCCTTTTTCCAAATGTTGTCTGGATTTTCTTGCATTCCTCTTTGTCTTTCATAATTTCTTGGCTTGTCCTCTTTGCTCCCCCCTTACATAACATCTCTCTCATCCTCCCTGCTCCTCTCAATCTCTGCCAATGTCTCTGTGTTGCAATCCTCTTTCTCCTACTGTCTCCCACATTTGTTAATGTTTTATTTTCCTTCTCTCATGTCTACCACCAGGTGATGCCTTCCCGTGGACAGTAAGCCTGAGTCAGTTCAGCGTGTACACATTGTTGGGACAGCAACAAAGCCTGAGCCTGATAGAGCCGATGGGGTGTACCTCCACACTGGCTGTCACATCCCATAAGCTGCAGAGCTGTTCTGAAGGAAGACACTCCTTTGTAGTCTGCCTCCATGTTGATCTGCAGCCTGTCCACGTCAAGTGCTCCAACCCTCAGGTCAGTTTCGACAGTCCTGAATCTCACAAAGTAGTCATCAGATTTATGTATATTTATACAAATCATCCCCTTGTAAACTTTCCTGAGATCTGAACACACGAACCCTGGCATCACGATCGTGCCTCTGCATGATTCCCTGATATAGATTGACTCCAATAAACAAACTGCCTCATCTTCTTACCTAGTTTCATGAGAATTGAAGTGTAAACAAGAGAGTGTTGCCGTGTTTGCTCTGGTCAAGTATTCTGAATTCTGAGTGGAAAGGAATGGGGAAATGCAAGACTCATCACCATTGTTTTACATTATGTTATTATGTTTAAGTGAGAGCATGATGAATATGGACAGATTGGAAATGGAACATGTTTGTCTCCTGGTTAGGTCTCTGTGTTTTTCATTGCCCTGTTACGGCGCTATAATCAAATCTACATGTACCATTACACATGTTTTGTTTTTTTGCAATTGAATTAGCTGTATTGAATTAGGTTCCTCTGTAAACACTTAATTGGGGCGACCTTTTGAGTGGTCACATTGGTAAATGTCTCTGACCACAGTGATGAGCCATGGTGATATTGAGGGGAATTGGTACCAGAAACAAATGAAAGGCCTTAATCTGGAAGTGGTGAAAACTTTCCCAGAGATGAGGAGAGCTGGTCGTTTATTGAGGGAAAGTTTCTTTCTTCTTCTCTGTTTTCCCTTTCAAATGGAGTGCCTGTGTCTGGCAAAGCTGGGAAGGCTTATTGCGATTATATGATGAGTCATTATTAGTTTTTGGGTCCAATGAAAACTTATCTTCTCTTCCATCGCAATTCCTCTGCTTTCTCTTTCATCTGTTCACCTCCTCTCTCTTTCTTGTGTGTAACTTTCTGACTTGAGGGGGGTTATAAGCTCATACTGTACCGTTTCTTTGCAGCGGCTCTTTAAGATCTATTGCCAGAGCAACCCCATCCTCTCCAGAACAAAAGAGACCCCACACTAGTTTCTCCTCTTTCTAATTAGCATTGCCATTAGTGGCGTTGTCCGAGCACTGCACAGTTGCTACACAATAAGTACCACCAGGACAGTTAGATGAGAACACAGTGATGTGTGTACGGAGCTGTAGGAGTGTGGGTGCAGAGTTACATCCAGTATTTGGTAATCAATTATTACCACACTCATTTTGAGACATTAATACATTAAAAGTTAACAAAGGAATGAGAGAGTTTGGCCTCTTAGCTTCTGGCATCTAAACTACATTTTTGTGACATTAAATCAGATTTTCCATAATAGGCAGTGAATTACTTCATGGCACAAACAAAGGTATTTTTAGAAAATGGGGTGAAACGGTTGCGCTTTGGAGTGTTTTTCTTTCCTTTTTTTAAACTCTATTTTAAAGTTTAAGAGTCAGTTACAGATATAGTTGTTTTAATGTTAAAGAGCATGTAAAGCTTTGTCATTTGTGTAGTCTATGAAAGTGGCTTTACACATGAATCGTCTTTGAATGGATTTTGGAGTCTTACAAAACTGCAGCTAAGATATAGTAGGAAGTGAGGTAAGTGTCTTTGAAAGGGTGAGAAAAACATAAAGTGTAATATAGCCGCCAGTGGTGATCTCGGGATTCAAGCCAACATAGACCGTTAGAGGTTTAAAGCTTCCAAGGCTCTTTTTTTTAAATGGTATGTTCACTACTTATATGTTCTTGCTATTACTGATGTTATCTATCAAATTATATCATTACATTGAACCTACTCAGGACTGCTCTCTGGCGGAAAAGTCGGTTGTCTTACCTGCTAACAAGTAAAAACATAAAGAAGCCAGTCGCAATTGATCTAAGACTGCAAGGGAAGCTCAGCTTCCCCTTAAATGTCACCAAAAAAAAAAAAGTGGTGAAATATGTGCTGCTGTGTGTACATTTCATTGACTAAATACGTGCTAGAAAGCCTTCATCTTTAGTTCAGAATCAGCTACTTATCACAGGTAACCGGAGCAACTTCCTTCTCATTCATCCCCACAGCTCCACAGCTCTTTACACAGTCGGACGCTCAGCTTCTACTGACTTCAATGGGGAAGCATAGAGAGGGTTGTTCCACTGCAGCCGAACTAGATGCTCATTGGATAAATGCTGGGCTTTGTCCCGCCCATCGGACGCTTAGCGTCTCTGGGGGTCTATGGGACAGTGGGCTGGCCCGGACGCTCGGCTTCTGCATGATGATTGGATGAGCTGTCTGAGGCAGAAATCTTTTTTGATTGACAGCTAAATGAGCGAATCAGCGATCTTGAAGAATAAACATCCATCGGAGCATTTTCTAAGTTTGTCATTACATTGTCCTGAACTGATCCGGAGACTTTTCCGATCCCCAGAGACTTTGTCTTTGTTAAAAACGACTAGCGCTGTGTTTGGAGACTCTGTTCTGTCACTCTGCGGTTTCTTTCCCCAACGAGCACGATCACTCACAAGCGGTCACACTTCTCACAAGTTGAGCCAATGACATCTAATGGGCCAAACTGGGGTATTGTTGTCTTCACAGTTAAAACAGTCAAAACGGTAGTGTCAAAATTCTGTAAATAAATCACACATTATTCTTCTGGTGTCAGGTGTATTGTCAAATAATTTGGTGAAGTTTGATCAAACATTTGGTGAAAAAAGAAAATGTTGTGCATACAGTCCTAATTACAGTAAAACACTGAATGAAGGGTGAATTGATAACTCAACGCGATCATGAGTCATTACAAACGATTGATCAATTTGTAAATTCTTAATGGATCGGCATTTTAAAGTCTCCATGGAAACCTAAGATCAGCAAAGTCTGTAGTAGACGATCCTGAAGATTTGGGATGATTGGTGCAACGGGTTCTAACAAGATGTTGAAAATAATAAATAATAATAAAAGGTTGCAAAATTTGACTTTTTTAGAGCAGAAGACCATTGAAGCAAAGATGCAGATCAATTCAGAGATTGAAATAATTTTGACTCTTGTTTTTTAACTGCAGAAAACTTAAGGTCCGCAAGTTTTTACGCTGAGTAATGGGTGGAACTCACAACTCACTTTTGGTTGGATGGTTTCTGCTCCATGAACACAGCAGAGGAATATAAGAAGCAGTAGAACAAGTGACTGAGAGAAGGGCCATGGTAAAGACACAGTTACAACCGCTCTCTCACTCTCTCACATACACACACACGTAGACACACACACACACAAGCACAATATACAGTATGTATAGAAATGAAGGAAATGCCGAGTATCAGCTTTGATGCATTTTTCCAACATATCTTGTTCTCATTTAACCAATGATATGTGCAGTGCTTGCGGTGCATAGTGCGTTTTATCTCATATCTGAGTTTGTGTGAATGATTAATGCGGGTGGTGAAGGATGGGTAAGTAGCTGCACTTTTACCTTATCAAGGCCACCTTGAAATCAGCAGACACGCACACACCACCACCGTTTACATTGACCTTTGACATGTAACTGTACAGCGTTTCAGCAAACACATGCACACACACGCACACTCGTATATCTGTACACTCTCAGCTAGTACATACCCAACAATATGTCACTTTTGTGAAGTTTGTTTCTATGTAAACTGTGCTTAGATAAAGGAACACCAGCACTCAACATCTGCAGGCTCTCCCGTCTTTCATCTGTGTGTTTTTATGAATGACTGTGGAAGCCTCTGTTCAGTCTCCAGTTTGTACTACTGCATCCTAGCAGACCTCCTTGTCTGCAGATGACAGGTCTTTGGAGAACCCAGCTCTCCAAATGTTCTGCAAACTTCCCCAACTCATGAAATGTGGCATATGTATTTTGAGCTCATGTAAGTTTGTGTGTGTGTGTGTGTGTGTGTGTGTGTGTGTGTGTGTGTGTGTGTGTGTGTGTGTGTGTGTGTGTGTGTGTGTGTGTGTGTGTGTGTGTGTGCGTGTGCGTGTGCGTGTGCGTGTGCGCCCGCCCACACCTAGAGCCTACTTTCCACTAATCAGGGACATCATGAGCAGGAAGTTGCTGTAGGATGGAGCAAAGGTAAAGATGAGGATGCGATATATATGTAAGTGTAATTCCGGTGTAAAATCATCCCAGGCTCTTTTTAGGCAAATACACTCATCAAAGAAGCCTTCAAGACAATTTTTTTGTGTATGAACAACTAACGGAGAAATCCCTGACAGCCCACTAACAGCCAAATGCGGCTAGCGCTGATTAGCTCAGGTAGCAAGGTGAAGGCATTCAAACGCCTTTTTTAACCACTAATACTGCTCCAAATCACAGCAAACCTCTGCAGTAGCGTGAGAAGAGTCCCTACACAGAAAACAAAACCAACAAACCAACAAGGTAGTTAGTGAACCCTCTTTATAATACAAGTGTTTACAAAGACTTACCTACTGGCCCCTGTACCAGCTCCTCTCATAGTAGAGTCCATTCAATTCAATTACCAAAATCAATCCAAAAGGAATGAGTCCATTGATGATTTATTCCAGCAAAACACGTAAACGTTGTGGTATGTGGCAGTTTGGTGAAATATAGATTGATGAGTGTATTTGCCTAAAAAGAGCCTGGGAGGATTTTACACCAGAATTACTTTTGAAGGAAAAGAAGGATAAAGTATTCTAAGGATGGTGAGAAGAACAAAATGAAACAAGAAAACAAATTACGAGAGGGTGGATGAAAGGTAACAGAGAATTAGGTAACAGAGAAATGAAATGCTAAAACAACCCTTCATCTCTGCCTTACTGTGCTCACCCCTTCCCTGCTCTCCTCTATTCGGCATTCTTTACTTCCTCCACATCTGCTTCTGAGTGCAGTAGGCCTTGTTGTGCTTGGTTGGACTTCCAGGCCCTAGACTCTCAGAAAAGAGAGCTTGGAGCCGTACCTCTCCTGACGACAGTGTAGTTCGGGTGGGTATGGCAGACAGCTGTTGGCCCAGTCCCTGGACGGCTGCTGGATCGGCGTTAGCAGTTCTTCCTGGACATGTTTGGAATGGCCCAGCTGTAATGTATTGTGCTGCTTTTCATTTGATTTATGCTTATTTATGAAAGGCCTCCCTGTAATGTGTGTGCTAACAGGCGTGCATGTGTGTGAGTGAGCAATAGTAAAGTAAAAATGTGTTTGGAGTAGAAAAAGCTATTTTGTGTGTGTGATCATCTGTCTATGCACCTTTACTTTTGAGGGACTCTAGGTGGGGTGGGGGGGGGGGGGGGGGGTAGTTGGCTGCAGAAGTGAAGCATTTGAAATCCAGAAATTAGCTCACTGTGAAAGAGCGTTGCTTTTCTCCCTTTCTTTCCCTCTCTCTCTCTAAAGAACACTGAGTGAATGCATGAATAACTGAAAGCATCACATCACATTCCCCTGCCTTCCCCTCATGTTTTCCACTCTTGTTTTTGGCTTTGTTGTTGTTTAAAGCTGAGACCTCTTTTCATGTGATCACATGATGAATAGTTGAGAACACTTGACGCTGAGCCTTCAGTTTTTCCTAACCGTGGTGAGTTTTTCAAGGGAAATTGATGACACAACTTAACTTTCCTCTGTGGGTGTTTCTTTGGGAGATTAGTTGTTATGGTTAACAAATTTGTACTGTGAAGCATGTGTATGAACATACCGCGCCTTGCTAATAATCACCCATCGAACAGAAACAGGAACACATAGGTTTTAACACTTTTGTGTGGTCTCTGTGAATGACAAGTATAAGGTCTAAAAGAGTATTGGAAAGTGAAAGAAAATAGGAATTGATAGTGGTTCATTTCGGGCAAATATTTCCTCCTTCTCTCTCAACTTTAACTAGGTTTAGTGTCACACACACAACTACAAAGCTGCCAAGCTAAATCATGGTAGGGGCTTCAGAAGTAAGAACTACATGAGAGCTCCCCAGTGCAGCTGTTTGAGTCAGACCTTGGCAAAAATACATTTGAGTCTGGTTTTAAATATTAAGACAACCTGTGGTGTGTTAGGTCTATCTTTTAAGGCACTCAGTTGGCACAATAGACCTGATGCAATGTTGCCATGGTCCATTTTTTTCATACAAAGCAGCGTATGGTGTAAAGTAAGAAAGAGCTTTCTATATGAACGTTTTCTCAGATAAGAAAGAAAAAGATTCATTGACATGAGAATTCTGCATTCTAGTTTGCTCTATTAACGTGATTTCATCCAAATAAATGTGTACTGTACTACAGTATATCTAGCATTGCAGCTTAACATTCTCTGTTTTTCTTTTCACCTCTGCTTGTGCTGTTCTTCAGGTTCAGCTATTGTACGAGCTCCTCCTCAGCTGGAGTTCTACATGGGCTCGCCTCCAGAGGCATGGCATCCTGCGTCAGACTTCTAGCATCCCAGAACCCCCTGCTAGTGCTGCTCCATCATCCCCAGTACGCAGCAGTGCTGGCACTGCCCTACCAGACACCAGCACCTGCAGCCCGTCTGCAGATTTTGGCTCCCCCACTGAGGTTTGTTTTTTTCACCCAGCAACACATTCTATTTAGTTCACTGTTTTTATGAGTGTTTTTATAAGTTGTGAAACTCATGAATCTGCACGTCTAAGGTTGCATTTTCCCCATGGAAAGGCCTCTTCTTGCCATCAGGAAAAAAAACCTTGCCACTTTCACCAATGCATCATTAACAGGACTTGATTTACTCTTGCAGTTAAATGGTTCAATGTTTCATTCATTCTTTCTAGGGCTGCAGCTATTGATTAGTTTAGTAATCGAGTATTTTATAGATAATTCCATCCAGTAATCAGATAAGATAATACTTTGGCTGGAGCTGATCCCAGCTGACATCGGGCGTGAGGCAGGGTACACCCTGGACAGGACCCCAGTCTATCACAGGGCACAAACAGAGACAGACAAACATTCACACTCACATTCACACCCACGGGCAATTTAGAGTCATCAGTTAACCTAACACCTGCATGTCTTTGGACTGTGGGAGGAAGACAGAGAACCCTGAGGGCGCACTCACACTGTCTGTCCGTACCGTGCCCCGGGCTTTAGGGTACTTGTCCCCCCCTCCGTCTCCCCCCGCGCCCCAGGCCCGTTTGTACTCACACTGCCTGGGCCTCGCACAAATGCTTCTTGCCTGTCCATACGTCATCACGCCGTAACACGTCACACGTCACACGCATTGATTGAATATTTTCATCGACGAAATCTGCAGTAAACACTCCACCTCCGCATCACACCAACGTGAACCTTTCGCCGCCATTGTTTTAAATGTCTGCGCATGGTCCGTCCTTCTTCTATGTCCGAACAGGCGCACATAAAATGACGTCAGAACCGCCGTAGGCCTCGTGCTCGTGCTCGTACACGTGCGCACGCTCGTGCTCGTACATGTGCAGACGTGCTTTACAAAAGCCCACCTCTCCCAAACGGTCCGTGGCCAGCAAGCTGGCCGCAGCTAGGCGCGGTACGGTTGCACTCACACTGGTCAAACAAACTAGGCTTTACCCGTGAAACCTGTTTGGGCATGGTACGGATGGACAGGGAGAACATGCAAACTCCACACAGAAGGGCCCTAGTCGGGATTTGAACCAGGAACCCTTTTGCTTTGAGGCGACAGTGCTAACCACCACACCACTGCTCTGCCCTAATATTATAAAATATTTAATCCCATTTAGTGCATTTAAGTGCAATATCATGCAAAATACAAGTACGACTTTTGGTGTGCGGAGCTCCACGGTTCTGTATCACCAGCATGTGCTGCCCGGCTGCAGTGGAGCCGGGTGAAAGTCTCCAAAGTGTTGTTACCTTGTAAGTGTTGTTGAATTTGCACGTTTCTCGAGGCATCATTTTCTGCCCTGCTTCATTCATTTCATCACTTTTGAACTATTTGTCACTCAGTCTGTTTTCACTCCTTTCATGTGGTGCTACTTGATTGATAAGAGGTCTAAAGGCTACACCCAACGATGAGCTCTTCTTAAAAATCAGATGTGCTGTGAGTCATGCAATAACACATGCTTAAGCCTTTGTTGTATACATAATTCTGCTGCTGATTTTCTGATTTTGAGTGAAAATATTGTATTTTTTATTGTTATGAGTAGTTGAGTCAGCGCTAACATGTGGAATTTGTCTAAAAGATTCTGTTTTGTTTGGGAAGAATTTTCAAAGCTGGAAAAATCTCCTCACTGCTTGTGTTTCCTCCATTCTTTTCTCTCGCCAGAACAGATACTTCAGACAGGCTGTGAGCTCTGTTTGATTCGTGTAAGCTGGGGCCTGATTGAGTATAAACCTGCCTCTTAATTTAGGGAAAACAATAACCTGTATTTACATTTTTCACTCTGATAAAATATCAAACCCAGAGGAAGAAGTATGAAGTGTAGCAGTGCGTGCAGGCATGTGCAAAGCCAATGGAAAACTCACAGTCAGAGTTTTTAGGCAGCAACAACAAATGTTGAGTGTTATTCTTCCTTTTGTCCCTAGGGGATGCTTATCCTTGGCTTTGACAATGTGGCAGGAGGTTTTTTCCCTGTCTAGTACAGTAGCAGCAACAGTGACTAGCTGGGGGTCCATGGCCCTGGGGCCTTAGCCACCAGGGCCTTGTGTAATATGTATGTGTATATTCGTGTGAAGTAGGATGCATAAAAACAATGGTGTTGATGAGTGTTTGTGTTGTTAAGCACTGGCAACTAGCCCAGGATTTAATGTGTTTTGACCACCAGGGCCCTGTCAGCAATGTGGGGCCCCTGGGATCACAGCACAACCATCATACCGCCCTGAGAGGCAATAAAGTGTGTCTGTGTGAGAACATACACATGAACAAAAGTGTTTCATATGTCCATGTGCATCTGTGTCTGCATTTGTTTCCGTGTGATCAACATGCGTGTGTTCTTGCGTCATTTGTGGACCCACAGAAGTGGCAGCAGTTCAGTAAGGCAGTGAAGGCCCTATGGTATAGTGTGTCTATAACAAGGCCACAGAGGCCCCTGACAGCCCACTTGTCACTGTTTACCTAAGTACAAACACTGGTAGAAGTGTTTAGTCCTCTGGGAGGCTGGGTGATTGAGCAAGAATGTAGGAGCTGTTTTGATAAGTCTCAGCAGTAGTGGCAGCAGTCTCTCCCCAACAACCCCACTCCCCACTCTAAGCTGCTCAGTCCTCTAGTTGTCCAACTACATCCACATCACATGCCTTCAAAGCCCTGCCCCACAGCCCCTTCACTACCTTTCCTCTGCTCTCAACTATCAAGATGGCACAATATTCTGTGACATTTTCATATACTTTGTTTTGCTTTTATTTATGATACATCACAGACCATAATCCATCTCTCCATCCATGTTTTATTCCATCTCTCCCACTTCCCCATATTCCCTTCTCATACTACATCTCTATCTGCAGCTTTATCCCCCCATCTGTTATGTTTCTTAAATCTTTTCTTGCTATCACTAAACCCATCCTTTGTACTCGTTTACCTCCATCCTTCCACCTGTTTCTAAACCATTCTCCCTTTCCACTCTTCTTTCATAATCTGCCTTTCCCTCCATCTTTCCTCGACACTTTCCAGCCTGCTGTTGTCTTCCAATGTTTAGGTCTCTCTGATGAGCAAAGACAAACTCTGCAAAGAAAATAAACCTGGATCCTCAGCCCGTTTATAGCACAGAGGCCCAGGAATTAAACTGTATACTTTACAACTTGGCTTGTGGAGGTGTGGGAAAATAGTTTCCTTTGAATAGAGTGTGTGTGTGTGTGTGTGTGTGTGTGTGTGTGTGTGTGTGTGTGTGTGTGTGTGTGTGTGTGTGTGTGTGTGTGTGTGTGTGTGTGTGTGTGTGTGTGTGTGTGTGTGTGTGTGTGTGTGTGTGTGTGTGTGTGTGTGTGTGTGTGTGTGTGTGTGTGTGTGTGTGTGTGTGTGTGTGTGTGTGACAGTTGAGGAACATGGCAGCCTCCACCTTCACCAACACCTTTGTTCTCAAAGACCTCACCTTGACAAGAGGCGGGGATGGAATTTTCTGTCACTTATAAAAACAAGAGGGTTACTATTTGTGATCGCAGCTTTCGTTTTTTTCTTCCTTATTTTTTGTCTCATCTGCTATAATAACCAAAATGACTGTGTATGTTATGTCATTGACACTGAATTCCATGTGATCATTTATTTTAAAAATGTTTGAATACAGTGGTTGGATTTTTTTTTTTTACACATTCAATTGAAAGCATTCTTCTTTTCACAACTTTCATTCTTAATTTGGGTTTTTCAGATGGCCTCAAATTCCAGGTATGCGTCTTGAAAGTCTTAGTTTTGTAGTGGTATTGTTTAAATAACCCAATAGTTTGAGGGTTTATTTGTCATTTCAAGCCATTCACAATTGGCAACATTCTTCAATTGAAAGTCCAAAAAAATGTTTCAAAAACGGTTATGTGATTCCAAAAAATGCAGGGATGTCAGTCTGTTAATAATTTCTCTTTCGCACTGACCCTGGTAAAATGAGCTTGTAAGAGACAGAGGTTTTAAGTGACAGTTCTGGCTGGGAAGCAGGAGCAGTCGGGTGCCCGATGCTCCAGTGTAACCACGCTACAGTACACAGTGGTCTGAGCTTCCCACAGCGCCAGCGGCTGGCTCCTGTTTCCACACATGACATTACAGAGTCTAATCCTACCGACTGGCCAGAACTGTAAACTAAACAGTCCTAACCACACACGCACACACACAGTCCCATGTTTTGACTCCAGCTCAACAATAATTAGTCCCCAAATAGCAGTTGACACTAGAATATCTCTCATTGAGACTGACTGAACACCATTACTACTGGGCTCATGTTACTCACTGCCAGTCACTGCTATTACACACACACACGCACACACTCACACTCACACCTTGAATGTTTGGTTCCATGGAAACACATAATGACACTGCTAGACACTCGATTGGAGTAAATACTAGTTTTGGGGGAATTAAATGAATCAGTGTTAATTTTTTGTGGTCTTTTTATTTATAGTACAGTATTTAAATTAATCATTTTGTGAGTTAGAAAGCTTTATATGATGTTATAAACTGTACTGTATATAGACCGCCAACCCATTCTCACTCCCAACTCGTCAAATACAGCAGCTTGGTCACTGGCTGTCAGCACCTGAAACCTCAAACACAAGGCACCCTTTAGCATCTGTATTAGACACACCGGGCATCGCCTGCAACACCGTGAGATGACGTTATAAAGTCTGTGTCGAGAGGAGGCGGGGATGAATGGATGTGTCAAACAAACTCCCACCGCTGTTCATTTCCCATGTAAAATCCTAATGTACTTAACTAGAGTCACAAATAATATGTGAGTTACATAACAAACGTATCTATTTCAACCCAAAATACAAACATTTGTAAACCTAATCATATCCTGCACATTGACAAATGACACCAAAGAGAGTTTACCTTGCACAGCAGCGAATTCTTGCGATAACATGAGATCACACAAAAATCACATTCACATGTCACATGAAAAATCCATCTTGTCAGGCTCCAAGTAATGCATTTGGGCCAGTTAGCATCCTGTGAGGAGCTACTGGCAGTTGAAGAAGGAGGTTCTTTTCATTTTTTATCCTTTTCCTCTCCAGCGTGCGGTACATTTCGAACATTGTTAGGTATGATGACGACATGAGAGGTGACCACGCATTGAAAACAACAGTGGTGGTTCCTAATGAAGTTAGCAATAGCATCAGTTTGATCAGAACTGGAGAGTTTTTGTTCAATGAGAAAAGAGAAGGGCACTGAAGGTTTTTTCTCGAAGGCAAAGATGTTTTCTCTCTTCTCCTGACAGATCCTTCCTCCAATCACCTGCCAGGTGAAAGCACCTGCTGTTTCCCAGTCAGTTTCCAATGTTGCCTTCTCAGATGGTTCTGTATAACAAACCATCCTGACCATGAGTCAGGTTACAAAGAGGTACCCAGAGTGTTAAAAACGTCCATGTCCAAGCCTCCATATGTGAGAATGTGTTGACTGTATATCTGTTATATGACTGTATTTCTCTGCTGGCAGAGCTTTCACAGCCTAGCCAAGTTTGTGTTTGTGTTTCTGGTGTATCACTTTTTTCACTTTATTTTGTGCTAGATTTAAAAACTCTTTATTTAAATTCTTACAGAAAATGCTTAAATAGATCTCTTACATTTTTCTAAACTTTGAGAGCTAATGCTTCCCATGAAGCACATGCTTCTCATCTCCAGTGGTCTCCATACACTGTAATGTTAAATCGATTTTTGCTGCAGTGTAATCCTTAATTTATTTATATTCTGTCATCCGCTGTTATTGAGCTCTGCTGTCAGCCACCCTCAACTGCACAGTTAAATGAAATGTGCAAATTAGCATGAGGCCCTCAGCCTTCCCCCCAGATGCAGAACAGGGACATAGTTTCTCATCTGGACCCTCTTTAAGACACTGTAATCAGCCCAGCAGCTGTGGAGTTTCTAATTGAGATGGTTGATACTCCCCTCACCAACCACAGCCAGGTTCGATAAGCATGACACAATCTGTCATTACCATGCTGCGATGGGAGAAACTGTGGAAAAAGTGAAACCCTGCAATGCCCAAGCTGCAAATTGCCATATTGTTTGTTTGCAGGCTTTTCACATTGAGTCAGCCATGCAGATACATGTTTGGAAACAGATTTATCAGGAAGAGCAAGAGAGAAATAAAAAATGTCCCTAGTGCTGTCATCCTCCGTGCCTTGCCAAACCCCCAGTAATGACATGAGAGCCTCCGCCGCCGCATCCTGCTTGCCTCTTCACCTCACCCCCCACCTCCACCCCCGCCTCCGGTCTTCACTTCCCATTCTCTCCCAGGCTGCAAGACGTGTGTGTCCTGGCACACTTGAGTAAAAGCAGGCCACGTGGGTGCTGGCGGCTGAGTTTGGGGTTAACACCAGTGACAGCTTCACACAATGGTCCTTTTCCCCCCCACATTGCTCATGTTCTGAGTAAAGTTCTGTTCACCAGACACTGATGTCATCTACACACCAAAAGGCTTGAAAACTGGTGGTTGCTTTGTTATGGCTAAAATGCACAGTGACAACACTTTCAAACATACATGCGCATTCACCGAACACATGGCCAGACACAGTAGATGATAAACGAACAGATCAAAATTTAAAGGTGCATTTTGTAGTTTTGGATATGTTCTTTCATTAAAAGTGTTTTTTGTTTGGTTCTGTTTAAATGTTTTAACTCTTCACTAACTATCCAGTCTTACTAACTAAAATGTAAGTTGTTAATGGATTTAATATCTGACACATAAAGGACATTTCTCATGTCGTTAGATTTGTTAAACAGATGTTTTTTTTAAATACTATGTAGATGTTTGAATTCTGTCACAGTCTCCAGACTCAAATCATGGCATGTTACCATCTTACCAGGCCTGATTGAACAGATTCAGTTTTTTTGGCTCCCTAGGGTGACTCGGTACCTGCTGGAGACGACAGTCCATTCGCCGACACAGTGACTCTGGAGCAGAAAACCAGCAGCATTGGTGGCACCAGTGGGAAGGTCAGCCTTTGGATGCAGTGGATGTTACCCAAGGTCACAGTAAAACTGTTTGCTCCCGACCCAACTGCCAAAAAATCAGGTACCCTAATGAAATTCATTTAATTTTCCATTCTCCATTGCTGATAAATAATGCACAGTAAGTCCTCAAAGATATTTCAGTCAAAAACAACTGGACTGGTTGTTTGTCTAGGAAGACGTTTCACCTCTCATCCAAGAGGCTTCATCCGTTCATGTACGCATCTGACCAGGCTGGGACTGGTCCAACTAACTGGTGTGGAGATCCAGGTATTTAACCTCTCACAAGGCCGATGATGTCACTGACACCCTTTGTGCTCCAAATGCCCACGCCTGTCGTTAGAGTGACAGTCGTTGGTGGGCAGTTGGTTTTGACTTCGTTAGTGCTCTATTGAGTCTGAACGACAGTCGTTGGGGTCACCCGGGCCATGTGTGAACAGTTGTCCTTTAAGGTTAGATTGTTGAATCTCCTGGGAAGGGATGAAAGGGCAGCATTGTAAATTGGAGATAAGTGGTGTCTCGGACCTCCTCCTCTGTTTAGCGATGGTTTCTCCACTTTTACATAGAGGAGGTAGAGGGCAATGGCTTGGGGTTACTCCTTCAAAGGAGTAACCCCAAGCCATTGGTTCAGATATGTGGACGACACATGGGTTAAGATCAAATCCGAAGAGTTGCAAACTTTTACTGAACATATCAACTCAGTGGACAGAAACATCAAGTTCACCAGAGAGGAAGTTAAGGACAACAGCTTGCCCTTCTTGGACTGTGATGTCCATATGGAGAATGACAGGAGCCTCCACATAGGGGTATACAGAAAACCCACTCACACGGATCAATAGCTACTGTTTGACTCTCACCACCCTTTGGAACACAAGCTTGGCGTTATCAGAACACTGCAGGATAGAGCTGATAACGTACCCACTAGCTCAAGGGGAAGAACGCAAGCACCTGAGAGGCGCCCTCACAACTTGTGGCTACCCCAGCTGGACCTTTGTTAAAACGGCAGTTGCCTCCAGAAAGGAAAACCAAAGTGGTTGAGAAAGAAAAAGATAACAGGAGAAACAACATAGTCATCCCATATGTGGCTGGGGTATCGGAGAAACTCAGGAGGATTTTCAACAAACACTGTCCCATGTGGAAAAACCATCGCTAAACAGAGGAAAAGGTCTGAGACACCACTTATCTCCAATTTACAATGCTGCCCTTTCATCCCTTCCCAGGAGATTCAACAATCTAACCTTAAAGGACAACTGTTCACACATGGTCCGGGTGACCCCAACGACTGTCGTTCAGACTCAATAGAGCACTAACGAAGTCGAAACCAACTGCCCACCAACGACTGTCACTCTAACGACGGGCGTGGGCATTTGGAGCACAAAGGGTGTCAGTGACATCATCGGCCTTGTGAGAGGTTAAATACCTGGATCTCCACACCAGTTAGTTGGACCAGTCCCAGCCTGGTCAGATGCGTACATGAACGGATGAAGCCTCTTGGATGAGAGGTGAAACGTCTTCCTAGACAAACAACCAGTCCAGTTGTTTTTGACTGAAATTGCTTTGAGGATAACGATGGCCTGGACGAATGAGAACATTCACAGGCTTAATGCACAGTAAGGTTCTTGCTATTCCAAACACAGGATATGTGGGAAGTTTCTGTGCTTTTTTTTCATGGTAGCCGCACCAGAAGTATGGGATGATAGAAGAACTGGGTAAATAAAGTCTAAATAAACGATACATTTATTTTTTCAATTAAATGTAAGATCCGATTAATCTGTGTTATAAGACAATAGAGACTACTATCATATGTAATGCAGGACTAGTTTTTATTATTGATTTGGCTGTTTGAAGTTTGGAAGAGTGAAGACAGAGATGGCTGCACTTGGACAGTCCTTCAACCAATCAGACCAACGATCTGGATGACTTGATTCCTTTGGCCATCAGCGGGGCTAACTGACCACAATCAGTCGGCAGTAAAGCAAATACATCCTTTCTTTGGAGGTATTGCTACAACTTGCTACTGAAATCGTTTAAAACTGTTGCGACAGCTGCAGCAACGGGCAGCGGTTGCTGCGCTTCGGTGGCCGCCATGTTGAATGTAAATTGTAAATATAAAGCTGCTTGCGACGCTTCATTGGGTTTAACCAGCCAATAGCGAACCAGGTGAAAAAAGCCAGCTTGGTGATTGGATGCAGGAAAAAGGGATATGTAACAGGAGGAATAGACCTGCTCTTTTCCAGACCCTTGTGCAGAGCAAATTCAAATCGCCGGCAGAAGGGGGTGGGGATACCCAGTCTAGCTATTCTGAGTTCTGACAGTCCTGCTGTATCAACACTTAAAGTGAGCAGCCCCCACCTCTGTCCTTGTTCAAATGTTGAGTGCTCGGAAGGGAAAAGCAGCTGGAGAGAAGGAGGGACAGAGGGAAAAGACAAATAAATAAATGGATGATGAATCCCAAGCGAACCGCCTCTTGTCCCCTTTAGATTTACTGTGGTGATGAAAGGCTAGATTTACCTTTAATTGGTGGCTGTAATATTTAGCATCTGCCAAGCAGATCGCCCAGCTTAAGGTCTTTAATAGTGGAAACGGAATGTTTTGGAGGACCTCACAGACATGGTTTGACTTAGAGATATCCTAAAGAGGCATTACTTTGGATTTGGGCTTAATTTGTGCCATCTGAGTTGCGAGATAAACTTACCACTGGATTTTGTGCGTGCAACACATTAAGCATGTTATTGAAAACAAGAATTGTGTGCATGCAATATATTAGATGCCTAATATCACAAGTACATTCTTTAAGATAAGTAAGCCACAGATCTGACTGCAGATAATCTGCTATGATGTAATATGTTTTTCAAGTGCAAAGGCAATACGATTTTTGTCTCTCCAGACCAATGGACTAACAGCCGTTCCAGGCATTTTGGTTCTCAGCTATAATGTTATACTCTTGTGTGTTGGAAGATTAGATGTAGAATTCAAGAGGCTCTGCTGAAGGCACAAGTCAGTGGCACACTTCCCTTCTTTTAAGATGAACCATTAAAGACCAAGGGACTAAGGGTTTCCAGTACTCTTACAGGGTGGGTTTAGAAAACTCATACATCAATATCAGCACCATATTCGGAGACTATGAGTTTCTGAGTATCCAACAACTGGGGAGAGTACTTTCCACACAGTATCCACAATAAAGCTGACATGCCCTGTGTTTCAATTTTAATAAGCCATTAGGAACCTCTGTGTTTCTCAGAATCACCACAAGGCAACAGTGCAACAACAACCATAGTTTCACATGCATGAATTCCATTTTCCCAAGCTAGCCTGTGATTGTGGGACTTTCTCTGTGGAAACATTGAGAGAACCAACAGTTAAGCTCGCAGACTCGGTTCAATACAAAGTTAATCAGTACTTCTATGAAGCTTACTCATTCTGCCTGAAGTGGGTGGGTTTGTTTGCACACAAGGTGCACTGAGGCACGCACATACATTTTCATGAATACACACATGTAGGCACACACACAAGTGCGTGCGTGCGTGCGTGCGTGCGTGCGTGCGTGCGTGCGTGCGTGCGTGCGTGCGTGCGTGCGTGAAATTCACAGCATTCTAAGCACTGCAACCTAAAGATTGATACAATTGAGTTGCCCAATCAATGTCTCTCCACTGTAATTAACTTCATGACCTTATAAATATAAAAAACAATTTTGTTTGTGTTTCTGTCAGAGATCTGTGTCATCAGTGAACTTGAAGACCTGAGTGCCTCAGTAGATGTCCAGGATGTTTATACAAAGATCAAATGTAAAGTTGGCAACTTCAACATCGACCATCACAGATGCAGGTAGAGTACATCTTGTACATGTAACCACGCATTCATCCAGGTTTTTTGTTAGTCTTCACGTAAGCAAGTGGGAATGGCTTTGTTGACACTGCCATGTGTAAATGATGTGGCAGAGGCAGTGTTAAAACTGGGACCCTCAACTGCAGGGACAGTCCCTGCTGCACCCAAACACTTGTGCTCTAACAGTCTCAGAGTCTAAACACACATTTCACCACCAATACCACTAACACTTTCTCTGTTCCCATTTCTGCTCATATTGGTGATTTTTCGGATTATCACCTCAGAGTCATCATCGGACAGTTTTGCAGTGGTTACCACAGACTAACAGGCAGATAGACAGATAGATGGACAAACAGACTAGACGGACACATTGAACAGCTCTGGGCTGGCCCAACTCTGACTCACAGAGCAGTGGAGAGTTCAGTCCGTCAGTCATTTTCTCTGAGCCTGCGGTGTCTGAATCGATTCACAGAGACAGTAACACGTTGTTAGGGTGGAAAACCACAGGGCGATGTTCCACTGCATCCTTATGGTAATCTCTCCCCATGTCAAGTTCCAGTCAAAATTGGGTAATTTAGCTCTGGGCTCTGAAATTATGAAGGCACATACTGTAGTATGGTGAAACTGAAGCTTTAACTCACTGTAATTTATAAGTATTTATTCCTTGCCCTACACATTCTTCCATCATTTGAATGGTGGCCACATTTCAATTCCTAGATCCTTATTTTTTCCTGTATTTCTTTCCCCTTGATCACATACCTCTGTGATGGAGTCAACAGCTCCAAGTGTGCTCTGTGTACGTGCCTGAGGTCTGTTGGGAAGAGACCATTTAGCAGAAGGCAATTCCCTCTCTCTGTCTTGGAGGAGATAATGAAACAGCAATTTGTACCACTCCAGTATATTGCATCAAGCGGACCATAGTGTGTTGGTGTGTGTCTTCGGGTCTGCGTGTCTACGTGCCTAAATACATATGTTACTATCTCCTCCTCTGATTGGGCCAGGTAGTGATAGGGAGATAGACCTCCATGCGCCTGTGTTGAACCCCATCGTTAGCACTAAATGCTTTCACCATTGACACCACATTTTTAAAATCACCTTAGCCCTGTACTAGGCATGTGAGTACAGGTCAGTGAGGAAGTAAGGCGATTGTCTTGCCTTTGAACTTGACTGAATAGTAAACATCTTGTGGACCTCCCTGTTTTGCTGTAGTCAGTTGATTTTTATCCAGGCCACATGTGTTACAAACAGTATGGAGTATCAACCCAAGCCAGGACAATGTCAGTGCTTCGACAGTTTTAGAGCATAAAGGTGTCGTGTGTCATTATATCATATGCCTCTGCTCTCCACAGGTGTGTGTCCAATTGCTTCTGAGACAGAGCCAACCTTAATCTCTTTAGTAGACCTCTATGCCTTCCTAAGTAGATAATGGGTCAATTTTCTTATTTCTAGGTTATTTCAGTTTAATGTGCTTTTAACAACATGGTCTCAACACACTTTTAACCGACCCAAGCTCTGGCAGGCAGAAGCACTCTATCATCCAAGCCAGGTTATAGTCATGGCTGTTTAGGACACAGTGGAGGACCTCTGGGCTCCTGGCCCACTCTAATCTGTATCATCCACATATACAAGAGAGCCCACAGGGGTTGGAGTCCATATTAATCATTCTGAGCAGATAATTGTTAGGTATTTCATCACCCAACCCAGGTTATTTGCGTGCAGTGGGTCATATTAAATCAAGCTTGACAGAGAAAATGTCTCATCTGGCCTGAGCTATCTCACTGCTGGAAAATGAATGGAAAGTTAGATAGGGCAGGCAAATATGCGAGGTGAATATATAATTGATACCCTGATTGTATCAAAATAGGAGGAGGACTAAAAGGGTGGAGGAAAATGAAAGAAAAGAAGTCCCCAGGGAATACGAAATAGGTGGGCGTTGAACCCTGTAGGTGTGGGGCTCACTTGTCATGGAGTGGAGGATCATATAAGCAAGGGGGTGATGGGCTGATTGGGTATTGCACTCTGTAGGAGGGTGTCTCCCGTCCAGTGGGAAGTTTTGAAATTAGGAAGCTGCTTCTTCACCTTATTTTAGCCTGTTTTCTCTAGCAACGGTGCTCATTGACCTGTTCTGAAACGCAGAGAAGCACCCCTGAGAGGGGACGGCCAATGACAGTTCACCCTTATTTGCTCCAAGGAGCAGCTCACACAAATTGGAGCTGATGTCTTCCAGCTGTTCCGCAAATGACTTGGAGCGAAGGATGACTCGATGGGAGCAGTGAGAGAGAGAGAGAGAGCGAGAGCGAGAGAGAGAGGCGAGAGGGGATGATGGGAGAAATGAAGAGGTGTGGGGGGTCCATATGTATTAGCCACTCTTACAGCTGAGAGTGAGATTACAAAGAGACGTTCACATTGGCGCACACACACACACACACACCAGTAGGCCTACTTCTCTGTCAGTGAAGTTCCAGTATTCTGGTGGGGAGTAACGAAGAGAGAGGGAGGCAAGCTGATGGTGGCGCAAAAGATATAATGCAGATGGTGTTGAACCATTTCCATTGTGTCTAGTATTTTGCCATACATGTGTTGTGCATGATTTGGCATCCTAGAGTAGCTGTGATAGTGCTGTGCATGTATATGTCTGTGCATGTGCTTTATATACTGTACATTTTGTGTTTATGTCATGCTGCAAATTGCGATTGATAATTGTTGTCTGTTTTCATGTTACTATCTTTTGATGTTTGCTTTACAGGTGCTTTCTTCTGTTAACAAGATGGCCACAACAAAAAATGGAAATCAAATGGCACAATAAAATAACCATACATCACATTATTTATGTTCATATAAGTTTCCAAAGTTAATACATGTTTTGCATTTTTATGAATATCTCAACGTACTGTCTAAAATTTAATAGGAATAGTAATTTCCGTACATAATTTGTCTGCATTGAAATCTTGATGTATGCCTCAGCTGCTGCAGTTTTGATAAAAAGTTAGTATCGGTCTGCGGTTCATTTATCTAAATCAAATTTTGCAATTACTGTTGCTATTAAAGAGATCGTATCGGTCCCTGACACAACACTATGAGTAATGCCAGATGCCCTTGTTAAGCTTGGCCTTGTGTTTCTCTCCAGGCCAGGGCAGGGCTTACAGTCTGGTCACTATGAAGGACTCATTCTGCAGTGCAAGGAGACAGCTGTGGTGAGGCTTCTGCCTGTCTCAAAGCAGACATAGCAGCCTTAGGCCTCTATATACTGTGCCTCTGCCATTCTGCTGCTCCAAATCAAGGCCACTCATCTCTTTTCATGCTGGACAGACAGGAAAGTAAAGGAAGTCATGAGGAAAAAAACATTTTTGGCTGTAACACAGGGTGTCCACATATGTAATAATGTGCTCCACCACAATTTTGTTCTGAAAACAAAACAAATTACAAATAATTTCAGTTACCAGTTACACTCCCCTGTCTCTCCAGTGGCTCTGATTTGCTAAATAATCAAGCCATCAAATCTAGTGACAACTGTTATTGTGTGTGTGTGTGTGTGTGTGTGTGTGTGTGTGTGTGTGTGTGTGTGTGTGTGTGTGTGTGTGTGTGTGTGTGTGTGTGTGTGTGTGTGTGTGTGTGTGTGTGTGTGTGTGTGTGTGTGTGTGTGTGTGTGTGTGTGTGTGTGTGTGTGTGTGTGTGTGTGTGTGTGTGTGTGTGTGTGTGCGCTCGGAGGGGCATGGGCCTCTATTCTCTTGTTGATGAAATCTTACTCTGGCAATGGTCTTATACTGGAACCTAGCAAATGAAAATGTGTTGGACTGAGCAGAATTTACATTATTTAAGCAGTAAAGACTGTACACAAGATAAAAAATATATTTTTAAATATTTTTTATCCTGTGTGGGAATAAAGAGCCTTTAATTTACTTTTTAAAAGTAGATTAATCACTAAAATACTGCTCATCACAGTAAACAGTTTCTCCCTTGCACTTATAACTGGATAGTATAAGACCATTCCACAAAATGTCAGCTGGTTCAAGCTGGTGCGTCTTCCTTTGGTTTTAATCAGTTTACTTTATTCTTCATTTTACCAAAATGATCTTGAGGTGTCATGCTTTTCTGTCTTTTCTTCCCTTTATGTCTTGTTTTCCCTATCCTTCTCTTTCTGTCTATATGCAATCATCTTCTTTGCCCCCTCCCTGTGACTTCTTATCTTCTCTGTCCCTTTTGGCATCTATCTTCTTTCTCTCCCCTCCTTCCCTCTCCTCACCTCCAGTACGGAGGAGGGCGTTCGGAGCTCGGGCCGCTGTGGAGGAGTGGTCCTCTCTTGCACTGACAAGCTGAACAGACGCACTGTGTTGGTTCGACCCGTCAGCAAGCAAGAATCTTTAAGCCACTTCTCTGGCTTTTTCCCTCCTGTAAGAATCCAGCTCTTCCCCTTTTAGTTGACTCTGCTGAACCTCCATTAACAGTGGCTTTAAATAACTCTGTGGGCTGCTCAGAGAGGTTTCAGAAGCCAGTGCTTTAATTTGGTTTTAAATAATTATAATGTTGCTTTAAAATTTTCCACCATTTTTAAACTAAAGTCATGGTAGCAATCACAAATTAATAGAATCAAGCCAAAATACTACAAAGAAAATACCTCTATGGGTAGTTATATAAATCACTTGAACTAATCTACTGTAAACTCTATGTATGTTGTTACATTTTATTACAGAAAATCTCCTAAAAGGGTGCAGATTTGATGCTTTTAGATATTTTTCAGTTTATAAATTATGTTATGAACAGGCCACTGCTAATGGATGTTTTTGCAGACTGATCTGCCATTCTTTTAGTCATGCAACAGTTGAAGATTATTTCCTTATACTTAATGGGTATTTAAGTGATTTTCACCCTGTATTTGCTTTGAAAATCAAGCATAAGATTATAAACCCTGCTTTCTGATAAATCACAAATAATTCAGCCTCAGAATTCAGCTCATTAATTTTTATAGGAATTTATGCATTTCATAATGCTAGCTGATTTGCTCTAGAACCCCTTTTTAGCTAATTGCTTCAGCTTGGCTTTTTAGACTTGTATATGGGAACAGGGATCTGTTTTTTGGATGAGGTTAAGTCTTTCTCTTCTAAATAATGAGCTGTTGAAGGTAAAAGCTGTCTGGCCCAAGATTTAAGATTAGTTATTTAATAGGAAATGTTTTGCTCAAAATTGATTCATATCAGTGTTTCCCCTAGGTTAACGGCGTGGGGGAGGGGGGGGGGGGTATGATCACCAGACAGAACTACCACAATTATGCAAGCCATAATCAGAGCCGCAATGCAAACTCAGTTTCACAATGAGCTACACCGGGCATCAGAAAATTTATTTAAATTATTGTCCAAAAGGTCCAAATAATGTTCCGCAACAGAAACAGAACAAAGTTAAATCAAAAATCACTTTATGGTTTCAACAAAATAAAGAATTTCAGTTTGTTTAATTCTGTTTTAGTTGTTTTTTTGTAGGAGTGAACCATCTTCTCAAACTAAATAATAAAGGATCTCTGAGAAGTTTCAGTTTCGTTTTTACCGTTAGGAGTGGAGCGTCTTCCCAAACAATTTAACAAACGATCTTTGAACAAGTGAATCTCCAACACTGTCGGAGTTTTCTGAGAATTGTAAACAGGCAGCCATGTAGAGACAGAATTTACATGCTGTCGTGTAAATAAGATAAATAACATAAGGCTGTTTAGTTTGTTTACTAAAAGGACAAGGTATAGAGCTGCTCTATACAACAAAATAAAATTAACTTGACTTTTAAGGGGTGTGGGGGGCATCCCTAATATAATGGTAGGGGAAACACTGCGTATAATAAAATCTTGGGGTATTTTATTTTAAGCCAGGTTTAACCCTCATCCAAGAAATCAGACCAGGACAGTTCAAGTTTTTATCTGCCATGTGTCATGAGTGTGATTTGTCCTGTCTGACCACTGGCCAGACGGCAGCCAAGGTCCTGGAGGGCTCTCACCAGCAGCACGGCTTCCTGTCCATCACCTACACCCAGGCTGTCACCAAAAATGTCCGTCACAAGCTCACCACCCGGCCTGAGCGACCAACGCGCAGCGGTGCTACCACAGCCAGTCAGAGGTTGACCACTGATCCTCTGGCAGACAGCTCGCCTCAGTACCTGAGAGAGATCCTGCTGACAGCCCAGCCCTTTGATGTGGTTCTATCCTGTCCCCTGTTGGCTACTGTAGCAGGCGTGTTCCAGGTAGAAAAAAGTGTCTGTCAGTTCCTATAACTGTGTAGTATGTCAAGACTTCAGCCATATGGGGACATAAACACGAAATATACATATTATTCATATCTATAAGTGGCTCTAAGAATGCAAGGGAAGCTCAGCTTCCTTCTCATTCATCCCCACAGCTCCACAGAGCTTTAAACAGTCGGACGCTCGGCTTCTACTGACTTCAATGGGGAAGCGTAGAGGGGGTTGTTCCACTGCAGTCATACTAGACGCTCATTGGATAAATGCTGGGGTTTGTCCCGCCCATCGGAAGCTCAGCGTCTCTGGGGGTCTATGGGACAGTGGGCTGGCCCGGACGCTCGGCTTCTGCATGATGATTGGATGACCTGTCTGAGGCAGAATCCCTTAAAAAAAAAAAATCATGATTATTATTAATATTATATACAGTATACTGATGATAATTATTCTTGTTATTATTAATTTTTTTTACTTTAAGTATGAATAAATGTTGATATCGGAAGCAATTCTAGATTAATTTCACGGTAATTTGGCGAACCTATATACAGTAGGTAAATAGTCTTAGTTAAAGCAACTTAAAAATTAATTATTAGTAAATTAAAAGTTATTTAACATAATGAAATTGTACCAGTTAAAAGTCTTCAGGATAAATACAAATTTCTACAATAAGGCACAGTTTATCTTAAATTCTTACACATTACACGCCATTAAAACAACTTAACTGATGTCCAATATCTTGTGAATTTATGATTTATATTTTTGACTTGATGTCCTTTCAGGCTACTGTACCAAGACGCTACAGAGAGCGTGGGAAGTCAGCAGGTCAACCAATGAGAAGCCACACACTAACCTCTCGATGTTTGCCTCTCATGTACATCAACACCAGTGTGATCAGGGTCTTCTGCCCTGGGGCACAAGACAAACAAGCAGCATCAGGTAAGAGAACTACGAGTTGCTTTTGAACACACGTGTTTTCACATGGAAAACAATGGGACAGTATTATGTCACAGGGTGTGTGTGTTTTAGATTCTGTGGTGCCTGTATGATAGAGAGTCCCTGTCATGGCCGCACAGACATAGCAGAGCTGCCACATTAGACATCATTGTCAGAGTCTTGTTTTGTCTGCTGGTAGTAATGACTAATAGGAGTGTGTGTGTGTGTGTGTGTGTGTGTGTGTGTGTGTGTGTGTGTGTGTGTGTGTGTGTGTGTGTGTGTGTGTGTGTGTGTGTGTGTGTGTGTGTGTGTGTGTGTGTGTGTGTGTGTGTGTGTGTGTGTGTGTGTGTGTGTGTGTGTGTGTGTGTGTGTGTGTGTGTGTGTGTGTGTGTGTGTGCGTGCGTGTCTGTGTGTGTGGTCATACCCCAGCCTTGTGCATTATTGTGTTGTAGTTCCTTTTCTCCCTGCTCATGACATGTTGATGTTCTGGCATCCTGTGCGGCTGGTGTGAAGCTGTCATTCTACTGACAGGGACACTATGACTGACCAGTCACACAGAAGTAGCAGAGGCCAGGTGGACTGTCAGGGGATTTCAGGAACACCTTATTGAGTCAGTTTGTCTCCACTTGGTCTAGTTTATTTATACAGGATTACACGGGAAGAGCTGAACTTTCAATATGCACAATCAGGTCTGAGACAGAGGGAAAGTTTTTGAAGCAGTAAGGCTTTGTGTATAGTTACAATGTAGTGCTGGTACAGTTGTCAGCAGTTTAGTTTTTTTGTTATTGTATTAATGCGTGCATGCATTACTGTCTGCCCTACAGTATTTGCATGTGTGTGCATTCACATTTGTTTGAAGGGATACTTGCAATACCTATTTGAATCCAGGTCTGTGTCATGGAAAAGTGGGTATTGTGATCAGATGAATGGTGTTTGGCCTGTCCGCCTGATGTGAAGTCCCAGTGGAACAGAGCATTGGAGATCTGCTAAATGAAGCAAAACGTGTTCTTTATATGTCCCCACATAATCAGTGTATTGATTTTGTGTGTGTGTCCCACTAGATCCCCATGTGAGAAAAGAGGACACCCTGGTCTTAAAGCTGGGTTCCCTCAGCATGGCTCCTCAGGCCGATAACCCCCTGACCCGCACTGTGCTGCGAAAAGACATCTACCAGTAAGAGAAACTCTCTTCTCACTACAACCTCTCTGCTCAATTTATATCATGCGGTTATGTGGTCGATGTGAATATTTACTGTAATAGAAAACCAATAATAAAGCCCACCATGCATGGCTTTGTTTAATTTAAACATTTATAGAAATCTGTATTACTTGATTAAGTATAATCAAATGTCTGTCACAATTTCTCATAACATCCGTTGAATAGCATGTTAATTAAAAAAAAGACATTCTTCATTTAATCTGTTGCTGGATTTCCCCTTTCTTCAGTTTGCACATATTCTATTTATTTACTGTATCCTTAGTTTCTTGTCATCAAGATATTCATCACTGTGTCTACCTTACAGTCTCCTTGTCCAACTTTCAGCTCTGACACCTCTTCTGTTATTATATGTCATCACACTCACAGCTTTGTCACATTCTTCTTTTAAAACAAACACCCTCAGTCGTATAAGACCACCACAAAAGCTGTTATTTGACCACAGTTCATTAAAGGTGCCATTCAAATTTGTCTGACCTCAAGCCACACTCCATAAAACCTGTTGTGAGGCAAGTGTTTTTGGTGCATTAGTGCACTTCTGTGTCCTCATGATGTTTGCTGTCTCATAATAGGTTTTAGGGTACAACGAGTGACAGCGCCACGTAGTGGTTCAGCTGCCCCAACAATGACAGAGAGCAGTGAGTGACACCTTGGGGGTCTGCCGGGCCCTCCAACTGAAACACAAGACTGTTGACACAAGCCCCCCGTGCCATGTGGATCAAAGCAGCTAGGCAGGGAAAATCTGGACTTCTGAGGGAAATAGCTCAGCGCAAAACACATTTCCCTGCTATAGGCAGCTAAAAGAATCTGGATTGTGTCATAGCTGCCTCAAAACCGCAGCCCCACAGCTTGTGTGTGTGTGTGTGTGTGTGTGTGTGTGTGTGTGTGTGTGTGTGTGTGTGTGTGTGTGTGTGTGTGTGTGTGTGTGTGTGTGTGTGTGTGTGTGTGTGTGTGTGTGTGTGTGTGTGTGTGTGTGTGTGTGTGTGTGTGTGTGTGTGTGTGTGTGTGTGTGTGTGTGTGTGTGTGCGTGCGTGAGAGAGCAGTTGTGTGAATGGGCAGATATGGAGCTGGCAAACACATGTAATGAGGGAGATAAAAGTGGTGCCAAATGCTTTGTGCAGCTGCAAGTGAGATGTGAGCTGACACAAGACGTGAAGTGGAGAAAAAGAAAAAAAAAGAAGGTGGACAACAAAAGGAGCGTAGAGGCCACTTTAGGCTTCATTGCTGCCTTCAGTTGGTGGAAGTGTCATATGCAGAGAATTACATGGAGCAGGGAGGCAGAGGGGGTCTAGGCCTATGGGCATGCCCGACAATCTGCAACCATCAAGGCTAGATGGAGAGAAATAGCACACTCTGTCCAACAATGTCCAAATGTCTTCCAGAGTACCCAAGCTATCTCCCTCACAGCCTCTAATTACTTGTTTGAAGTATTCGAGCAAAGATGGTATTGATCAGTAACCATAGCTACTGTTTTGCAGGGACTTTTCATCCTCTCTAGGTCCACACAGAGTACTTTGCTCAAATGTTTGGTCTTTGTTTTGGTACAAGTTAGTACAGCTAATGATAGTAACTGCTCTGTTTCCATGGTAACTGTGCCTAGATTTATTTTGTTGATCTGTTGGCCATGTTGTTATCATGTCAAGTGATAAATGATGATCTTGTGGGCATGGAAAATAATCTGGAGTTTTTCTCAGACTTTCGCCCCAAAAACCAGTTAGACCAGCCATGCAATTTCACCCCATATTGGCTAGTAATGTTCTGCCTGTGGCAGTTAGTGGATTGGTGGCTCTGTGGCTGTGGTGCCCACATCTGCTCAAAGACAGAGACTGCCTTGCACGACGCTCCACCCTGGCCTCAACACACGCTACCATGTAGCCCTCTACACGCACATCGTCAGCCAGGCACACATGCACTCACAAACACAATAAGTTCCCTAAACTCAGTCATGCGTTCACACCCAAATGTGCAATGAACACAACCACGTAATGTACCTATGCACACAAAAATACACATATACATAGTCCGTCACAAGCACTAGCAGCAGGCATGGCCATGTGTACAAACACACCAACATTCACTCAACCCCTTAACCTCTACACACAGAAGCCAAGAGTCACCACTTCCCTCTCTGCAGTGAAACCCAGGAATTATGTCAAACCACTCTCTGTGTTCATTCTTCCATTTCTAACTATGCATTATCCTCACCACCTTCCCTGTTCACATCTGCCCTCCAATTTAGGATGATCACACTTCTGAGTCACATGATTGAGAACCCTGAGATCAGGGATTTGTTGATATACCATTACCAAGCGTCGTTACGTGCTTTATCTGTGCTGAATTCGACTGTGTGTGCTCCCCCAAGTTGTCGAGAAAGTCAAAGTGAGTGTCTGTAATCATGCAAACCAATGAGTGTTTACAATCTATAACCAACTGCGGTTATAGGAAGAAATATGTCTGTGATTGCCGGTAGCCATTTGCTGCAATTCTGTTTAAAGCCTACCACTAATTACATCCGTTGTCATAATTGAATGACTGATCTAAGCAGCCATGCTGTTATTGTCTACTGTACGTTAAATGATTGCCTTACAATGTCTAAAATCAGGATTTACTGTAATGCCACCCTGTGAGAGAAGACAAGAGTGAAGGCTAAAATAGGGAGCATGTGTAAACATCCTGACTGAGCATGTCTTGATACTGTTCAACTAATACTGTTTCTGACACACTTTTCAAGGTACAATGTGTATTTTTCCTTTAGAGTAGATAGATTTCCTCAAAGAAGGTAAAATAAACCCGTTTGACTGTAAAGTGGTAGAGCTAAGTTGATATCCACCACCAGCTTCATTTGGTAACAATTAACACAATTATATATTATGTGATGTTGAATTTTGTTTCCCTGAAGGAGTAGGTCGGCTTCTTCACTAAGCAGGAATTATGACACAGAGCTGCAGGCTTCCCCTCTTTCTCCCTCTCCATCTTCAGCTACAAGGCCGCTGTCAATTTACACAGCTGAAATCATTTTCCTGTCTTGAAAGAGCGGGCTTTTTCCAAGTACATGAGCACCGGCCCGGGGAATGTCCAGCATGCATTCAGCCCTGACTTTCTTGTGGTTTGGGCCCTCTGTAAAAGCTCACAGATCTTTTACTCCCCACTCCTATTTTTCTCATTCTCTCTGTTTTTCAATGAGAGTTTTTCACTTATGGAACATTTAATTGAAAGTTTCTTGTATTTGGGGGGAATGGCCACCACTCCTTTCAGGTACCATGTGGAGTGTCCCCTTTTAAGGGCATGGAGACACATGTTTAAATGCCTACTTGTGAGGGTTAAAACATTACATAGGTTTGTCAAATATCTTGGGCCAATATTGACATTTTATCTTTTAATGACATGACATATATATTTATTGATATGTATTGATAAGATTTAACTCACTTTAAATAATTGATGTTGTACACAGTCGTTTTGTTAAAATGACTTAATTGTTTTTTTAACATACTGTATTGTTTTTAGTTGTTTTTTTTTAAATCAAATACATTTGGTTTAATTTAGTAAACAGACAAATACAGAACAAAACAAAACAAATTATATATGTAAATAGATATAAAATGTGATAAGAATAGAATAAGTTGAATAACTACTATCCTGCTTGCATCTCTGTGTGTGTGTGTGTGTGTGTGTGTGTGTGTGTGTGTGTGTGTGTGTGTGTGTGTGTGTGTGTGTGTGTGTGTGTGTGTGTGTGTGTGTGTGTGTGTGTGTGTGTGTGTGTGTGTGTGTGTGTGTGTGTGTGTGTGTGTGTGTGTGTGTGTGTGTGTGTGTGTGTGTGTCTGTGTGTGTGTGTGCGTGTGCGCGTGTACTTGTGCGTGTACTCGTGTGTGTGTGTGCGTGCGTGTGTGCGTGCGTGTGTGTCTTAAAATACCCTGCACATTTCCCGACATCCCCACACCTAGATGACACAGCTCTAGATTCCATCACATACTGGGTTACCTCATGGTCGGTCCGAGGGAGACTCAGGGAGCATCCCACTGCCACAAAATATGTTTTTTTGTTTTGATTGGTGCACATGCCTGCGTTTCTACAGTAACGGCAGACACGGCTGCTGTGTCAGTGGTGATGCAGAGCCAAGTCAACATGATGTGTCTGTATCAATGGACTCCTGTCTTTTTCTCATGCACTTTCCAAAGTATGTGTGTTCGTAGTGTCGCATTTCTTGTTCATTGCCTCTTTCTCTCCCTACTGTCTTTCCTCATCCCATGTTTGTTTCTGGTGTTTATAACCCACTCTAGCTCTCTAGCAGTTCTTTACAGTATCCTCATTTCTGAACCTTTTATTATCTTTATCTTCTTCATGTTTGATTGCTTCATCTTTTCTTTTCTTTATTCTCTCTCTCTTTTTCTCACCAGCAGTGTTTTTCTTTTTAGTCCCCTTTTCTCCCCACCATTTTTCCACCTTAATCCTTCCTTCCTTTCTTCCTTCCTACCTTCTCCTCCCTAACTTTCTTTTTTAATGTTTAATGTTACTGTCTTCCTTTTTTTTTTTTTTGATATTTCCTTTCATGAGCCCTTTAACCCTTCTCCAATGTTGTCATTTTCCTCCTCTCCTTTAGCTCTCACAGGCTTTTTCTTTTTGGCCGCAGTATCTATTACTTTCCACTCTTTCTCACCTCCTGTTGTCCTCTTTACCCCCCATGTCTCTTTTTTTTTCGATTTCTTCCCTCTCTGTCTCCATGTGTATTTGTTATTTCCTTCCTGTCTCGCTTTTCCTCTCAGTGGCTCTGGTGTTGGTTAGACTGGTCCCAGTCCCAGCACACTGTGGTCAGTAAGCAAGCCCTTTATTGCTGTTGAATGGCTGCCTGGTTAAGCCCACATATATGTCCTAATAAGTGGTTGTGATGGGGATCTCCCCTCCACAGATAAACACAGCCCTCTGAAGCCAGGACCCTGTCTGTTACCAATAAAGCTCCCTGGCACTACGTTATATACACCCTTCTCCTCTAGTAGCATCCTTGTAATGGCCGTGAAGGTGTGTGACGCTTTCCTTCTACCTGACAGTAAGTGATTGACCTGATCAGAAACCTTTGGGAGAACAGTTGTAATTGTGTTTGCCTTCTTATTGAATCGATATTGAATTACAATATTAATTTACAGAATTAAAAATGGGTTTAGCAACTAACTTTGCAACAGTTACATTACAAATGTAGTACTCAGTTCAGTCTGCCTGACAAACTAATGTACCTGTGGCATACTAGAAAAACCTACAAGTAAGTCTGAAGTTAACCATGTAAGTTGCAGTCTTGGTTAACGTGGAATTTGTGGGAGCTGTCATAACACTGTACTCATTGATGCCGATTTCGACAGCTTTCATAACATATAATCAATAATTAGGACATTTCACAACTTAAAGCTGAAGTTGGTCATTTCTATGAAAAATATGTTTTTATTTTTTTCCATATTTGCTGAAACTGTCACTATAACAACAGCACAATGAGACAGATCTGTGGAAAAGACATTTATCTCTGCATCAAGCTGCTTCTCCCTGTCTGCTCCTAATGGCATTCAGAAGACTCCACCTCTCCTGACCTAAGACAACCAATCAGAGATGTGGAGTCTCTGACGCAGTGTCAGTGACTGTTCTGACAGAACTGGTCAAATATCAGTCAAGTTTGTGTTACTGTATTTGCTATTTCTGGCATAAAGTGTTTCCAGAACAGTGGTGATTGCTCTAAGACTTAAAGGAAAGCTCCTCTTCCCCTAAAATGTCACCAAAAAAAAATAAATACATGCTAGAAAGCCTTATCACAGGTAACCGGAGCAACTTCCTTCTCATTCATCCCCACAGCTCCACAGCTCTTTACACAGTCGGACGCTCAGTTTCTGGATGAGCTGTCTGAGGCAGAATCCTTTTTTGATTGACAGCTAAATTAGCTTATCAGCGATCTTGAAGAATAAACATCCACTGGAGCATTTTCATTCCATTGTTCTGAAGTGATCCGGGGACTTCACCCAGAGACTTTGTCTTTGTTAAAAACCACTAGCGCTGTGTTTGGCAACTCTGTTCTGTCCTTCTGCAGTTTCTTTCCCCAACGAGCAGCAGGAGCTGCGGAGCTTCTCCCCCCGTCACGATCACTCACACTCACAGGTGGTCACACTTCCCAGTAGCCTGGCGCAGCAGCTCCAGCTGGGCCAAGGCCGTTTAAGCAGCCTAGCTCTGGAAAAGCTAAGTCCCTGGAAAAGACGCCTAGTTGGTAGTACAAGGTCACAGATCCTTTTCTTGAAAAGAAACGAAGGGTAGAATTTACATATAAGTAAACAAACACATTTATGATGTAGGCCGGGAAAATTAGATTCCCCTCCTTAAAAGACCAGCAGCCACCACTGTTCCAGAAATATATTTTAGGTTACGGTTTAGCTGTAAAAAAGAAAGGTTATGACCAAGTCGAGCCAAAACAAAGCCCCGCCCACCAACCGATTGGCTGGACAAAACAGCTAAACAGTATAGTTAAATATATTTCTGAAAACAATTCATTAAAAAAGGCCAATTTAGTAACAAAATCTTGACTCATATTTGGTCAGTGCTGTCTGGTTTCACAGTTCGATCAGAGTTATTGACACTGTGTCAGAGACTCCTCAGCTCTGATTGGTTGTTGTAGTTCGGCTGTGGTGGAGTCTAACATATGCCATTAGTAGCAGACAGGAACCGAAGGTGGAGATACAGGAATATGACTTTACCACGGATCAACATGACTTTACCACGGATCATCTGTCTCATTGTGCTGCAAGGATATAGGGACAGTTTCAACAAAATCAGAAAAAAAAACTTATTTGAAAAGTTACCAACTTCAGTTTTAATTAGAGAAAATACTCAAGATAGATAAAATAAACAAATTTTAAAGAACTAAGGGCTTGGTTAATATAAAGACTCAGGCGTACTGAAGAAACTAACATAGTTTTACATCTACAGATCAGATCCTGTCTTCTCATTATCAGTGTTAAATATCACTGTTCATTCAGTAGTAGCAGAGGTAATATTTTTGTTTTATTAGTTTGAATCAGTAGTAGTAAAGGCAAGGTGTGAAATAAAACTGCTTATAGGCCCTCAGCACATCAGCTCTGTTCAAAGGTGCAGACCTGTCACAGCGTCAGCAGTCACCTCAGTAAATTCACCACCGGTCACTGGGGTTCATATGCTGCTGCTGCTGCTGCTGCTGCAGTAGTGCTATAGTAGGATTAGGAGACCCTGTAAGTTTTATGCATTCTAGTCTCTTGTTCTTACATTGGGGTGAAACACTGAATGATTCTCTCGCCACAGGTCTCTTACTTTCTTTTCTTCTCATGTGCAATGACATTCTTTTTTATGCTCTCAGCTGGTCTCCCTCTTTCTTGTCTTCCTCCTCATCTTTCTTTTCCTCATAAAACCCAAAGTTCCCAGCAAATGATTCATTAGATGCTTCAGTGCACACTTGCCTCATCACTCACTGTAGTCGACTGCCAAGTGCCCCATTTCCCCGTTTGTTTACACCAGCAAAAAGTGTGGCGACTTTGCTTGGCTGCTGCATCGGAGGGGAGAAGCTGCTCAGGCCACACACCGTGACACTCATATATACTGATTTAGGAGTTGCTTTAAAAACTCCCCTAGCTGCTGAGGAGGTTTAATGATAAACTCCTTTCAGAGGCAATGATGGCAATGATCGTAATATCTATATTACCAGAATAAAATAACGCTTTACTATGTTACTTTTAAGATGCCACTTCAGAGCAGCCTAAATGATGAGAGGCAACTTTTTTGATGCACCAAAATTAGGTTGTGTAATCGTAGTGGTAAAAGGAGTTATGTTGTAAAACTTCTCAATTACTCCCTGCTGGTGTAGTATGTTGCTTCACAGTGCTTTGAGTATGTATAGCTTTTTAGCTTTTTCTGTGGGGATTATCCAGCCAGACAAGAGCCATTAGAAATAAAGTTCTCTATTTTGGTCTCTACTTTCAGGCTCTGAAGATCTGAATTCCTTAGTGTACACTCTTGCTATTCTAAATGTTGTCTTTTTGTGAAAATATGGCAGTGTGTCATTAACACAGAACTGTGGGCAAAACCAAACCAATTTAGTAAATATCTTTAATTGCATTGGTGTTAGCTGTTCTGATCTTTTTGTTGGTTCATGAGTGTCTTGACTTAAATATGTTATTACAACAATCCCTTTTAATACTACACGATTGTCTTTAAGCATATGTAGTTATATTGCGTTAAATACAAATGTCCAGTTGCCATAATGTAATGTTGAGATTAACTGATTTTGCCGTCCTAGCTATAAGAACTGTAGAAGCTATGATGTCTCGGTGTCTTCATTCCTGCGTTGTTGTCTTGTTAAGCTGGTGATTCATGTTGTTTGTGTGTGTGGTGAAATCTCCTCTTGGAAGTCATGTTATACATGTTTGCATGTCAGGGAGCATTTTGGATATCTCCAAAATGACCAGGGAGTTGTTGTAGAAGATGAATATCCAGTTTGCAAAGCGTCTAAAAGTCTAAAAGTGAGCGTCTAAAACATGTTGGAGAAAATCATCCAGCCCTTTAAGCTTAAGGCAAGGTTAAAAAAGTAAACTAGTGAATGTAACGTTACTAAGCTGGACCAAACCAGTTTAAACTGGGTTGGAGTAGTTCACTATGGCTTACTGTTTGCTGTCTGAACCGTGTGGGGACATGTAGTAGTTACCTGGATGTTAACTCCAGTTCTATGAGGACGGGCTGAACCTGCTGACTGATAGGTGTTATGTGCAGGAGCAAAAGAATGCTTGTGTGTCTTTTTCCTTCAATAGTAAGGAATAATAAATTAAAAAACGGATTGATAATAGTGGAAACCATGATATTTCCTCTGACAGTAATCGTGACGGTAAAATCTCATATGGTGACATCCCTATTCAGAAGTAATCATAAGCTTTTAGGGCAGAAAAGGGAGAGTTTGTTGAACCTGAGCCAGCCAGTACGGGAGTCTTATCACAGACCCACCCAGCAGTCAAACACATGTAAAGTGGCTAATAGTGCAAAATATTTAATCAACAAGAATGGCTCCGGGGGCTCCTGAGGCCCCATCTTCATTCCCGTTGTGCTATGTTTGGTCCTGGGAGTCTGAAGAAAGAGACATTCAATTGAGATGATTAGAGCTAGAATTTTCTTGGTAGACTGTAAATCATTTAGCTCCATTTGTTTCTTTCCCTTTATTTTAACCCTCTCCTCTACTCTTTCACTACAGAGAAAGAAGATAAAATAAGCAAGGATCGGCGGGTCAGCCAGAATAAACATTGTTTTTTGTCAGTCCAGCAAATGAAACACCTGGTGCTGGTAACGCAGAGGACATATTTCACATCGCCTTGACACTCAGGATTAATGTAATATCAAATTGTTTTAAGAATTGGGACAGCCGCTGCCCAGAGTAAATCATACGTCCCCTTTTATTAAAGTTTGCCCTAGAATTTATGTTTTGAATCAGACAGGATAGCCTGCGCGGAGCCGACAGATGAGACTGGGAGTGGGTTCGCTGGGGCTCATGCTGAAACAGCCCTCAGACAACATGTCGTAATGTGAACAGGAAGTTTAGAGTCAGCCACTGAATACTACTGTGGCTTTGAGGTGGATTATTTCCCCCTTCACCTTTTTTTTTCTTTTGATGAAGTGATATTTGTCATTCTTTACAGTGGGAACCAGTGTGATGGATAGATTTCTCTGTCTCCCAGATGATACAGTGAACAGATCGTATGACATTTCCTGGAAGGGAAGAAAATGCCATTTGACTCTACAGCCATAATAGAGAAAGCAAGACTTGGTTTGTGTTTGTGGAACAGAGTATGTTACGAGAGCAGAGCAGAACAGAGGAAACCAGATGAATGTTAGTGGATTTGATCTTTGATCTGTGAACCAGAGCACCTGACCACTGTGTTCAATCAAGTAAGCCACTTAGTGTAAAACTATCAGTCTTTTTAAGGGTGTATTCCACGCTGTCCAGGCTGACCACAAGCTGTCCCTCTTTCTGTCTGAATAGAGGCCCTCAAACTAATTAACAAGTAAAGTTCATATGGATACAGAAAAAAATCAATGACTTATAGCTGTATCTGTTTACCTATATATCGTAATGCATCCTTATAATCTCTAATTCCACTTATCCATCATTGGAGAGCTTTTGACCGCAGCGCTACACTTTGTGTTTAGCCGGCAGTTTCCCGTGCTGTATATGAGTAGGGAGCTGTATACAGTGTCTTGTGTGCTGTGTTGTGGTGTCTGCTGACTTCTGTGTACAGCCTGTGGTTCATTCCATAAATAGCTGTGGCCTCTGTGATGTTATTCTCAGGCCCTCTGCTCTGTGAGAAGATTGCACCACAACACTTGTATTCCTCAGCCTGCAGTTAGAGGTTTAGGGGGATTAGGAGGGAGAAAAACCCCAGCCTGGGCCCTGCTATACATTTTTATGGCCATTTTATGCATATGATTCCGATGTAATGTGCAAAGAAAGTGGAGAAGAGGGATAGAAGCTGGTATTAGGACTTACCACAGTGGAATCAAACAAGTAAACCACATCTTTTTCTCCCTCTCTTTTTTGGAGGGGCTATTGAAGGCCATGTTGATCTGTTCCTCTTTGAGTCCATTGATCCAACACTTTGGTCCAGTTGGATATCCATGGAATTTGATATGGTCATCTATCATTCAACAAGGATATTCTCAGCTAGTCAATTTGAGAATAGTCAGTCAGTCTTTCGTGTGGTAGCATTATGAGGTCACAGAGACGGTTCAATTTGTTCAACTTTTAAAAATATAAAGTGAAAAGCGTTGTATACATTGCTATGAAATTCGCTGTGGATAAGCTCTCAATTGACATTTTCATTTTTATTTAACATGAGATATCTAAGTACTGGGTGGATAAAATGCATGAGTTAACAATGTAATGCAGCTCAGAGCGTAGGCGCTATCTATTATGGTTACCTTTTCTCTAGCACCACCTGCAGGGTGTAACGTAACTGCTTTGAACATTTTCCTTCTCATGGGAAGATAAACCCACCCAAGTATGATACTTCATACAGTACATGTGAACAGACCAAATGACCTCATTAACCCCGAGTGTGCACAGTGCATTTTCCCCTTTCATGTTCAATGCAAAGTTGAAAAGCCCACAGTATGGATTCCCAACAACTGCCTATACTTTTTTCCCCCTCCAACATCTGTCTTTGTGGAGTTCTGCATCCCTTGTTTGGTGGCACTCAAGGTGACAGACCTTCATAGCTTCCCGGAAACTGCTCTTGTGTTTTGGCATACTGCTGTCAGTCAGGTCGGGACGCATGCTGACAGAGGCGAGTGGGATCACCCCTCAGATGTCCTGCCCCCATAAATGGGCCTGATCCAGGGGTCGACCGCCTGGCCACAGGGCTCATCGATTGTGCCTGTACGTGTGTGTGTGTGTGTGTATGTGTGTAAATGTTTCATCCTGGAGCAGGATATAAGGGTTCTAAGAATACACCCATACCAGCAACCTAGGAAGCTCTGTGCTCCACTGCCACATGCGATACACACATTCTACCGGTGTTACCCTGTGTGTGTGTGTGTGTGTGTGTGTGTGTGTGTGTGTGTGTGTGTGTGTGTGTGTGTGTGTGTGTGTGTGTGTGTGTGTGTGTGTGTGTGTGTGTGTTGTGTGTGTGTGTGTGTGTGTGTGTGTGTGTGTGTGTGTGTGTGTGTGTGTGTGTGTGTGTGTGTGTGTGTGTGTGTGTGTGTGGTCATACCCCAGCCTTGTGCATTATTGTGTTGTAGTTCCTTTTCTCCCTGCTCATGACATGTTGATGTTCTGGCATCCTGTGCGGCTAGTGTGAAGCTGTCATTCTACTGACAGGGACACTATGACTGACCAGTCACACAGAAGTAGCAGAGGCCAGGTGGACTGTCAGGGGATTTCAGGAACACCTTATTGAGTCAGTTTGTCTCCACTTGGTCTAGTTTATTTATACAGGATTACACGGGAAGAGCTGAACTTTCAATATGCACAATCAGGTCTGAGACAGAGGGAAAGTTTTTGAAGCAGTAAGGCTTTGTGTATAGTTACAATGTAGTGCTGGTACAGTTGTCAGCAGTTTAGTTTTTTTGTTATTGTATTTTTTTTTTTTCATCGTTCTGTATCTGCCCTATTCTCAGTAGGCTACTCAGTAGAGCATCAGTCCAGAGCAGAGGCAATGAAAGGATTGAGTAGAAGTACAAGAGAGAGAAAAAAGAAGTCAACCTCAAGAAAGAAGGAATGTGCAGATGCTTTCAAATGTCCATGTGTGAAGCCACAAGCTCTTCTGTGGCTCTGGGAAGCCAATGTGAAACCAGTGGCGTAATTGCCTAATGTTTCTGTAATAAGAGGCACATTACAACCCCAGGAGGCCCAACCAGACTTGAAAGAACCAGAGGCTGGCACTAAAGTGGGCTCAGAACTGTCTTCCTCCTCCTGGTCTTTACCAGTTGTTTTTACTCATCCTGCTGAATATCCAGTGCCATTTATTGTATCAACTCTGGTAAATAAGTCCCTCTACATTCATATGGTCTGTGTTGTTCTGCCACTTTTATACAATCTTGCTTAAACCACAAATATTTCATCTTAAATAAATAAATGCAATATGTGAAAAATAGAGTGAGAGTCAGACTGTACAGGAGGGAGGACATGACATTGTTACACTGTGATGATGGAGTCTGTTCATAATTTCTTTGAGTTTTTCTGATGATTTTGGTGTCAGTTCTCTGTTTGCCTATGCATGGTATAAATGTCATCAACACACGGGACCTGTGAATATTCTCATTCGTCCAGGTCATCGTTATCCCCAAAGCAATTTCAGTCAAAAGCAACTGGACTGGTTATTTGTCTAGGAAGACGTTTCACCTCTCATCCAAGAGGCTTCATCAGTTCATGTACGCAACTGACCAGGCTGGTAGTTAGATAGTTAGTTAGAACAAAGGGTTCCAGTGACATCATCGGCCTTGTGAAAGGTTAAATACCTGGATCTCCAAACCAGATAGTGGGGCCAGTCCAAGCCTGGTCAGGTGTGTACACGAACTGATGAAGCCTCTTGGATGAGAAGTGACAAACAACCAAGTCCAGGTGCTTTTGACTGAAATTGCTTTGGGGATCATCAAAACACCCATTCGGAGAATGAGAGGCTGTGTTGACACATGGGCTTACTAGGAGATTAAGAACTCTTTATCCTAATTTCCGGCCTGACTGATTTGAACATTTGCGTTATTACATGCAGCCCCGCCGGGTAATGTCAAGATAAATTCAAGTTTGCAGTGCATGTGTGAAAGGGGCTTATGTAATTTGAGTACCATACACTAATCTTGTGCTATTTTGAGTATCTGTGTGACATAAATTAATCAAATGTAGAATGTTATAGAACAGTGGAAACTACTGTAGCCGTCATTAAATGCGCTCAGAGAGGGCAAAAGGTAGAAGTAGAGTCCCCAAAGAAATTTAAGTCAAAAGCAACCGGACTTTGTTGTGTGTCATTTCTCATCCAAGAGGCTTCATCTTCAATGACAAACAACCAAGTCCAGTTGTTTTTGACGTAAATTTATTTGGGGATAACGATGACCTGGACAAATGAGAACATTCACTGGCGTAGAGGTGGAGCTACGTTACTTTTTCACATAACGCCTGTTTCAGTTTCAGCAAATATGAAAAAAAAACATGTTTTTTACAGAAAGTTACCAACTTCAGCCTTAAGACTATTGTGATGTTATGGATATGCAGCACCTACAGGCATTGTTTTGTATTTGTGTGCGTGTGTGCATGCGTGCATGCCTGCTAATGTCAGTCATGTTACTTTAGCTGCTGGTTTCGCAGAACCACAGAGGGAAATGTGAAGCCACCATGTAGACAACTCTACTGTGGTGGTCCCCTTTCTTCTTTCCAAAACTTACCCCACACACACACACAAACACACAAAACAGCCCTCCAATCAGCACCCCACCCCAGTCACTTTATCATCCCATGCATGCACGACTCTTGTTACGCATATGTAACTGTAACAAAAATTATTAACTTGAGCAAATATGCTTTGCCATATATTTATGCTGAAATTAAATGTCCAACTGTTGGCAAGACTTCTCTCCATTCCTCAGTAATGACGAGGAGCAAGTGTTTAAAGCATCATTGTTCCCTCTTGAAATTTTTCCATCTCCTCTTCTAACAACTGAGAAGGCATTTGAAGGGCTTTGAAAGGAGTTTTTAAGGCCTCACATTATGTGTAGCCTGGTATTGGACTGATGTTATTAGCATTTGAAAGCCACACAAGAGTTTTTTTAAGGAGCAGAAGGCTGGTTTGAAGGCTGAGGGAAGGATCCAGCTGACAGGCACATGTTGGACAGACAGCACAGGGAGAAAGAGAGGCTCACACATCACAACCTGACATGTCAGGCTCAAGCACACAAACGTTCTGAGACACACAGACACACACACACACACACACCATATCACACACTTTGTGTGTACATCACACACGTTTTCAACCACACACGAACGTCACTTTGCTGTCTGTTTTTTCTGTGTGAGACATACACAGAACTGCAACTATTTAACCTGTTTATCAGTCCATGATTTTACCTGTCACCTTCCTTCTCAGTTGCAAATACAGAGTATCCCATCCAAGCCACATGAAGCCAACAAATTACATTAGGGAGTAGATATATAGAATTTCATTATGTTTACCCTGCAAAATATTTTTTTATAGAGGGCTGGGTATCGCCACCGATTTACCAAATCCATTCAATTCTGATTCACAAGGACCCGATTGATTACTAATTCGATTGGATTTGATTCATCTGTGATTTGATTTGTGATATTTCAGTTACAAAAGCAATTTTCTCAGAAAACTAATGCTATAAATTGTTTAAGGAACCCTCTAACCTGGTGAAATAAAAGACAACTTGGGTCCCCAGCTTGGAGAAAGCAGTGACACCGGAAATAGTTTAAGTCAGGACATTATTGCATGCTTCATAGTTCGAAGTTTGGACGAGCCACATGAGCTCAACCAATAAGACCAAGGTAAAAAAAATATAACCTTGATATATCAATATAACTTACTTATAAAGTTAGCCAATGCAATGTTAATAACACCCTCTCTTCCACAAAATATGTTGAGCTTACAATAATACTGTATAACGTTGGCTAGATACAGTTAAGTTAGATACATTCACTGTTACTCACTATGTGCTGTTTAACACGTTACCTAACTTATCTACCTAAGTTATAGTTAATGTTAAAGGAGCAGTAAAAAACAGTAAACAATAAAGTCTTAGTCAAATATATATGAGGTAGATGTAAGAATACAGGTCAAATAAAATTCACAGAAAGTTAAATCAGATAAGTTAAATAAATACAGAAAATATTTAAAAAAAACAGTAAACAATAAGTCTTAGTCAAATATATATGAGGTAGATGTAAGAATCCAGGTCAAATAAAATCACGTAAAATGAAATCAGCAAAGTTAAATGTAGAGGAAATGTGTAAGATCAAACATGTTTGACTGTGTATGACAGAAATGAGCAGTAAGATTAAAGTATTGCACTTAAGTGGTGGATAAAGTTATTGCACAGAGAAAAGAAGATAAGTGTCCAGGTGTGTAAGAGTAGATTATTAATGTCAGTGAGTGGCTCCCACTCCTTCTGTCCTCTTTATTTCCTCCTCCCCCCGAGTGAGGAGTTGTTAGATAGCTTGCTAATCCCCCCATGCTTCATACTACACTGTAGCTATTTCATCAGAATGAAATGACATTAAGTCAATAAACATTGTGAATAGAACTTTTTTATAAAACTGAGTTCTCATCAGCAGTAAAGACGACAAGTCCCATGATCCCACATACGTTACTTCACAATGGCTTCATGTTTTGATTTTGTTTTTTCCTCACTAAAATTTAGTCTAACTTTGGAGGGTTATTTAACCCCCTTTCCAATATATTCCTTAAGAATTGTAGTTTCATATATCAACTAAATGTTTATACATTTTTTTATCAGATTATTCAAATGAAGATTGATTGTAAGAAAATCAATTTTATTTAGACCCAACCATAGCTCTTGTAGCATCCTCCAAATACTCTGTTCTACTGTCTCCAGTATGCTTTCTGTCCTTAATTAATTTATCCTCCTCTCCACCGGACCCTAACAGGCCTAGTTTCATGTCATGCCTGCTTTGTGTTACTACTCTGTCTATGCATGGTTCAGTTTTCATGTATCCTACAACCCATCTCCTCCGCCCAGACTATTAGTGCCAAGGCATCTCCCGGGATGTTGTCAAGGTTTTCCTACCTTCTCCTCACTTTTCCCCTGCCCTGTTGTCCCTCCCTTGTTCAGCAGGATTTCTTGTTACCCTTCTCCAATTTCTCCCCCTGTCCTCATACCCCCGTCTTTCTCCTTATCTCCCTCTTCTCTGCAGGATGTTGTGGAACATTTTCTACATGTGCCCTCTTCTGTTCTTCACTTTCCATTTTATTTGGTCTCCTTGTTGCTCCCTCTCATCAGTTACTCTCTGGTCAGCTCACAGGATGCTGTAGAGCATTTCCTGCCACAAGGGCTACAGGAAAGAGGCCGAACAGAGCCCCGTTTGATGTGCCATCTCCTCTAATTCTTTACACCTGGACTTTTCTCTGTACAGAATTTCTACTCAACAGAAGTTCTCTCGTTTTCCCTTCTGTTTCCATCATTCCTTCCTTTCTGTCTTCCTTCCTACAGCATCCTTCATTTCTCAATCTCTCCCTGCAGCCTATTGCTTCACATACTCTTCTGTTCAATATGCTTTTGAGGGGATAGGAACTCCATTCCACAGAGGCACAGGGGGCGGTTAGCATCATGTCTTTCTCATCTCTCAGTTCCTTCTAATAAAAACAAGGCCCACTCCAGTCTCCAGCCCAATGCAGACACCGCTGAAGCTCTGTTTTGCCTGTTTTTGATTTTTAACTCCCCTCCTGCTACTTCTTTTATTATTTTGTCCCTTTTTTCTATCCGTTTCTTCCTTTGTTTTTTTCCCCATTAAATGTTCTCAGAGCCTGCAGCTGTGTAGATGTCGGCATGGTGGTCAGAAGTTCTGGCATTGTGTTGTCTGAATGCCATATTTTCACAACACTGCTTGTTTAGAGTTGTGGTTTGTCAGGAGCTTGGCCCACAGGGGCCACTTCCTCCTCACTGTTCTGGAGTCACTGTACCAAAACACTGACTGGCAAGAGAGAAGACGAGAAAAGTATTGCAGAGGTTATTATGCAAAGATGATTTATGGAACTATTAATGGAGGTTATCTTCCACGAGAACGTGCCTCTTAGAATTTCTCACTATGTCTCATTGAGTTTTTTTAGTTGTTATGCACTACAATTCAGTCTCTCTATTCATCTGGTGTCTCACACCCTTAGCTTCCTCTCCTTTTTTGGTTCTCACATTCTGGATGGTTCTTCCTCTTCATTGGAACAAGCTACAGTGCCAGCAAACACAGAAACAACCAGACACAGGCTGATTCTCCGAGGACACTGGCATTGCACATGTTCAGTGTGACAGGCTCCAGATGAAGCTGATTGAATGCAGCCTTTATTCTCACTCTCACCTCCTGTAGGTGTCTGAGATGGAGCCATTTCAGCAACCTGTTGAGGGCATTCCACTTACACCAGATCTCTTCATATATGGCACTTCTGTCTTTTACTCATAATATATACTGTATACCTCGGGGAGGGAAATTACCCAGATAGGAAAGTATTTTGGCATGTCCCAGTAAGGAAAGAACAGGTGTAATGGCACAATGTCATGGCTACTGGGACACTTAAATACAAAGGAATTAATGTTATTAGGAACACCTGTGGTTTTTCTGTTGAAGACAAAATGTCTGCTATGAAATGATCGGACTCAGAGCTAAGTTGCATTCATCTCAGTCTATTAACCTCCCCCATTTACTTCAACTGCATTTGTGCTATAAATTCTAATTGATTTGAAATGAAGCTCCAGTCTCTTTCTCTTCAGTTCCTTTCCATCCCGCTTTGTACCTTTTCTCCATTCTTCCCTCCCTCTCCCTCCCCAATGAACAGCCCCACCAGTTGAATTGGGTAAGTATGGGAGTTCACTCCTCCCATGTGATTTCCTCAGTTAGAGGGGGAAAAGGGGTAAAGCTCCCAAATAGAAATGTCACTTTGTATAAATACACGCAGTGGTTTGGATGAATGCGAGTTCCGCTTCAGAATTATAAACACTGGCTCTGCAGTCATTTACAGAAGAGGAAGAATTAGCTGATGTAGGAAGCATATGTGCCCCACATTATTGTAATTATTTTATTCTGTTTTCCCTAGCTGCCATAAAAGTATTTGGACACTATCTCATGAGAAATCGTAGTCCGCACCAGGGTCTTCTAAGCTGCTCTTATATTCCTCAAAGTCTGGACTGTGTCTCCTTAAAGCTTGTTATTTAGACATAAGTTTTTAATTCTGATATGTGGGAGCTTCCAGCAACAAGTCGTTGTATTTTGTTTCATTCTGCCTTTGTTTGCTGGAAGGAAATTTGGATTAGAACAAAATGTTGCTTAAGGTCAAGGCAAACGTCAGTGAGAAGGACCTACTGTTTTAGCTATCCAATTACATGTTTGTTCAGCCTGTCTGCTAAACCTGTAGCATACGTTAACCTAATCAAATATGGCCATCATTTCTCTGACTTTGTTTAGGAAAATGTTCATTCTTTATCCGAAGAAGGATAAGGCCTTGATATGTAATCTTGCTGCTTTAAACATTTGTCAGAATTCAATATTGCTGTAAACAACATGTAATCAACTTCGAAGTGTCCTGCCAAATACTCTAATTTTCACAGATAAAAATGAGCATCTTCAAAAATACACACAACGCGCCTGTGTGTGCACTAATGTGAACCAGCTTAGCAATACTGAACCGTTTAATCAATATCAAGTGGAAAAAACAGTAGTGGTTCATGCTGTTGGATCCATAAAGTGGGCCTAATTTTACAGCTCCATAAAACACCCTCCTTGCCGGAGCACGAAGTGAACCATTTATGTGCAGAAATAAATCACAAGGAATGCTCTGAAGACTGTAACCATCTTGGTTTAAGTCTCATATAGTGAATGTATATTGCCTGTGCGTGTGAGCATTACGTTTTAATGCGTTCCCATTTTTGCCATAGATTATTTTGTATTCATGTGTGCTTATCTCTGTTTCTCCTGGTAGTGTGTAGTTACGGTCCTAAAGACTGCAATTTCTGCCCGAAAGTTAGAAGTGATAAAATTTGGGAATGATATGAGGAATATGCACAACTGCTCCATGTGTTTTCTGACAATTTGGACAGCATGTCTCATACAACATGTGAGGTGCAGCTGTACAAGTATTGCTCTCACTGTATCATCAATTATCGTCAATCTACTTGAAACCGTGTCAGCTGGAATAAATGGTTTTGGTCCTGGGTGATTCTGACTCCTTTGTGTTTCAAAAGAAGTTTGATTCACTTCAGGCTTTGTCAATCAGACCAGTGAACACGCTGAGTGTATTGCCAGAGAGCAGGGACAGACTTTGGATCTGGAATCTTCCTCCAGCAAAAGGATTATTTTCCTTTAATTAGTGTAAAAGTAGCATTGAGGTATGTGCCTGTTCTTCTTTAGCTTGATGACTTGACTGCATATCAGGGCAGGTCAGATCCTTGGCTACCCCTGCCATGTTCCCTACTGCAGCCAGTTATGAATAATCTATTCCACGCATGTGTTAAGTGATTAATTAAAGATAAGGCTTCTCAAATTAAAACGGCAGTGGGATTACATCATTGAGAAATTGCTTGGTGGGGACACAAATCTGTTTTCAATTTGAGGTCTGAGGAAGTCAGTGAGGCATTCCCTTCACACCTCTACACCAGGGAGCCACTGATAAAAGTCTGCCTGACATGTTTTATAAAGGCAGGGTTATGTCTGTTTTCAGAATGTATCAAATCTGTAGATGCTAACAAGAAGTGAGTTCACGCGCACGGGCCCACACAATTATTATGCTGAAAATGGTAGCTTTGTCCTGTGGTGACACAAGTGGCCCGTAGTAATTCTCAACAGCAACTTAAGCAAATACTGTAGTTACCGCCATCTAAGACAGGCTGATACATGCACATGGTCACGCATGCATCCATTTTTCAGCAGAAGCAACACCTTAAGTTGATGATGATCCTAGGAACATATTTCAGTAGATACAGTGCAGATGTGCCTACTGTATGAAGGAATCGAGTGAAAAGTCAGTGCCCTTCAAGAGCTGATGAATTACTGTCCCTACCAAAGAATGTTCCATGCTTAGAGCTACATGCAAGCAGAAGCAGGAGAAGAGCACAGTTAAGGCAAAACAGACGTGTGTGTGTGTGTGTGTGTGTGTGTGTGTGTGTGTGTGTGTGTGTGTGTGTGTGTGTGTGTGTGTGTGTGTGTGTGTGTGTGTGTGTGTGTGTGTGTGTGTGTGTGTGTGTGTGTGTGTGTGTGTGTGTGTGTGTGTGTGTGTGTGTGTGTGTGTTTGCGTGTGCGTGTGTGCGTGCGTGCGTGTGAGAGAAGCAGAACAGAAGCAGTCGAGGTGAGGACGACGTGTGTGTTTGAATAAAAGGCAGTGCTATTAGCAGGGACAAACTGCAGAGAGCTTTAGACTGAAATGTAGGTTTGGAGTTCCATCAACATTCTGATTCAGCCAAGGATATGTGATATTATACAGATTTAAAAACGCTTTCCTGTTATAATGTGTTAATAAATTAGCAAGTGTCCACTTTGTGATTGTTGCAAACTCTGTTTTTACTGTATTATGAATCATGGAATATGAAGAAAGATTAGCACTTATATAGCAACTGACGTGTAAATTCCACAACATGCACATCGGCCAAAGCCAAATCTTCACTCATTTTTTCTTTGCAACATGGAGCTCTGATGAAGAGGCCTATTTTGAATGAGTGTACGATGGGCCAGACTGACATCTTTACCAGGCCATCATGGCGAGCACATGTTAGCCAGTGTCTTCAGAGCAGCAATTCTGATACCGACTGATACTGATGTTTATAACAATGTTACTTCTTTGACATATAAACTGCATGGGAGAGAAATGACTCCTGTAATTAAAATATGTTGAAATCAAAGTGCAAACACTGACTCTTGGAATGCACCATGTCATTGTAAACAGAGGGCCTTCTTCTGTAGCACTTTCTCTCAACTCCTTACGGTCCTGTAACATTGTCTTGAGGGTGGTATGGGCTCGAGCTAAGCCCTGCTTGTATTGTATATAGAAGTAATAGTTTCCTCCTAAGATCTTGTGTAAATATGATATAATTGGTTGAGTATGAGTGTCTTTAAAGTGCAATCAGCCTAATGAATAACAGGCTTCTGTTGGGAGCAGCAGTAGAGATGAGTAATACTGTTAAAAAGGAATAGATTGTTCTTTTTTTGTCATGAGAATGTGTCAGTACATCAAAGCCTTGACACAATGTGGGAAAGCAGCAATTTATGTTAATTGAATATTGTGCCAGGGATTAAAAAAAATCAACTATAAATGGAAATTGTACTTGCTTAAAACACCCACAAGTAAGTACCTTGTTATTGCGAAGTGTGACAAATTTGCAGCATTGTCGCAGCCTTTTTGTCCTGGATATTCTGTTGTTTTTGTTTGTCTGTTTGAGTCATATTGAAAAAGCTCTAGTCATCAAAAATCATTTTAGTAGCAGCGGTATGAAAAAAAAATCCCTGAGTGACTGGGTCTTATGTTCTGCTGACTCGACATGTTCCAGGACTTCATTTTCCCCTCTCGCTCCGAGGGCTGCTCAGCGTTCTAATTCAGAGCCTTAATTACTATAATTGGTGGATGCAAATTAACAGCAATTGGACTTGACTGGGGTCATAAATCCACAGCTCAGAAGTTGCCGAATTTCTGGCAATTCAGAGTAGACCACCGTACGCAGGGGTGCTTAACTTACTAAGTAATTGCAAGTTTCATGAATCATAATGCTTATGAATTCCCCCTGGCACACACACAGGCCCAGTGGGACTTAAAGCCACTGGGAGTCATGGCAAGCGTATTGAGAAGCCACTGTGCAGTTTTGGCCTGTATACATCAGGAATACTATGGAGGAGCTGCTGGGTGCTGATGGTGAGAAAGAATATCAAAACCTAATTTGAACACTTTCTCTTATAGAATTTATGGATGAGTGATTCTTTATTTATGCTGGTCTCACAAAAACTCTTGAATGTTACTTTTGCATTTGCACAGATCCCACCACAAAACTAAAAAACACAGCAAGACATGCACTATTGTTTCACATAGCATGTGCTCTTTCAGTTTAAATAAACTGTACTGTAGCTGAGGCCTGCTCAAAACAAAGAACGTCGAATACCTATGAAAAACAGCATGTGTGCGCACAGAGCTAATTTAACTCCACTTGGCTGAATTAAGGCTGAGATCTCAATGAAATTTCTACTAGGCGTGTATGTTCTACCAGGAGAGCAGAAGCAGAGGGCCCCATCCCTCTTCAACACACACTTACGGGCACTAGCACACACACACACATTTGCATACACTCCTTCCTCTGGTGAACGTGTAAGCAGACATGTATTGCATGTGATTGTTGGGGAAGTGGAGTGAAAAACAGGTCTGGGGTTGTGGGTTCAGGTTGCGGGTTTCAGAGTGACGAGATCCAGAAGCCAGCGGCGCTTGGTATTTCCCTGCTGCTTCTTGCCCCATTGGCCTGGGACAGGGGATGGGGATGGGGGGTGGATGAAGCTCAAGAGAGGAAGGTGGGAGGCCATTTAAAGCCAAGGGCCATGGTACACCCTGGCCCACAGGATTCCCTCGGCAAGAGTCTTTAACACAGCCAACTGCTCCCACACTCCTATCATCGGGCCCTGAGCCTCAACCAGATCCCACTGTGGTTTGTTTTACAACCTTGAACCACAGTTAGCCTTCAAAACCTTAGCTTGGTAATCAGGCTCTCCCAAGATTCCACTTTCGCTCTTTTTCAACAGGCCCTTTTACATATTTACCCATTGGCTCTGTCTAATATAATTCTGTATTTATGTATTTCACTTTATTTTTCTTTCAATTCATTCTCTCCTATCGTGTAAGTTTTATATTTTAAGTTTGGATCCTATTTCAGAGTTGTGTGCAGCAGCAATGTAAATCCTTCACTGGTTATACCTAATGCCTCCATGGCATGAAGCAGCAGTGTGTGTCTGCATGAGCCCACTTGCTGTTCATCAGTCTCTACATTTGAATTAGCTAATGTGTGTGTCCACTGGTTTGTTATGCACCCAGAAGGTTTCTCCTGGAATCCTGTTACCACTTCAGCACATGTTGCCAAATCTGCTACATGTTAAGCACTCAGTCCTCCCACACGTCTACTTAATAACACAAATCATGATTGCTGCTCTGCCCAGCACATTCATAGACCCAAAGAATGCTAAACAGAGGAACAGAACATGAAATTAATTACACATTTGTGAATGTGTCTGCATATCTTCTGTTCAAAGGAATTTGGAACATCATTATTTTTTCTCAGTGATGAAGTACCAGTGAATCGCTCTTTCCAAGTCCTGCATTCTAGATACATAACACTGCCATGCCTTCACTATTTTGTCTGCTGTTTCCCACTGGAGGGTTTGAATTGGATGGAGGTTTTGACTTTGAGCCATAATAATGTTGGATGGGAGCCCTCATATTTCAGCTCTGATGCGAAATCGGCCGAGTGGCTTTTCAGACTCAAATTGGGTTTAAATTGTGTCAGAAGAGGGAGAAATGTTTTTTAAAATAATAGCCATGAATGCCATGAAACAGAGCGTTCTTACTGCAGAGCTTTTGATCCATTTTTATAAATAGCAGAATTTTGTCGTAAAAAATAATGTTTCTGTGGTCTTTCCTGCAATTAAAATAAGGTTGGCTCAGGAACAAGGGCGAAACTAAGTACTTGTGTTTGAGAAATTTTTTTCTCTCTCTCTCTATCTCTCTCTCTCTTTCCCCCTCTCCATGCCTTCCTCATCTGCGAAAGCATGTCATTTATGACTTGTTATTTTCACTTTGCTCCATATTTTCCACATGGTAGTGGCAGGCAGATGTCTGATAATGGCATGTGAGACCCAGCAGAAGGGTGTGTTCCACCTGCCCCGCTCTGTATGTTTTTAGTTCGTCCATGTATATGGTGGGCAGAGTGAGTGCCGTGCTCTCCCAAGGCATTCTCTGATTCCTCTTGGCCAAGCAGTGTGGTCTTCACATGACCAATCAAATATGTCAAACCACCAGTGTTTTCCCCCCACATGTACTACAAGAAAATCTGGCTTCAATTATTATTGCACCCCTAGGGGAACTTCCAAAATTCCTCCCCTCCTCATTTGTCAGAAATGAAGCTCTCTCGTTTCCTGCGATTGGCTGAAATACGTCTTTTGATATTAAATCACACTGGTTTCCTCTGGCTGCATGACCAAGACAAATGTTTATCATATTTATTTATGTCATTGGAGATGACCCTGCAGCTCAGCAACGCAGAGACTTGGCTGCAGACTCCCATGTAATGTTGATTATGAGTAAGAGAGTCTCCTAAATAAGCTGAAGTTAAGAGATAATTTGGAAAGCATATGAGGTAACTGTGGTTTGTTTAATGTGAAAAATACAGTTTGGGGTTGGGGAGGGTGATGGAGGTACTGTTACAAAAGCCCTAATGAATCTAGACTGACACATCCCACCCAAATCTTAGAGGGCTCTTGGTTTGATTTATATTGTACTCTGTTGATAAATGTGGTTCCAAATGTTGATTAAGGATCTGTTTCACTTGTTTGTATGTCAACAAATCCGGCGAAATCCAGTTATACACCTCTGATCTCCCATTGCCATTGTTTTTGTACTTGGTGCTTATTGTCATAACATCACGCTCTGGTAGAAACCTTTCCAGTGTGGCTGAGGTAGGGAAACGCTATATGAAAATTGCCATTGACGTTGCCGAAACAAATAAAATTACTCATGCTGCCGCTACATCTGTAGCCATTTTAAGCCCTTATTTATACCGTTTAAGCTCTCATTTGAATTCACCAGCACAAATAAACATATCATAATGAACCGAAAGCCCTGATGTCATATGCAGATGTTGAATTTTGATTATTCTTTTTGCCTCGTGAATTCGTCAGGATCTTGTCTTTCAAAGGCAAAGTAGATGACATCATTTTTTCTTGGCCCTGATGGGGCGGTGTTTGCTCACTTGACTGTACATGTAGCAGCTCAACTACAGAGACAGCGCTGCCCACTCCTAACATATCTCTACATCTCTTCTACCATATCACAGTTTGTGTAAACACTACAAGTCGTGTGTTTCTAGAGACAGAAATAGAAAGAGCGAGGCAGTAAGAGTCTCCAGACTACTGGGACATCCAGCCAGGGGTTTAAGCAATGTTTACTGCCAATGATAAGCTGGCATGAATCTGAACTTTATAAAAGGCAAATGATTTCACCTGAGGCCTGCAGGGTTATTTATCTGAGGCCTGGCTGTAGAAGGGGCTTTGGTATAGTGATAAATCATCCTGTAAGCTACTAAACCAGAGGCAGAGGGAAGAAAGAAGTCAGCAGTGGTTAGAGCCTGCTGGCAGGACCTCTTTACTGGTTCAGTATAACAGACTACCTGCTCTACTCCTCATGTACGTAATTGACTGTATAAAGTACAGCCTGACCCAATGTTACCCCGGAACAATAAATAAAACCTATTCATGTTTTATACATTTTGGTTAGTTAGACCTAGACACCTGCTAGTTGAGTGTGACTCATGCATCACCCTTTGCAATATGTTGACGGCCTAATGCCCTTTCTCAAAGATCTAAGTCTTAGCCCAGACTGGGCTTCCTAGAATTATAAGCACACCGTATGATTTGTAAAGTAACGTTTTCCTTTCCTCTTCCCTCCAGGCGTGCATTGCACCTTGGCATCCTGCGTGACCCGGGTTCAGAGGTGGAGGACCGGCAGTATCAAGTTGACCTTCAGTCCATCAACATTGGAACGGCTCAGTGGGAGCACCTCAAGCCAGAGAAGGAGGGAACCAAGGGAGGTGTGTCCGTGGAGAGTGAGAGGAGCTCCCAGAACCCGGCCCTGGAGTGGAACATGGCCAGCAGGTCAGGAGACATTTTACTATTTGCATAATAAGACTGAGAAGAAGATGATGCTGGATGATTGATTCATTCAAGTTGGTACCAAGGTTAATACAATAAATAATTGTAGGTGAAATTTGATCCACTGTTGTATAGTAAACATTCAAATAACAGAGTGGAAGAATTAAACAGATATTGACACTACACAAACCAACTGTATGCTAACAATACACTTAATAATCCAAACAGGGACATACATCTGTACATCAGTATTTGACATATCAAACTAGGAGTAAAGTGTTTGTCATAATTGAAATATCATTCATCAGGTGGCCAGAAGGAGAACCCCATTGAGATTGTTAGACTATTTGGATGAATCCTTTACAATGACTTATTTACTGCACTTACTTACTTACATACTTACTTACTTAATGCCCTTTATGCCTACTGACATGTAGGGCAGCAACAAAGGATTTCTACTCCCGTCTTTTGTGGGCTAGTGTCTTCATGGATCCTCTGGTTGGGGTGGAGGGTGCTCAGCTCTTTCCCCACCATCCTGTGCCAGGTTTTCTTGGGTCAGCCCTTTTTTACGTTTGCCATCTGGTGTCCAGTGAAGGGCAGTTTGTGTGATGTTTTCTTGCTCTCTACATATTACATGTCAAATCTATGTCGATCACCTTCTCATAACGATGGTAACCATGTTTTCACCAAAGCCACGTCGTGGTGAAGTCCAGATCTTCCAATTGAGAGAACAGAGTCCATCTGACCACAGCAAATATAATTCACATAGCTGCTACATTTCAATTGTTACATCCTCTAGTCAGGTGCTGTATGTGATCTGCCATTAATGTCTCAAAATGCATCTCATCAGTCTTGATGTGGGAGCAGCATGAAGTTATTGAGTTAGCGCCCTATCATGGAACCTCTCCATGCACAGTCATAATTACAAACCCTGTCCTTTTTTTATAGACTCGGGAGCTAAAACAAGCACAAGTGTAACAGCCTGTTTGGCTCCACGTCCTTTTTTTCCAATCAGATTTAAGAGGGAACAGGCCCAAAAATCACAGAATCAGGACACCAGATTTGTTCCCTGTCAACTAAAAATAAGCCTTGTGGAAGAATGCAGTGCAGAACCAACACAGGCGTGACAGAGAGAGAGTGCCCTCAGGTCCTCAGAGCTTAGAGGGATGCTGGCTAACATACACAAACTCAAGAACACTCTAACGCACACAAACAATCATACATACTCATCCTGAATACTGATATTTTCTTTACTGTGTCTTCTTTACTGTACTGTGTACACACACACACACACACACACACACACACACACACACACACACACACACACACACACACATACAGCGGTGAAGTGAAAGTGACAGCGAGCTGCTATGCAATGCCTATTAAAAACTGCGGCGTCCGCTCCAAGCTCAGTGAGTCGCAGTCTGCAGCGAAGTGACTCTTGTGACATGTTGACCTATGATTACAAAGAATTTCTTCCTGCTTGAAACACATGAACACACCTCCCAGCTATAGAGGAATGTAATTATTGCAGTGAGCGGCACTTTGCAGCTGCTCGGTGTGTTTTCCGCATTTAACCTACCTCAAGATCTTTTACTGTAACAACCATTTTGTTGCACGTCATTGTCCTCTCTCTCCTCCCTCATTTCCTGTCACCTCCTCACTGTACACTATCCAATTATAACAAAACTGCCCTAAAAATATGTTACTTTGTCCAAGTTGAACCAAAACATCTTTTTTTAGGCAGAGTTAGGCACATGTCAAGTGAAAGTTGAGGTAGCAACTACCCTTTTAAATCTTTATAAACTTGTATAAGACATGGGGCAAGCATTACTATAAAAGAATGGCAAATGTCAAATAAAAAGATTTCCAGCTTTCCTCTGTTTTATATCATGTTAAAGCAAATACCTTTTGGGTTTTAACCAGTAAACACGATATTTAAATAAATCGCCTTGGAGAAAAAACTGATACTTTTGATAGACTACTGGACAAAATGGTCGACTTATTGATCGATAATGAAAATAATTGTTAGTTGCAGCCCTACATATAAGATGGAATTTCTAACCACTAGACCACCCAGATTCTTTTTGACTCCCCCTCTGTCCCCAGTAGTTTTGACCATGTATCCCAAATCTTCTAGCTTCTATCTTTGCCAACCATGCAGAGTCTGTTGTAAAACAGCGCTTATAAGTAATGGATTGGACCTACTTTTGCATCTTACCCTCTTGTTATTGAATTTGACCAGCTCATATGAGCAAAGGGCTACTGAGGTTCAATATACTCGCAATTTTCCCTTTTTACATTCAATTTGTCTCTGACAGGGCAATGAGGTGAGTTGTTGGGCTCCAGAAGATGCTGAATGCCTTTAGAGTAGACTCAACTTTCTTCAGACATACTATAGCTACATGTCTGGATTTCTATTCCGAACATGATTATAGGATGACCTAACATGTAGCTTACCAGTTACTTTTCTAATCAAAGGATTTACACACACAGGATTGTACTGTCATCACTGTGTCATAAGGTCACTTTATTTTGAAACTGACTTCTTTTCATAGTGATTAAGCATTAAGCAGAAGGTTTTAGCTTGAGCTCCTCTCATTTTCACATCCTTAATATTGAGAAAGTATGTTTCTTTGTGATCACGCTGAGAAGGTCAAAGTTACCGTTGTTGAGGTTTTTAAATTTCACCCTAACTTTTAGCTTCCAAACAAATCATTCAAGGTGGCTGTGGTTGCCTCCTCCTTCCCCTTCCTCCTCACTGTGGAAGGAGGTTCTGTTGGAAATTGGGCTTTGCTGCACTGTATACCCGAGCCTCCACCACAACCAAGTCATAACTGAATGTCATTTAGAATGTTCCAACACACTGAGGAAAGGGGAGACAAGTTCACAGCTTTACTTGTCTGCTGCAATCACCCGCAGAACTACACCACCTCGGTTGTAACAAGTTTTGACACACACCACTTCCAAAGTTCACACCTTTCCCTCATTCCCAACATCAATACCCCCCCCCCCCCCACACACACACACACACACACACACACACACACACACCACCCTCTTTCTCGCTCTCAAGCTTTGTACTCATGGCATGTTCACTCTGCAGTTCTTTTAGGTTCAATTCCAGTAGTTGCGGATCTGCAGTGGCCTCAGTTGGCTTCCTGAGGTTTTGAAAGGAAATTCCATTACTATGGATCCACTGACAGGATCTGTCCTCATCACAGTGTGTAGTTGCCTTCAAGGAAAGACCTGTGTCATGGAGCTGTGAACTTTCCCGTTCTCCCCTCCTGTCAGCCACCCACTGCAGGCCTCTCTCTCTTTTTGTTCATGCCACAGATATCTCCACTTACTGTTCACACTGTGTAGCTTTGTATGAAAACAAAGTCATTCTTTCCATCTTTTATGGTTTTTACCACACCCATTCAAAGGTACACACACACACAGACACACACACACACACACAGACACACACACACACACACACACACACACACACACACACACACACACACACACACACACACACACACAGTTCTCCTGCCCACTCAGAGGACCCCATATTACTGGTAAACCGAGCCTCACGCCTGTGAGCCTTGCTGGTGAATGATAGCACCTGTGCCCTGCAATGAGACACTCATTGTTTCGATCCCTGTCTGAGGGGAGATTAGCCAACACCAATTGGCCGCACAGATCATTGCACTTCTGAATTAGGCCTCCCTCAAACTCTCTACACAAAGAAATATGTCAGAAGATAATCCCTTAAGGGCACTGGTAATGCACATTTGTATAGCAGAAGTGAATATGATATTGGTTCTAGTTAAGTACTGTACTCTAGGCCACCAAGAAACAGGGCCTTGTGTAATCCTGGCCAACTATAAATATTGGAAGCCGTACCACTTGATTGTTTTAATAGCAGCAGATGTGGCAATTAACACCACTTTATAAAGCCCCCTTGTATATTTGTTTTACTACTAACAAATGTTCCCACAAATATGACTTGATTGTGGGAATGAGCATTAGTGAAATGGAGAGAGTTGATGTGAGAAGGTCTCTATTTGATCTTGTGTATACAATTAAGGGGTGTTCCCAATTGAGACTTGTCAAATAACGTCTCACTCTGTCTCTGTAACCAAATTCAAGCTTCCAGCTAAAACGTGTTACACCAGAAATTTAAAAGAGCTTGCTTATGGGAATATTCACAGGTCTGGCCTGTGAATATTTCATTGTGAGTGCAGCTTTTCCTACTGGTTTGAATTTAAAAAGCCAGAGCAAGTTTGAAATATGTGTCTGCCTGTCAGTTAAGAGCAAAACAAACACTCCGTTTTGAACATTTTGTGGTCTTGACTGCAGACTTGTCATTCCTAGGCAGATGGGGCAGTGCTACAGATATTTTTCAACTGATAACCATAACAAGTAATAAGTAAATAAATAAAAAGTACTCCCTTATGGTTGCTGTTTGTGTTGTAGTGTAATGCTAGGATCAATTCAACACTAGGACTATACACTTTCATCAAAAATATAATTCAGTAAATCATACTTTTGAAATGAACAAGTTTTTGCAAGGTACATCATATATATATATATATATATATATATATATATATATATACCAAAGGGATAATTCTGGGGATAATTCAATATGATCATTTATTGTCTTTCAATGGAATTGTATTGTGATGAAATAATATATTGTGATTTATAAATATGTCTAAATTGATAACATGCTAATTCATGCTAACTCAAGTCAAAAACTCATTTTTTTTAACATCACACCATTAGTGTGCATGCCTGTAAACATAGCTAGTATATAGCTGGAAAAAAACATTCATTCTCTATTGTATCACTTGAAATGTTATATAATTTTGCAGTCCACGACTCACTACTTTATAAAACGAGAATTTTTTTTTCAGATAGACTAGTTATTTATTGAATTAGCAGAAAACATGCTACATTCTGATATATATCGTTGTCTAGATAGAAGGTTTTGGCCCGAGTAAATGGCTTAAAGGCATATGTGGCCAACTGAATACAATAACAATCTCCAAATTTCCAAATTCATTTTCAGAAACATATACAATGAGATAAGATAAGATTAGATATTCCTTTATTAGTCCCACAGAGGGGAAATCTCTTATTCACAGCAGCAGAGTGGATAGCAAACATCAATAAGAAACAATAAATTAGAAATTAGAAAAAATATGGACAATAACATTATAACACAGGGAAATATAAAAATATAAGAATAACAGGAACACTATATAAAGAATTTTTAAGTATTTTCAATTTACACTAAGAAAAAATAAAAGTATTGCACATGCACGTAGGTTATGGAATGTGAAGAGGTTTGTGATCCTGTATCTGTCTCTGTTCAGCATCAGGAGGCACCAAGAGCGGAGGGCCATCCTGACACCAATCCTGACTGACTTTTCTGTTCGGGTGACTGCTGCCCCAGCCATCATCTTCAGCAAGAATGTATCTCCTGACTGTGGACAGGCAGAGGTCAGTATCCACTCAACACAGCTTTTTATCAATTCAGCATTATGGATTGATTATGGTTGTGTCATCGTTCGGACTGCTTTTAATGTAATTTAATGAAGTAACACTAAAGTCAAACTTATTTCCTTTCCAACCAAATATTATTTTTACCATTTACTTTAGCCTTGTCTTTACAAGAGTATCCAAAAGGACACTAACACCGGTGAATTAGCTGTGTGCTATCCTTGGCCCTACTTGGACACCCTGTTCTCCTCACTGTAAACACTGGGAGCTGCTGGTCGTTCAAATTAACATCAATGCTATCAACACCTTTAGGACCGTACTTCAGTCCTTCACAATAAAATTACATAATCTAGAGTTTGGCCGGAGAATCGGAGCAGCGGAGGCGGTGTTGCAGTCGCTCTACCGCCCCGTTGTGACGAAAAGAGAGCTGAGCCGGAAGGCAAAGCTCTCGATCTACCGGTCAATCTTGGTTCCTACCCTCATCTATGGTCATGAAATCTGGGTCATGACCAAAAGAACGTGGTCGCGGGTACAAGCGGCCGAAATGGGTTTTCTCAGGAGGGTGGCTGGAGTCTCCCTTAGAGATAGGGTGATAAGTTCAGCCATCCGTGAGGAACTCGGAGTAGAGCCGCTGCTCCTTTGCGTCGAAAGGAGCCAGTTGAGGTGGGTCGGGCATCTAGTGAGGATGGCCCCTGGGCGCCTCCCTAGGAATTTGTTCCAGGCACGTCCAGCTGGGAGGAGGCCTCGGGGAAGACCCAGGACTAGGTGGAGAGATTATATCTCCACACTGGCCTGGGAACGCCTCAGGATCCCCCAGTTAGAGCTGGTTAATGTGGCCCGGGAAAGGGAACTTTGGGGTCCCCTGCTAAAGCTGTTGCCCCTGCGACCCGACCCCGGATAAGCAGTTGAAGATGAGATGAGATGAGATAGAACTACAAAATATGCAGTAAAATCTCCTATATCCATTTTAAGTGAGCTGCTTGTGTGTCACCCACGCATTCTTACTGTTTCTCTCAGCAAAAAGTAACTTTCTGATAATAATTAGACATAAATATTTCACATGTAGATTCTTAGAAGCGTATAATTTAATTCTACTTGCACTTGAGTGGCAATCGATCAGTAAAAGCACAGTGAAAAAGATTAGAGAATGCATCAGACCAGATATGTCTAGTGTGGCCAAAAACTGTGAACTGTGTCTGAGTGGTGACACAGAGACACTACATGTGGGAATTTGTAAATGTATCTGTATCTGTCGGTATTCTGACATCACAGTTTAATATCTGATCATAAATGACAACAGGTCCTGAAGATGTAGGGATTTGCTTAAACAAGGACTCCCTAAGAAACTCACAGTGAGTCAGAGGTTGCATATTTTTTTTCACCACTTCCACTGGCATTTAATGGCCTTTGACCATGACCTGTTCTAGCCATGATTGTAACCATTTCTCTCACAGTCCATTGTCCATATGAAAATAGACATTGATTATGTGAGATGTCAGAAGTATTTACGTTTTGCCTCTTAACATACAGTAACTTACTCATTAGTTATCCCTCCACCAGTCCGCCAAGTAATGGAGGCTTTTGACCCGCAGAGTTCAAACCTTTCTGCTTATACAGCTGATGTTTTCTGGCACAGTTCTCTGAGACTTCCTGCCTCTTTGATGCCTCGTCCGTCCATGCTAACGTGCCCCTTGACAATGCGTAACAGCTAATCCATAGTTTGCATTGACGCACACACTCACACACACGCGCGCACACACACACACACACACACACACACACACACACACACACACACACACACACACACACACAAAAACACACACAGATGAGATGTGGAGACTCAGAGCCAGTAACAACACAACTTTGAACTAAATTGTTTAGATAAATTACAACAATTTCTATAATAAAATATATATATATATATATATATATATATATATATATATATATATATATATATATATATATATATTTATTTTCAACTGACTTCTGACTGCTTTTAAAAGATTTATGTATGCTTACCACACTAATGTAACAGCTATCTTTATTGAGTTATTGATTTATTCATTATAATCTATAATATACTGTATGTTCTGTATCTACAATCTACAGTCTGAATTTTCATTCACCCCTGAAACACATTCTGTAACTATTATTATAACCTTATGATATTATGACCGTGAACTTAAAATGACTACTGCTGCTGTTACTAATAATACAAATAATAATCATAATGGCTATACACGTAATATGTTGTGTATGTACATTATAAATGAGGAAAACAACTTAATTGCGATATTAATGATATATTGAATAAAACTATCATACTATACATTACTATAGATTATGCTTACATACAGTAGTAGTTGCCAAAAACATTGTGTTTGGTTACTGTAGTTCTGGCCCGTGTGTGTGTGTGTGTGTGTGTGTGTGTGTGTGTGTGTGTGTGTGTGAGTGTGTGTGTGTGTGTGTGTGTGTGTGTGTGTGTGTGTGTGTGTGTGTGTGTGTGTGTGTGTGTGTGTGTGTGTGTGTGTGTGTGTGTGTGTGTGTGTGTGTGTGTGTGTGTGTGTGTGTGTGTGTGTGTGTGTGTGTGTGGGTGTGTGGGTGGGTGGTTCAACCCACAGTGTTAGTCAGTGATATCCTGTTAGATTTAGCCTCCAGGCTGAGATTTGAACTGCTGGCTGTGGGTGGGACCCTGGAGAGGACGGAGGAAAGAGGGAAAGGAGGGAACAAGTGAACCAAAGGGAGCAAGATAGAGGGGAGATAAAACAAGAATTATATACCAAGAGTATAAAAGTAAGAGAGAGTGAGAGGGGGTCAGTACATGAGGTCACAATCAATCCTGATGTGTTATTGAATGTCTGTCCTGCTCTCTCCTCCCACCTCGTTCTTTTTACCATGTACTATCTCCTTCATCTCTCTAGGAGGTGGTGGTGTGTGGCCACTCTCTGGAGGTAAATGTGACCAGCAGTCTGGATTTCTACCTCAGCGTAGTCCAAGTGCAGCTCCTTCAGCAGCTTCTCAGAGAAAACATGGTGGATATGGATGCTCCTGAGAAAAGTGCTGAGGTATGTACTGTAATCAACATGTATATGTGAATTGTACCGCATGAAGCCTGGCTCTACAGGAGCTTTATCCCCATGCTCACATATTATATCTCGGCCCTCAGATCACCTCTCTCTTGTTGATAATAGACATCTTGTCAATCTTCATAAAGTACAAAATTTGACATGCATCCATTAACAAATCACTGCATGGGGCTATGCCAGTTGAGCTGAAAAACACATTGTTGATTGTTTTCCTGATACAGTGCCCCTTACTATGTTGGGTGATTCTAACACATTTAAATATTTACTCACTCAGAGCAAGGCGGCTCTCTAATGTGACCTTAGTTTACTGTGCTGTACTCAGCTGCAGCTTTCAGGGCCCTTTCTTTTGTTTACAGGACAGGGAGCTCCCAGGCGCCATTTGCCCCGTCTGACCGCTTCATAAAACTTTCTAATGGAACACAATATAAAAATATTTACCAGCTGTGGTGAGGATGGGAGTCATAGAGGAGGGAAGGGGACAGGGGAGAGAAGAGGAGGGGGAGTGGGATGAAATGAAGTGAGTTGACAGAGTGAATTTACTGTTATCTCCTGTTAGGATTCTTTACGGGAGGATGTGTGTGCTGATGCGCAGTGACTGCGTCAGATGACTCACACCCCTGAAAGGCTTCTGTGAAGTAACGTGGTTGGATTTCTAGGAAGAATTAAACACAAATCATTAAAAAGATATCGGAACAGCGATCACTAGTTGTTTCTGTTACCCGGCAGATGTGCTCGACAGTCCAGTAGTAACTCATACAGTCAATACTAGCAGGGGTTGAAGTGGCCCGGAACACCTTCATTAATAAGCAGGGCCTTAATTAATCATGTCTGTGGTTAGTTCACATGTCAGTAATAGAAGTAGGACAGTCGAGTGTCTGTTATCTGAACTTCTAAAGTCAGTCGAACAGGTGAAGCCAAAAGCCTCCTAGTTACAAACAGACTCGCTGGTGAAAGGTGTTTTGTGTTTTTAGTTTGAAGTTGGTTTAATACAATTTGGTGATGCTGTTTTTCCCTCATTGTTCTCCAGGAAGTTTGCTGGAAGTGATTCACACACACACACACAAGTACAACGGCATCGTTCAATCAAACAGCATTTTTGAAAAAGCCTTTTAAATGCTACATTACTGTCAGAAACCGGTCAAATTGTCATTTTGACTTACATTCACAGAATCTTCAAATCAAATGTTAAAATGGAAATCTTACAATCAAGTCAATCCGTCTGTCAGATGTGTATCAAAACAAATTAGAGAATAGATAGTGTGAGATTTGCTGACTTCTTTTATTCATTAATTGATCGTTATTTATACAGTTAGTCCTGAGGAGGGGCCTGCTGTGCATCTGGTTTTGATTTGGCTGATCTCGGAGCCCTCACCCCTGTCTTGTAATGATTCATGGCTTGATTCTATTGAGGGGCAGCTTACGGCTGCAGAGGGTTCATCCAGGTTCAAGGCAGGACGTGAAAGTTCAGCAAGCAGGTATTCTGGGAGGTCCATTGGCAACTGTTTGCTCCATTTTACCTTTATTTCTCAAGGCCATGTAAAGTGAGCATCTTTTCCAGCAACAACTACCTTCACATACACACAGCTCCAAACACATAAAACCTTCATTTATTATTTCAATGTTTTGTGTATTAGTGCTGAGAAACTCCACCTGGAGGAGCTGGGGATTAATCGTATTGCTCAAAGGCACTGTGACAGTAGCTGCTAAGTGTTTTGTTCTTTTCCCCAGCCATGTCTCCCACTTTATCCAGAGATGAGAACTTTTTGTTCAGAAACTCACATCTAACCGCTGTGTTATTGCTGCCTTCAGCTGGATTAAGTGAAATTGAAATGACCCATAGGTCCAGAGTGATGTAATATAATGGTCATCCATTCACTATTGAGAAATGAATTATTTATGCTTGGGAAAGTTCCTCTGCTTTCATTTAATATTGGCTTTTTGGTCACAGTTGTTCTGCGTTTCACTTTTTACTTTTATTATACCATATTAATTTCAGGTGCATTATACCATGTTCTTTTCTCATTCCGTTTTATAGTAGTGCCATTCTGGAGTGTAACAGTATCATTAACACTGAGGTCAGTCAGTGTGTGTCTTCACCCCCGTCCAGCTGCAGAGCATGAAGGTTTCTGAATTAATGTGGTCTGGCTTTGACTTTTTGGACACTCTGTAAAACTGTTTGTACCTCCATCTATCTCAGTGTCGTAAGTCTTTTTGGCGACCGCATCTGTCCGGCTGTTTGCCCCAGAACCTGCAGAAAGGAGGTCAGTGTGAGTAAGACATGGTCCGGTTTGATATGTTCTGGTCTGCAGAAGCTCATTCTACAAGCTGCAGAGCCCTCTAGTGGTGTGTTTAACTACAGCATCATGACATTGCATGCTCAGACCCCAGCTCTTGACGACTGCTTCTCTCACAGTCTGCTCTGCCAGCAGCCTGTCTACCCCCTGCTAACACGAGACACACTATCATCAAATAATATCAGTAGTATGTGCACTGACATTGTTTGGAGTATGAGTTTGGAACAGGTAAAGGCTTTTGATGTAGTTAGAACAGATTGGATAGAATAAAACAGATGCCTGTCCACCCCCTGCTAACAGCTTACAAATAATAATCATAAAGTTCAGATGTATTTCCATCGCCAGTTTACACAAAATCAGTCTTTTTTTCGTTCTTTTTTTATTCAAACCCAACTTCCGTAAAGACATTTATAGTATTTGACAGTTTTGTTTGTACTTCCTTTATACAACCTGTTCAAAGGATTCAATTAAAACCAGGTTCTGGATCTCAAGCATCTGGTGCAGGGGAATTGTTTTTTGTTGTTGTGCTTCAATAAAGCATCTCCGCTCTCCCAGTCAGCACTGTCCCCAGCAAGAGTTTAAATTAAACACTGCTCCTTGCTCACTCTCTTATTTCCAAATCCTTTCTTCTTTTTTCTTCTTTTTTTCTTTCCTAGACATTTTGAGAACACGCTGTTTGCCTCAAACAGATTCTCCACAATCCCGGGCACTGATTTCAAACAGTTCCCATCGCCCCTCACAGCTGTGTTTTATTGTCTGGGTTAATGAATTTGTTTTGTAGGGGCTTTTGGGTTCCCTGGCAGTCGTGAGGCGAGCCAGGCGCGTGGGCAATATGTGTGAGCCTCACTCATTTCTAGTCACTGAGCTGTGCTTTGAGAGAATCTGTCCACACACGCACTTTTATTATGACCCTTTTCATGCGCACAGTCCCTGTCCAAGATTGTTATTTTCTCATAATCTGTACATTCTGTGCATTGTAGCCAGTCGTCCACAGTTTCCATCCCGCCGGTTTCCACTTAAATCATGATTGAGATGCAAAGAAAATGCAACATGATTTCTAAGCGATCTATGAGCAGATTTGTTGCTCTTTAAGTCAACGCATTATTAGGATGTTTATCGCAGCATTAGCCACGGTCCGTCACAGTTTGACTTCATCTCTGTATTTTTTGCTTGATGTTAATGATGATAAAGTGACTCTGAGTTCAAATCAGGCAGCTTTCAGCAGCAGGAGGTCCCACAGTCAGGGAGCTATGAATAGATGATAGAGCGGCTTCTGGGACTTATCTCACCGCTCTGTCATCGGCACTGTCACCCAGCAACACGCAAGTTTATACCCTCACACACACATGTGCACATGCACACACATGGTCCCCACATTCTCTGCATGGTAACTGCCTGCAGCCTTTTATTTGGGAGCCAGTACTTTCTTACCGCTGTATAGCTAAAAAGCTGACCTGTGTGTGTGTGTGTGTGTGTGTGTGTGTGTGTGTGTGTGTGTGTGTGTGTGTTTGTTTGCATTCTGTGTGTCAGCTTTTCTATGACGTAATTTAAGAAGTTAATGATTTGTATGAAAGCGTGCAAATCCTTCCTCTTCCCGGCAGCTTCTCGTTCGAGTCTCTCTTCTCTGTTAACCACCGGTCCTTCTTCCACACACACATATCATTCTCTATTTTCCACCTGAATGCCATCCATCTCTTGAAGCAGATTTAATTGTTACCATCACTGTCTGAATGTTAGCAATGACAAGCTCCCAAAGTATTTTAGTAATGTTCCAACAAACTGGTTAAGAGCCAGAATAAAAAAATATTTTATAAATTGCTTCCCTTGCCCCATGTCAGTTTGTCCCTCCCTCACACACCCAAGCAGAGGCAGCCCAGGTCAGCCATGTGCTTCTACCACAGTGCAAGAGGAAAATACCCTCTGGTGCAGGGGAAGTCCCGCTCTGCTTCATCCTCCACCTCATCCTGGGATGATTACACGCATGGGAAACAGGGCTTTAGACTTCCTCCAACACTCATGCACACACACACACACACACACACACACACACACACACACACACACACACACACACACTTACTCACACTGATGCCAGTGCACAATACACTAAGGCAGCACCCACGTTCAGGAGAAGGTATCAGGCCTCACAGGAACCTCTGAATTACCGTTTAGTAAACACACATGGGGAAAACCTCTCAATCACCCATTACCTGCCTTATCTCTATTCTTCCTCTCCCCCTCTTTCTTTTATTTCCTTCCTTTTTGTATCTATTAACACATCAGTGGTACCTTGAGGCTGCACGCATCTCTATCTACCTCCTACTTTACCTGCATCTTTTAACCATCTTTCATTCCCCTTTTTATCACTTTCCTCTTGTTTCCATGCTCTCCATCTTCTGTCATTCATCTTTTTTTCCCCCCGTGGGACTGGCACAGCTCCTTGTTGGAAAAGTGTTGGTCCTTCCAGAGCTGGCTAGTTAAGTAGTTAGCTCGCTGACAGTGGAGTGGGCTCCTCCTTTGGAAACAGATAGAAAATTGACAGTCTGTAGATAATTATATCACTGTGCTATTATATCTGTGTAGTCTCAAATGCCTGCGTTAAGGATGCACACGAGCTGCACACGAGCTGCACTCGCACGCAAAGCTGGACTAATGCAGCACTGTAGACATCGAGGTAGATCGCCAGCCAAGAAGAACTGCTGTGAGGAGTGAATTTTCAGTAGGCACAAGCAAGCTGGTCGGGAGCTGCCTTGGTTTGTCAGTGGCTTTAGACAGTAATTTTAGGTTATTAGTGGGGAGGCAGCAGTGTTTTCCTGATGCATGTGTTTGTTATGCACACCATCCACACAACCACTCTCAGCTACAGTTACATGTCTTTGTTTGTTTTTGTATTATTGTTTAATGGATTTTAAAGTTGTTGATTGAGAAGCCAATGAAGCATTCCAGTATTTTGTTTGTCTATTGAGGAAAAGGACAAACTTTGATATAGATCAACAGTCAGCAAAGACACCTCAAATGTCCCTAAATCAGTGGTTCCAAAACTTGAGGTCATGTCCCCTAGGAGTGGCCTGGAGTTATGAAAGGGGGGACTGTACAAGTCTCAGTATAAATGATGAGCAGTTATGCGCTGCTAACAAAGCATGGACCCATTTGTGAAAGGACTGCCAAAAAAGGACTGCCAAAAAAGCAGAATCATGAATCTACAGCAAATTTGCACTTTTTAAAGTCCCAGTCGGCAACATTTTGATCATATTCACTGAAACCGACACTATGCTCCAATAGAACAACATAAATCATCCGATTTTAGAAAGAAAACGCGTCTTTACGTACACATAGATCCTGTTGTTTGTTTTACAAAAATCGATGGCACCCGTATCATCATGTCCACTCAGAGCAGGGCTGTGTGAGAGCTGACTGTCAGACACAGTTCATGCACACGCCCTACCCCTGTTACAATATCACAGGCACACGCCTCAAGCTAGGCATACGCTAAATGATGTTAGTATTAGCTAGCTATGAGTAAGTTAGCCAGCCTACCTCCATGTAGCGTGTTCTCCATGCTGTTTATCGATGAGAGAAGACACAGGCGCGTTCAGAGGAATCTGGTGCACGACCACTGATGAGCACTCCTTGGGAGGGAGCTGAGGAGCTCGTTGGTAGAGGGGGAGGGGCGTGAGAGTTGTAAACATTTGAAATTTGACTGAGTCAGCTCGATCTGCCAGACTTGCCGACTGCAGCTTTAATAGAATACTGTCGGACACTGTTTACCATGTCGTAACTCTACTGCCACTTCACTGTCTTTTTCTGACCTCCTCACCATTTGCTCTATTGTAACAGAATACTGCTGGGTACACTTTTCATTTTACTCTCACTTGATTGCTTTTTTTGCCTGTATCTACTCTTACCTTATTTTGTTTCGTTTTTTTACCTTTATTGCAGAGGTTGCAATCTTAATCCTAATCTCATTGTACTTGTACAGAGACAATAAAGATATTGTATTCTAATCTGGGAACTACTGCTCTAAACTAACTTGCTTTAACTTGTTTAGCTTTATATGTGCTTTCTGCACATCAGTCTTCAGTTTTACACTGTGAGAGAATGGAAGCTTGGTCACCTATTCTGCCCCGTAACAATTTAACTCTTGTTCATGTAGGAGTATTAGCTAAATGTCAAAAGCACATACAACGGCTTATCTAAGCCATGGTGTTGTTGACAAGCTTGGCGCAGTCAGCGACCTGGGGCTGAATCTTTTTTCTGTGTATGTTTGTTAAAGTAAACCATTTCCAAGACCGCTCCTCTTTGTGATGAGTGTTTCATATTGACTCGTAGCTGTTGAGTTTTGAGCACCAAAGTTTCTCTCCTGACCTCCGATCTTTCCAGGACAGTGAGGTGTCAGAGGAGCTTTTATGAGCTCTGCTGGCCAACAGAAATACGGAGACATCAGATGAGAGTGAAAATATGAAGCATGGAAAGGAACAGAGCAGACAGTAAGAGAGTGGAGACAGCTTGAGAGAGGATGGCCAAATGACAGAGAATGTAAGAGGGAACAAGGAGTAAGGGAGAAATCCACGGAGATGAGACATGACACAGTGAGAAAAAAGAGAGTTTGAATCCAGTGTTTGCTTTGATTCCTGGCTCTGTCCAAAGTATTTGTCTGTAAATGTGGGAGCTGACGTTCCTTAGAGATCAGCTCTTAACCAGTCAACCTGGCTATTAACCCTCTCTGAGGGCCAGATCCCTTTCACCCTGACCTCTTCCCATCCTGCTTAGCACTATTTTCCTTCGCCCTGTTGCTGCTGAGAGTAATAATAAATAAGGCTCCCTGCACAGCCATCTCCTTTTTCCATTTTGGCTGCCTTACATCTGTTAAGTAAGCGTTGTTGTCTCAGCTTATCTTAAATATACATATTTTTATAGCCAGTGTTCATCTCACTGCCCTTCTTTTGTTATGAAAACCTATCTTTTTTTTCTCCCCCCCATTTTTTGTAAAAGTCTCACTGACCCTCCTGTGTGAATCAACTGCTAATTGACAGCCAGTCATAACAACTCACCTTGCCTGTTCAGCCCCCGCACCCCAACCAACCTTCTTTTCAAAGCATAACCGTGGCACATTCTTAAATTGGCCCCTTGGAAACTCAATATATTTGAGATCAGTAGCAGCTGAATTTGCTCTCTCCTCAATCGGTTTGGCAAAATTGGCGTGAAAACTCCAGATAAAATCACAAAGGTTGGAATTCTATTAGAGAGAAACAAACTTCTTTTCTTCTTCCTTTGACGGAGGCAGCGGGCCCCCACCGTGAACCTTGGGATCGGGTATCGAGTCAGGTGGGGAGGAGTCAGGAGTGCCCTCTCCCTCTGCCTGCAAGGGAATACGGGTCACACACCCATGGGACTAGTAAAAGCAGGGCACACCAGGCCAACTAGCACAGACACATATTTACACACAGCCTTGTAACCCACATTTTTTTCTGAAGAGGTGAAAAGAGGAAACAGTTTTTCCCCCCTCTACACCTGTATAAGCAAGATTCCACCTAGAATAACAGGTGATGGAGAGTATTGGGTTCTCTCTGTAACTTGGATGGTGTAGTAAAAGTGTGTGCACTACAGCATGCATGTGTGTTTGCATGAGTGTACTGTAGTATGTGGATGCAAATGTTTGCATGTGACTATACAAATGTACATTATCTGCAGGTCCTGTGGTTGACTGAAATACTGAGTTCTGCTTTCATTAAACTAAATATTTACCCTCAAATGAAACCCTACAAATTAACACTCAATTTTCTATGGGGGCAGGCACATCTTACACTAAGTTATATGACATACTATGTTATATTGCTGCACTTTGCTCTATACACTACTATATATGATGTTATTCCATGATACAGTATGTTACCATGCTGCATCTTATACTATCTCAGTCCCCTCACTATATAGTAATATACCATATTATACTATGTAATGTTTATATGATTTATTTATTGACTCTTTCACTATATTCTATTACATTAATGAGACCAACACTAAGTACTATTGCTAAACAAAATCATATATCAGCTGATGTGCTCTGTTTACATGGACGTGTTGACTCTGATGCTATTAATCACAACACTGTCACTTTTTCAGCACCACTCACTTTACCATGACGTTTTGCCGATAGTTTTTCCCGGCATCATTTCAGACAGGCGTCCACAGGCAGCTCTGTGTTGCTGGAGTTTCCTTTTTTAAGTCCAATAAACGTTCCTTTTTTTAAAATTGAGACTCATAACATTTATCAACATTGTGTAACTTTTATGATGTAAATTTAGGGAGCAAAAGTAGTATCGGCTCCAAATATCGGCTCAAGAAAACCGGCAGTACGTATCGGTCATCGGCTAAAGCTGATGGGGAAAAAAAATCAGCATGGGCCCTAAAAATTCTATATCGGTCGATCTGTAGTTTCTGGAGCCTGCCAGAGAATGAGATAAAAGACACCAAGAGAATCTAGGGCAGATTAACTGACCCACAGGAGTAATCTTACAGAAAGTCTCTGGGCTCTAAAACCCAATAGAGGCATATAAACCCAAATGTAATCTAGACAATGATAGATATGCACAGATAGGTGCCATGTAGCCACTTGCCACCAACTGCAAAACATAGCTCAGATGTTTTGGATAATGAAGACGTGGGCTAGATTTTATACCTCACCTGTTTCCGTTTGTCTGTTTGGAGCTGCTCCCGTGGTTCAGATGTGCATGACAGAGATGAATGATCACATGCACCTCACACACTCCAACACTTGGAAAAGCCCACTAGCTAAAATCCCTTCGTGATAATGTGTTCATTTGAGTTGCAGTGTTTTGAATTGCTAGTACTCCAGCCAGAACAGAAAGAAGCTCACGTGTGCCGGGATGACTGAGTTTTGCAGTTTAATGTATTACAGGTGTTCCTTCCATGTTAAAGTCTGCTTCTGAATCCCACCAATGCAGCACTAGTGATCAGCTCTTAAACAGCTGAAATCGTTCCCCCTTCCGCAATGTCCTCTTGACTTTGCTTGTCCAATGCAGCCAGTTTCTTCTGAAATCTGCAGGCCCTTTTTGTATTCAGCTGAACTTATTCTTCTGCATTTTAACTTTGGGTCTGCCTTGTCCTCTGGGTCCCCGTTATCGAGCCCCTCCCTGCTAACCCAGATGAGGGGACAGGGGGTCTTGCATCATTCTCCTTTGAGAACCTAACATACAGCACATGAGAGCCTTTGTCTCCCTCAGCCCTGGGAGCACATCCAGAGAGAAATTAAAGGAAGATTACTTCAATCCTCCACTTCTAATTTCAGCTCTGTAAATAGACAGTGAGCCAGGATTGTTCCTGGCTTCACGCTGTTCTTTGAATTTGTACACAATCTTATGCACGTAGTTTCATGTGTGCACATTTGTACATCTGTGTGTGTGTGTGTGTGTGTGTGTGTGTGTGTGTGTGTGTGTGTGTGTGTGTGTGTGTGTGTGTGTGTGTGTGTGTGTGTGTGTGTGTGTGTGTGTGTGTGTGTGTGTGTGTGTGTGTGTGTGTGTGTGCGTGCGTGCGTGCGTGCGTGCGTGCGTGCGTGCGTGCGTGCGTGCGTGCGTGCGTGCGTGCGTGCGTGCGTGCGTGCGTGCGTGCGTGCGTGCGTGCGTGCGTGCGCGCTGGCTCCCCAGCAGTATCGCTCTCAGACCTCAACAGACCACCTGGGGCTCATCTGCCCCCCTCAGACCCAAACATCGCACCCTGTCCTGCTCCAAACAGCCTCATCTCACCTCGGGTCGCCGTTGTTTTCCTGCTGTTGCTGTTTCCCCATGACCATGTTACTAAAGCAGAGAATACAGACATGGCCGCCAGGCAGCATAGGGAGGTGCTTCAGAAGAATACTTTATGACCTAATGAAAGGCATCTTCGCTGCTTTTTGAAGTCACTCAGACGTCTGCTTTCACAAACCACAGAGTCCATGCTCAAGACAATTCAGTTTGAAGTCTCTTTTGTTGTTTGTTTGTTGAAAACATAATGCCAAAGCTAATGATGTTAAGTTGAAAGCTTGGATGAAGGATGTTGAGAGCCAGGCTGAAACCTGATGATTACTCTGCTGCTCTCCTCCGCTGCTCTCTGCTGCACTGACGATGTGATTTGTGGTGCATCGCCACACGTCACTACACCCACTAAATCTAAACAGTGATGAAATGAAAGAAGAATTACATTGAATCAGTGCTCTCACAACTAATTATTCTTATGGACCAAACACACAAATAATAGATATTTAAAGTCAAATAGCAAATACAAATGACACTCTAATGCTCACACATTCTCTACACACTTGGTTTTTACATTTCACTCGCACACAGGATACCTCACAGCAGCTCACCCACGGATAGACACCTCACACCCCCTGTTCCGACGCCACCGTCACCATCAAGCCCACCTCACTCAGGGACTCTTGGCATGTGTAAATAGTGGAGCGTGAATATTAGATTAGAAAATTACCCCCACACAAATCTCAAAACGAAATGGGGACGGTGACAGTTAATGAGAGCCAGTTGTTCTCTACTCCATTCCCATGAAAAGAAAGGGGAGAGGACAAAGGGGAAAAAAAGTCTGATGAAGACTCTGCTGCTATGGAGGCCAGAATCCCAGCAATTAAGGCCGATCCCAGGGTGCCTGTGTCTCTCTTTCACTTTGGTTGAAGTGCGTCTTATAATCTCACCTTTCTCCATATCTGGCCTTCATCTTAACTTAATCATTTACCAAATAAAATGTTAGTCTGGTTGCAGTGTCCCAGGGATGTAAGACAAGGAGTTAATATAGATGTTTTTGTAGTAAATGTACAAAGACCATTCATCCATTTATCAGGTCACATTCACATTCTGCAAGTCCTCCATCTAGCTATAGCCTAACGATAACTTTATCATAAAATATCAATGTTCCTATTTTGTTTATCATATGGCTGATATCTTGTTTATCATTAATGATGGAAGCATTTGGTGATAAAGTCCACGCAGCAGCAGCAGCATCCGCTTTCAGCCAAGAGATTATGTTGGATGAGCAGAGAAAGTCTGTGTATCATTTTTGAATACTTACATCATGACCGTCGAGCCATTTCTCCCCATTGTTTGTTTTCACTAACACACTTGTGGTGTTAATCTAGAAATAGTCTTTTGTCATTTTTGAACACTTTCTTCACTGACTAATAGAACTACATTGCATCCAGCTTAAACAAACAGCCAGTGTTATTGTAGCAATATTGAGTAATTCTTGCATGTCCTCACAATCACCCCTAACCCAAGCACTGGATAGTGGATCTGAATCAGGGTTTAGATTGGTGGATCTGTTGAGAATGACTGAAGCAATGAGTCTCCTGTGCTTTAAGGGTGGTAATCTTTCTTCATTGACAAAGCTTTTGAGCAGAGCATGGTGAGTTTTGCGAGCTCCTTGGAGTTAAGGCCTTGGTCTCAAAATCCCAACATGAAGGCTAAATGTCAGAGCTCTGGATCAGGCCCTCATTCAAACCGAAATTAATCTTTATGCATCCATGTGTCCATGAGGGTCAGGTTTAGATATTAATCATGTTAGCATTACAGTGATGACATAACGTCACGTTTTTGTAATCATAAGAATTGTAGAAGCTACAATATGGCTATGTCCTGATTCCGGCATTGTTGCCCTGTGAAAACAAATAAATGCGTGAGTGTGTGTGCGAGATATCCATATAAAAAGGACCTTAAATCATCAGAGTGGAGCATTTTGGATATCTACAAAATGACCAGGGAGTTGTTAAAGATGAATATCCAGTTTGCAAAGCTCAGGGCATGATAAAACGAACTTACTAGTGAATGTGTTACTGTTTGCTGTCTGAACCGTGTGGGGATATGTAGTAGTTACCTGGATGTAACTCCAGTTCTATGAGGAAGTGCTGAAACCTCTATTTTCACTATAGTAGACTGATAGGTTTTATGTGCAGGACCAAAATAATGCTTGTGTGTCTTTTTCCTTTCATAGTGTCAAATAATAAATTATCTGATTAATAATAATGAAACCATGATATTTCCTCTGAATCATCAAAATATCATCTTGTGACATCTAGTCCAGTTCGGTCAGTGTGACGTGAATTTCATCATCGGTCTCTCTCCGATTACGTGTCAGAATGGGAGTATAATCTGTGCTTTACTTAGGAATGGCAATCCATTTATGGCAAAAAAATTGTAAGCAAACTAATATGTGCAGGGATAGGAGAGAATCACTTTTGAAGTTCAATCGGTTATAAAACAGAGGCTTTGGCTGCCACATCTCCCAGAGCCAGGTTTTTGTTGAGCAGCGCACTGTAGTTCCCCACATGGACTACATTAACTCAACCTTTTCAAAATTTTTCTTTTCATTCTCCAGCCTTTATCATTTTGCATCTTTGTTTTTGAGCCAGGGCTTTCCAAGTCATAAAGCAGCTGAAAACATCTCTGTAATCACATTTTCTTGTCTGTTCATCTTTACTTTGTTTTTTCACTTAGGTGTTTTACAGGCGTTCCTCTATTTATACCAGACATGTCATACTCAGTCCTCACCTCTCCCCACTTCTCCTCCAGTAGGTCTTTCCGCATGGAAAGTGTTCCAACTGACCCAGAGCTTTAGGAATGTCAACATGCATAAATTATTACTGTAATAGGGATGTTTGCCTTCCCCAAAGTATGTCACATGGCATCAGGGGAACAAGAGAGTGTCTGACACGGTAAGCAAAATATTCTCACATTGTTATTTCTCTAATTCTGTCCAAAACACAGATTGAGGGACCAAGGATAGATGCTTGGGGGCCCGGACTGTGGGAAGAGAGAATGAAAAGGATATTGTCTCTCATGCTGTTAAATCTTGGAGGAGTAAACCCACCCACCAGCATTACTGGGTGGAGGGAGCTTGTTAAAATGGCCCCACTCGGCGCCCTGAGCTTTGGAGCACTGTGTTTAAAATACAGTTGACAGTCACTCTGAAGCACTCAGCATCCATTTGCAAGCTCCGGGGTCGCAACCTTCCATTGCTTCTTTGTTGTGGTTCAGTTGAAGTGCATAGCAGGTTGCCTTTGTTATTGAAACAAAGTTGAATGTATTAAATGACTGCCTTTGATGCCCTTTTTTGCTTGTTATGGCGTACAAAGAGCGGTGACTTCATATTATAAATGTCTTCCCCTCTCTGTTTTCCTTCAGTAAATGAGAGAATGAGTCGCCGCCTTTATGGCATTTGGTTAAGTATTATTGTTATTATTTTTGATTAAGATGAGGTATTGCTACATTGAGGTTTTCTTCCATTAGTACAAAAGGACAGAGGCCAGCTATCAGCTTTATGGTTCTGGTAAACAATAGCAGGTTAGCACAGCAGAGGCCTAAACCGTAAACTCTGAAGGAGTCAAGATATAGTAGAAGTTCATTTCCATGTATGTCCTGCAAGCAAGTAGCTCAACTGAATAGTTCTGTCACAAAGATTTAGTATTATGACTTCCATATTTTTAATGGGAATTCTACTGTAGTTAAAAGAGAACAAGGGAAACTGAAACTTGAAATGCTTGGAAGGCAGCTCAGTTCCTAAGCTGATCTCACCTGACGACTACTGTATGACTACTGAAACCACCTGCCACTGGTTTCATTTAGCTTGGGACATGCTCCTAATTGCAGGTTGTTTTTATAGTCACCATAACTGTCATATGTGATAAAATTAACAAACAAACATAGATATTGCCATGATTGGAAAACCTGAAGAGGTGACAGCTAGTAATATAAACACAATACATGATAAAACTGTAATCTGGCCCTCTGTGACTACTGCCCTCATACAGTTCTTCAAGTGCTGTGATTCTCTAATGATGTCAGGTTGTTGGCCTATTTAATTATATATTTATACACTTATATATTTTATTATACACTAATGTTCAAGTTCTTTTTATACTGCTGCCTTCACTTTCTCCCACAATTAGCACTGTTGTCACTTACTAGTGATGACTATTCTATTCTCAGGTACTTGATTACTGTATTTCAGTAACAGACATGGAACCATTTAGAATCGATGCCCTGTCATCATAATTGTTCTGTGGTCCTGTCGTGTTTTTAGGTGCATTTTCTTCTCTCTCATGCAGTCCATTCAATAGTCTCCACACATACAGACTAGTAGCAGAATTTCATAACATATTATTTTTGCCCATCTTTTGTGGCATCCTTAAAATATAGTGAATATGTGCCTTTTTCAATTTGGTTCCTTTTTGGGTGCCTTTCATATCCCTGAAGTAAACTTGGGAACTCTTGAAGCTTTTATTATATAATCCAGACTTCAGTGAGGATATGTGGCTGTTAAATGGACCACTTTGAAAGGAATAAAAGTCACCTTTGTTACTTTGACTTTATTTATTACATACTTTCCTGTCGACTTCCATGGACTTCTCTACCATCTTAAAATATCCACATATTAATGTTCCCTGATCTCTGAACCTGAATTGCAACCTACTTTTCATTCATCTGGAAACAATCAACTGCATATGTGGTATTCAGATGTAAAAGTGATGTTGTCATATTCGACTAGCCGGCCAACACTGTAAACGGGTGGCATTTGGATGATGTGACATTTGCTTCCGCATATTAGCCTTCCTCTAGCCGAGCTGTTCTGAGTTACACTGACAGAAACAGGGGTCAGAAGTCGTACAGATGCACTCAGATATGATTGGCACTTGGGAGACTCATGGCTTCACACTTTGGGGATTATCCTCCATTTTCCAGAATGTTCTGCCTTGAGACTCTGAGGGGATGACCTCATGTTTTGGGGGGGTGTTGTAGTTGCATGGTCATCAACTAAGTTCAGAAAAAGATTGCAGTGGGATCTGGAAACAGTGCTTCAGTGCAGCCATTATATAATATAATACAAAGTAATGGTTGGAAAGGGGGATTTCAGCTGGGACTCGGCCTGTAGCTAAAGTGCATGTTTGTATTCAGAATTTATTGCCCTCTGTCAATGAATAAATTGGTGAAAGGTTGAAGCATATAGACTATGGAACCATAGGTTTATGTTTTCTATGTATGCCTGAGAGTTAGCACAATATGGATAATATAACTGAGCCCAGAAACACAGGAAGGAATTCAGATCTGTTTCAAAAGTATAGCTGAGATCAGACCCTGGGAAAGCAACTGACTTCATGTGTGTTTATGTGTATGTTTGTGAATGCACTGATTGCATGCATTGATTCAAACTATATGAGCAACTGTGCGCTGCGGTATGTTTTCTCATTGTCTCTTCCTCTACGCCCCCAATTGTGTTCCCCATTATCCGTTATTCCACTTGTAAGCACATCTAAATATAGACCAAGAATTTGCTTAGGGGGCACTCTCTTAGTAGTGGTGGTTAAAGAGAAGACGGGGTATTTGCTGTAATTGTAAATGCATGTGTACAGCCTAAGCTTGGGAAGAGAAACAGAGAAGCGTAAAGAATATCTGGCAGTTTCTCCTGGCGCTTGCTCTTTTCCAGCTGCTCTGCAGCTTATTTGTCCCTTCCAACGCAAAACGCTCCATGGAGTGGACATTTTGCTTTTGCTGAATACCTTTTCAAATACCTCCTTACCTCAATACAAGTTTCACCCACTTAACACAACACATATGGAGACAAGTCCAGGCCCTTCTCTGCCTTCTCTCCCCTCCCTGCTTGGAAAATCTTACATTTCTTCTAGAAAAGAAGTGCACACATCCTGTCCTCATTAGGCCAGCGAAGGGGAGGGATCTGGCAGGGTCGATCCTATAGAAGACATGAGCCTGGACGAACAGAACAGAACAGGCGGGCAGGCATGCTGCGGCATTTTATGGCTCTTGTTCTTAGCCTTTGATGACACTGTTTAGAATAGGAAATATCTAATAAGTCAAGTATTCTGTCTAATGTGCTGCCAGTGGGTTTAGTATTTGCCTGGAGGTCTTGAAACACTATCTCCGCCACAGCAATAATATACATTTAAAATTCTCATGGAGTGAGTGGGAGGGAGCGATGTATAGAGAGAGGGGGGGCAGCTGAGAGTACATGCTGTAATAGTAACCATGTGCACGTTGGAGCACAGGAGGGTGGGATCGGATGGGACATACCTTGGGTCTTTTGAAAACTCTCCTCTCCGATCTCTCCTCTCTTCAATTTGTCACAATGATCTTTCAAAAGACAGCAGTAGCTAATTGAAACTGACATTGTGTCTATTAACATGAATGTTAAACGTGGGGGAAAGGCTTCAGTAATGGGGTAGCAGTGTTGGACATGTTATTGGAAATGATGATGATAAATAGGCCAAAATCTCTTCATGAAGCACCTGACAAACCTTCAGCTATAAGATGAGTGTTTCATTGATATAATGCAGTGCTTGAAAAAAACGAAACAGCCTTACATGTGTGCATGTGCCCTTGGCCTTTGCTTTTCTATGTTTTGACTTTCTGGCAGTCTCTGTATGAGAGAAAAGGGAGTGCTTATGTCGGGTTGGTTTGAAGTGTTTTTCATCAGCATCTACAAAATATATTCCACGTCCATTTTTGAGTAGTAAATGCTTCTGTTTATTCCAGCTTTGTCTATCCACACGTGTCAGTCCCATATAAACATATCCAGTGATTTATCATTTGATAGGTAGCGTTTAGTTTTATGTGTTTATCTCTTTCCTGTCCTCAGGGAGCCAGTAGCGGCTTCTTTATAGTCTAGAAGATGGCATTCTTTGGTAGCAGAATAAAGATGCCTTTTTTCATTGTCGCCTGAAACCCAGCAACCTCCTCACATTGATTTATATCATCTGTCACTGAAAGCTTTTTATTGCCACAACGGCTGGAACCCTCCCGTAATCCGTTAGTTGGAGCCAAGCATAAAATCTCGGCTGCTTTAGACACAATACCACAGTCACTGCACAAAACGATTCGATTTGCCGGGGTGAGGCCCTTTTTAAAAGACATTCCCAATATTGCAAGAAGTGCAAAATGATTTTAAGGCCGCAGAAAAAGTCTCTAGTCGCATGTCTTTAATATCTCTGTGGCTATACGATGCTCGCCTTCTTTGGTCAATTTGTCTATGGTTTCAATCAAGCAAGTAATTTGGTTTGTGTCCTCTTGTAAAGTCAGGATCCAAAAAAGAAACAAACTCTCATCCATTTGTATTTGATGCTCTGATCTATCTCTGGGATTCTACCACAGCATCTTGGTTTGGTTTGACATAATGCAGTTTGTTTTAATGCATATTGAATCCTCATGTCCGTCACATTTATCAAGCTGTTGCACATGTTTAGAGGTGCTTGTGGAGTTAAGCAGGTAGTGTGTGTGGTGGGGGGTATTGCATGACATTTTCTTCAGTTTCTACCTTGGGAAAATGTCTTTTACTGAGGCCATTTAATAACTGCTGTTTGAGGGGGTGCCTTACATCATGTTCTCTGTTCAGCTATCATGTTGGTAGTTGGTTAAAGTTGTCTATAAAAAAAAAAAAACATGTGCAAACTGCATTAGCCATTGGACTACTGTGCAAACATTAGGTGTTAGTTACACATAGTTACTTTCTTTTTCAATTTAACAGCTGTTCTTGAAAAAGCATTGCTGTTCTTGAAAAAGCACCACTTGCTCATGATAATCACTTTTTTCACAGTGAAGCCCCAGACATCTCCAAACTCAGCATCAGTGTAAACATAGCCTTCCCTCTCTCTGTTTGTGTTTGCAGGAGCGTCGGTACGAGCAAAAGCGTGGCAGTCGAGACCCTGCAGCAGGTGTTGAGTCTTCATCGCATCACAGCGGGACTGGGCAGGACAGCGGCTTCGGCAGCGACAGCGCTCGCATTCGCATCGTCCAAATAGAGCAGCAGAGTGGGGCCAGCCACCACTGCATCGCTAGGCCCTCCCACAAGTCCACCATCACCAAGAACCTCAGCTTCATCCCTTTTGACATCTTTCTCACAGCTAGTAGGCTGTCTGTCATGACATATGCTTGCTCCAGTCCCCCAAAGGGTCTTCCCTCATGGTCAGACACCCCCAGCACCCCAGAGAAGAAGGAGCCTGGGGATACGGTAATAAAAAACCTGTGACATGGAAGCTCTCTCATGAGTCACTTCCTGGATTTGTCTATGTGTGCATAATTACATAATATGTTTTTTATATGATGATTGTAGTGGTGTATACATTAAGAGGAATAATATTACACAGTTTTCTAATCAACTTAAAATTAATAATTACTAAATGTGGTTTAAAATTCCATATTCATATAACTTAATTTAATCCAACATAATGATATGTTTTAAACCTAGACTGTATTGTTCATCTACCTCTGAGGAGAAGTGAGGGCCAAAGGCTAGCTGTCACTCAAGAGACCACGCCCCTAATTATTCATAAACTTTAACCTCAAATAAAATAAAAACTAGGCTGGTAAACAAAAACCCTCAATGTTGTTGCTTCAACCATGGAGATGACCTAAACATGGAGACTAGTATAGTTGGTTGTACGAGGTCTTAAGTGGGTTTAATTATGCTGTGAAATCGGCCTGCTTAACATCAACGAGAAACTGCTCTATTATGAAACCTGCTCCTAGTGAACATTCAGAGAACTGCAGTTTTTGGCACTTCTGTATTGGATCAATCAGGAAGTCTCTGTGGTGGGGGCTTGGTTTTATACTGTAACATTGAATTGTACAGTACAGTTAGTCACTGTGAAATTCCATTCTGTCTGTCACTGTCCATCTAGCTGACTGAAGACTTTAAATGTACATGTCTGATGTATATTAAAAAGCTCTTTACACTTAGTCTGGGGTAATGTGATCCTGGCTGAGTTGTAAGTGAAAGACTTCTGGGCACCAGCTCAACACTGTCCTGCACAACATAGAAAAGCAAACACATTAGATGTCACAGGCATTAAAACTCTGAAGTTCTTATTCCTGGTAATAATAATGTCTATTTGGTCACATCTACACCAGTGGCGGCTGCTGGTCTTTCAAGGAGGGGAAGCTCATTTTCCCGGCCTGCATCATAAATGTGTTTGTTTATTTCTATGTAAATTCTACCCTTCGTTCCTTTTCAAGAAAATGATCTGTGACCTTGTCGTACCAACTAAGCGTCTTTTCCAGGGACTTGACCAGTGTCCTCTCAATGGCCAGCAGAGCTAGGCTACTTAAACTGCCTTGGCCCAGCTGGAGCTGCTGCGCCAGGCTACTGTGAAGTGTGACCACCTGTGAGTGATCGTGACGGGGGGAGAAGCTCCGCAGCTGCTGCTGCTTGTTAGGGAAAGAAACTGCAGAATGACAGAACAGAGTCGCCAAACACAACGCTAGTTGTTTTTAACAAAGACAAAGTCTCTGGGGATCGGTAAAGTCTCCGGATCAGTTCAGAACAACAGAATGCAAAAAACTTGGAAAATGCTCCGATGGATGTTTATTCTTCAAGATCGCTGATTCGGTCATTTAGCTGTCAATCAAAAAAGGATTCCGCCTCAGGCAGCTCATCCAATCACCATGCAGAAGCCGAGCGTCCGGGCCAGCCCACTGTCCCAAAGACGCTGAGCGTCCAATCGGCGGGACAAAGCCCAGCATTTATCCAATGAGCGTCTAGTTTGGCTGCAGTGGAACAATCTGCTCTATGCTTCCCCATTGAAGTCAGTAGAAGCTGAGCGTCCGACTGTGTAAAGAGCTGTGGAGCTGTGGGGATGAATGAGAAGGAAGTTGCTCCGGTTACCTGTGATAAGTAGCTGATTCTGAACTAAAGATGAAAGCTTTCTAGCATGTATTTAGTCAATGAAATATACACACAGCAGTACATATTTCACCACTTTTTTTCTTTATTTTGGTGACATTTTAGGGGAAGTTGAGCTTCCCTTGCAGTCTTAGATCATTCGCCACTGATTTACACTGAGTGCCCATTTTGTTTGGTACAGCATGTTATTGTGAACAGCCAGTTCATCCAAACAGTGGATGTATATGGATAGGATCAACACGATCTGTGTAAACCGCACCATGCTGGACCAAAACATTAATAATGTTCACAGCATCTTATTGAATCAATGCCTCATATAATTGCACTTCATTTTGTGGAAAATGAGGCTTGACACAGTACTTTCTACATCTACTTTAGGGGGGAAAGAGTGCCCTCAACCAGCCTGAAATCCTGCCTGAGTCTCCTCCAGTCTCTACCACCCCCACTCCAGACCCTGCTCCAGCTGCCCAGGGTTCCCTTGCTGGCCTAACCGCTGAGGACATCCTCAACAGCAACAACTCCCAGCCGGCCTCCCCACTGCTGAAAGGCAGCCTGCTATCCCTCAGTGGCCTGCCAACTCCCAGCCGCTCGTCAGCCCGCCAAGCGCTGGGTGTGACCATTGTGAGGCAGCCGGGGAGGAGAGGGGCTGGGGACCAGGTGCTGGAACCCCTCCTCTACATCCAGGTGATGCAACCCTCTGCGCTGCTCAGCTGTCACCACCGCAAGCAGAGGATGGAGCTTTCTGTGTTTGACGTGGCCTTAAGAGGAGTAGCTTCTGACTACAAGTGCCTCGGTAAGCAAGATCAGGAGAAGAGAATGGCAAAGTTCTTGTCGAGAAGAGGCACTAAAGGGATCTTGTTAGAGTTAATGCTGGGGTTTGGATGTTCTCATTAAGATATAGACCATATTTAAAGTACAGGAAATGCAACTTTTCTAGCAACCCATTATACCCACATAAAATCTTTTCTTGTTAAATATGTTGACACCATATCTTTGTCTTCCCTGTTTTCTTCCTTTCTCCATGCCCCATTTATCCTCTCTTCATCTTTCATCCAGACACAGGAAAGACTCTGCCAGAGTCTCTGGACTACAATGTGTTTTGGCTGCAGACAGTAGCAGGAGAGGTAGACAGTAAAACGGGCATCCCTCCCCCTCTGCTCCGCCTCCAGATCAAAGATTTCCTCAATGGCCCGGGTAAGGATCACGCACACACCAACACATTGTTCAACACATGCAACTTCTGTCTACTCACGCTAACATGCTCGTTTACTATTTTAAGCCATCCGTTTCACATTTAATCCCATTTGAAGGAAATGTCCTCTGCTGTGAAGCAGCAAGAAGAGCACACACATGCACACTGATCAAACACATCCCAGAGGCAAACATAAAGGTCGTCTTTTCTGCTGTGTGTTCAGATGATGAGCAGTCTAAATTGTGATGTGTGGATGCGTATTGTGGATGTTTTCTACAGATGCCACTGATATTGTTAATACTCTGAACAGCAGACTACAAGCTCCTGTGGATTTTCGTGTGTGTGAATTTGCCTTTCACAGGGTTTGGTTGTCTATTTTTAGACTGATATGATATCCATATGAGCAGCTTTAAGCTAAGGTTGTTGACCTAAGGGTGTGGCTGACATCCTATCCAAATTGTACAGCAATGAATTCAAGTGTGAGTGGGCTTTCGAGTGTATGAGTGTTTGCAACCTTGTTATCCCTATGAGGGTTTCATAGAGAGTGTGAGTAGGCGCAGGACATCCTTCAGAGTTCAGCTCCCTGAACCCAGTAGGCCAGATGCTGCAAATGCATACACACACACACACACACAACTACAGACATACTTTGACATATACTTTGTCTTTCTTCCACACTCATACAACCATGCACACATACTGTGCACGTTTACCAAAAGGATCTCCTTGAACTGCTAAACTGTAGGTGTTATTGATGATGATTCAGGGAAGTGTATAGCCCCCTCGCCCACACCCATCCCTTCCTGCTGTTAGTGGAAAGCCCTGAGCTTCTCTGTCCACCTGGAATCACACAACACAATGCAGCTCTCTGTATACCACTGCAATCACACAATACAGCCGCACACCACCAATGTCCATCTACCCCTCTGCTCATTCCAGATGGCGCCAGCAGTCAAATTACAGCATGCATGACCTTTCCATGAGGCATGAATTACATCAGAATTTCAGTCAGTCAGTTTTGTGCTTATATGGTAAATATGATTCCTCTCTGATGGGGATTTACTGTATACAGGAGAGGCAGGTTCATGAAGTGAGCAAAGAGAACCTGTTCAGCAACTTAGTATAGCCACATAGTACGGCTTCACTTGCTCTTTTTTTGGTTTTCATCCATTAGCAAAAGCTGTGGATAGTACCTGGTGCTGTTTTTTAGAAGTGAGCTGAGCTGAGTTAAGTGTGTGTTGCAAGACTCCACTCATGTCTGTGCAGGAGACCAGAGAAAAAAAATTCTAAAGTGAAAGAACAAACTTTTGGGATGTTGCTCCTTCATAATAAAAGGTTTTGAATTACCAAACAACAAGGGGGGTTTATTGTGAAGAATTTATAGGAAATTATTTAATGAATGTAATGTGATGATGCATTTTAGAGCTGCTCCTCCTACTCTATGGCTTCTGAATAACAACAGCAGACATTGCAACATAAGAACAGGAATGTCTGTAAGTAATACCTTACATATCCAAATAATATGGGTACATTTCACGAAAAACAAAATATAAAGTTGTTGTCCGGCGGTGCGAGTGGTACAGAGGTCCTTTTTGCCAGGCAACCGCAGGGCCCAGAGCTCTGTGCAGATGGTTATGACATTAGAAATGCTTTCAGAATACTAATATCTGAAAAATACAAAAACGGCAACAGAGCTGTGCCACACCACTGGTCCACACCACTGAAGACACACCTTCAAGCGGTTGCAATGGAAAGTCAAACTCCTGCTGTGCTGATGTGCAGTGTCAAGTCACGGCAATAATGAGTACTGTACTGACCTTTGATCTCCCGTTGGAGCAGAGCATAAAGAAGAACAGCAGTAGATGCAGTATTGTTTCCAAAGGTTACATAAATATTTAAATGGTTTTAGGTTTACTTGGTATATTTATGTATTTGAAGTTGCATAATGTCCAGTGTTGATTTTACAACTTTATTACCAGGATGTTTCACTGAACAGGGCCACTGCCTGTCATATCTCTACTACATTATGCTGTGATTCCATCTGATTCTAGTGTTTAGCTGAAGCGCAGATGTCGACATTGTGCAATTACAGTCAGGTGTTTCCCTTGAACTAGTAAAGAGCAGAGCTATCCTTGTCTCCAAAGGATAACTTCAGTCATAATCACTCACATTCATTCAGCCTACACGCATGCACGCACGCGCACACACACACACACACACACACACACACACACACACACACACACACACACACACACACACACACACACACACACACACACGTATAAATAACACTCTCCAAAATGACTCAGACAGGATCCAGGCTTAGTGTGAGGTTGCCCCAGGTCAGGCTGTGCTGGAAATATCTAGAATTGACCACACATGCTACTGGTTCCCATCTTTACCCCCTCACCCACACAGTCTCTCACACACACAGTCACACACACACACACACACACATACACACACACACACACACACACACACACACACACACACACACACACACACACACACACACACACACACACACACAAATACACACAGTTTCAACTGTGAGTTGTTTGGTTAGATGACTCTCTGGTGGAGATGATTATCCTCCACAGGGATGGGGAAGCAAAGGAAGAAGTTACAAAGAAGAATCAGTTGGCTGATGCTGACTTAATCCCTGTTGTTTAGGCAGTCCATAGAGATGGAGTGTGAAAGGTTTGTCAGTCTGAAATGAAGCTGCAGCATCATTCGGAAGTAGGTTCAGTAAATGTCTTGACCTGATGAGTGGTGTTTTAATGCCTCTACTCAGTCAAGTCTAATTGTTTGGATACACCTTATTTGAATATGAAACAAAAAAGAAGTGCAAGGAAGAATAGAAGAAGGAGTGATGAAGACAGGATTAGGAAGGAAAAATCTGCTGGTGTTTTCACAGATGGTTTATTTGCATGTGCAAGTCTTTGTGTGTGTGTGTGTGTGTGTGTGTGTGTGTGTGTGTGTGTGTGTGTGTGTGTGTGTGTGTGTGTGTGTGTGTGTGTGTGTGTGTGTGTGTGTGTGTGTGTGTGTGTGTGTGTGTGTGTGTGTGTGTGTGTGTGTGTGTGTGTGTGTGTGTGTGTGTGTGTGTGTGTGTGTGTGCATGTGGCGGCTCTCCTTTGATTCGACAATGCTTCACATTTGAGAGCGGCGAGGCCGTGTCTTGCTGTGTGTTTACAGCAATATGCTCGCAATTTCAGCAGCATTTATTCTGCAAGACCAATCAAAGCTGCCCTCCCAAGGATGCTGAGTGGGAAACACTTGTAACATGTGTACTTTAAACTGGATGGTGTTTCAGCACTGACCCCCTCGGCAGCCGCTCATCACACCGCACACACACACACAAACACACACACACATACACACACACATATATACAAACACTATTAGATACATACAGGAAGCTGCATTTGTAAACCAGGAGGATTCGAGGCTTGACCAGTGAAAAAACATACATGAAAAAGGTCAGGATGGGTTTGTTCTTTTCAGCATGAGCAGGGTTCAGTGATTGACTGGTGAATGCAGAACACACACTTTCCTTCTCTCCCTCTCTCATCTTTCCTCCTCACTTCCAGTCTTTGAGAGGGTCAGTGAGCGAGTCCAGAGATGTAACTGCTACCACTTGGGGACGAGAGAAGCAACAGGTGATAGATTAGCTAGAACAAATTGGAATCATTACTCTCCCATGTCCCTGGTTCCCATCAAGCTATGGGTTTGTAGAAATGTTGTCAGTTACTGTACACAAGCCTGTGCCCCTCCGAACCGTCCAGAACCACTCTAATTTGAGTCAGATGGTATCTGAGGCGCATGTCACTGGCCTTACTACATTTTTTCATGACAGTGGGATTCTACAGATACCCCCCACCCCCCTCCCTCCCAAAAAAGAAATGATTGGCCCTTCCAAACACAGACAGACACACATACCCTTCACATACAGACCCTGTGTAATTGGACACATTGCCACCTGTGTCAGACACAAGCTTTCTGATGTCAAGAGTCAAGCGTAAAAGTCAGCCAGAAAAATCAAAGGTAGGGTGGGAATGAAAACAATGTCTGTGGTGGTTGCACACACACATATGCCCAACACCAGGTTCAAAGTGGGGACGGCGTCTTGCATGACCTTGCCAGAAAGGCACAGTAACTTGGGAAATAAGCATATTTGATCTGCCCCACCGCTTTGCAGAGATATATATATATGTGTGTGTGTGTGTGTGTGCGCGCGCGTGCGTGCGTGCGTGCGCATGCCTCTGTCAGGCCTTGATCTTCCACTTTCTCCAGCGCTAATAGAGGCTGACACCTGAGAAGGGCCAGTCTATGATTCCCCCCAGCCTGTTCACATTAAGTCCTGTTCTTTAAAGGTATGTGAACACCAACAGCACCTCTCAACCTCTAGGCTTGATGCCTGCTCCTTGCACAGGCCTTCCACTGACAGTCTCTAGCTTAAAATAGCCAGTAGTCTTACGGCTGAAGCCAATGTGTTCCCAATAAAAGCACTCATATGTGTGAGAGTGCCACTGCTGGAAAAGCCCTCTTTTGACTCCCCCTGCGTGGCGATGAAAGTGCCACCAATTTTTTAATAATTTCCTCCCTTTAATTAAAACAATCTCTGCAGGCTTTCCTTGCCCGCCTAAAGCATAACAGGCACATCTGAAAGAAGCTTTTCATTTCTTCACTTTACAGTTTTAAAGAGGTGCAGCATTGTATATGGGTCTTTATCATAGCGCTACATTACATCTTAATCCATAAACATAGGATTTTTCAGCTTAGTCTGTAAAATGTATAAGTCTGTCATGGCTTGTAAATAGTTTTTTTTTTTGTTGTGAGGTCAGTTTCCTCCTTTTATGCTGTCTTTGCCTGGACAGTGAAACCATATGGGACACCACTGTAAAGGCAGCAGTGCACATACAGCTCCAGAGACAGATTAAAAATAGTTTTGCAGATGAAACAAATCTTTTTGAAGGAGGTAATTATTAAAATTATTATTATTATTATATCGTTAGTTGCAAGTAATATTATTGCTGCATCGTCTAAAAACTATGTGGTAGTTCAGTTCATATGTCCAGAGGAAATCCTGACTTAGTGTTGCTTTGGTTCATCCAAATATGTATAACAGCTATATATGATGTCTATATGTGACTCTGCACGCAATCGCATGTATGTTTGTTGAGACAGTGGGAAAGATGTGGCAATGATGATTCCAGACCACCAAAAGCACACTGTACTTCAGGCGTTTTACTCATGATGCCCCATACTAAGTATTATAGCAAGCTGCATCCAAAACGCTCAGGCCAGGTGAGTTTCTAAATAAACAGGTAATAAATCAGTCAAACCAGAACTGACTGGGTATCAGGGGTAGGATGGGTTTATCAAAGTGGAGGAAGAGAGGCACCACTGGATGGAGGACAATCAATAATGAGGACCAGGTCTCCCTGTGCAGAGAGCCAGGCAAGGCCCGGCTCTGGCCCTGACTGGGTGATCAGAGACAGCTTTATGTGATTATGGAGGGGGGAGGGGTTGATTAGATTGAGGGTTGGATGAAGAGTAGAAGATAGAAAGGACTGAGAAAGAGCCGAAGGATGGGCTACATGAAACAGAGAGAAAATGAAAGGCTGAAAGTAGAATGGGAGGGGAGCAGAGGAAGCTGGGTGAACAGCTGCATACGGGCTATTTATTCCACCAGTGGAAAGTTTCCTGGTGATAAGTCAAGTGGAAATGATAAGCTACACTGCATAGCAAATTCCACCTATCTTTCCTCCAATTCCTCTCTCCAGCCACCCTTCCATTTGACCATGTGCCTCACTTCCACTGGATTAAACGAGAAAGACTCCTGAGGGTGTGTGTGTGTGTGTGTGTGTGTGTGTGTGTGTGTGTGTGTGTGTGTGTGTGTGTGTGTGTGTGTGTGTGTGTGTGTGTGTGTGTGTGTGTGTGTGTGTGTGTGTGTGTGTGTGTGTGTGTGTGTGTGTGTGTGTGTGTGTGTGTGTGTGTGTGTGTGTGTGTGTGTGTGTGTGTGTGTGTGTGTGTGTCTGCTTGCTTGCCTCTCTTGGCAGTGCTCCTGCTCATGTCATCCAATGCTCCTACCTGGGAAGGAGACAGACGGGAGGCCTAAGACCCTTAAAAACCCTCTAAACACTGGTGCCTTGATGAGGCCATGAAAAACAGCTGTGCTTGTTTTCGGCTGCTTCCCTCTCCCATCATCATGACCAAGTGGAAAAATGGGATAATGGAAGTGGTGTAAAACGGCATTGAGTTAATTCATGTGTCTCTGTAAATTCCAGTCAAGTGTTTGAAGGCTGCAGTGCACCAGAGAGCTGAGGAGTCTTGGATTTATGTGGCTAGCACAAAGAAAATATTCTCTTCTGCTATTCCGCAGTGTCACGTTAGGATGTTACAGTGAGACAGCCAGTAATTGTGTGTGTGCATATATGTGAGTATAAGACATGGAGAAAGAGATTGAGACTGGAGCCAGCTGGTTTTTAACAGGTCCTTGCATGCAAAGCTGAGTGATTAGAAGAGGAGAAAAAGTTCAAAGTGAGTTATGAGACATGGTGCCATGCAGTATTCCATGGGTTGGATCTTGCTCAGTGGGGCACTGATGAAGCCTTTCTTTTCTTAAAACCCTCAAATGTATTGTGTCCAGTTTATGGTGGGTTTCCAAACGACTAGAGTATGTTTTAAAGAGCAAGGGCCACATCCAACACTGAATGGTTTGAATTTGGGTCTTGGGTTTAAGATAGTTTAGGAGGGCCTGCTTTAGCACTGAAGAAGACTTAACAGTCTTTCACTAGATTTGTAATCATAAAAAGTAGATATAAAATATGTACTTAAAAATCAAAACAAAACAAACACAACACTAATACAAACACACAGGACTTCATCAGGGAGAGTGTATGTACTACTCAATATACTTCTGTCGCCGTAGCTTTGTTTTTTCTCGACACTAAACTCCTGTTTTTATTGCCCGCCCAAAAGCATCACTCTACTACTTCCTGCCCTGTTTATTCATCACTCAGCACTTCATAGATATAGATAGTCATTATAAGCACCAGAGAGACTGCTTTGAAACTATCTATAGAGTTAGTTGCTGTTTTTTAAAAATACTAGTGTATCTCTTTTCTTCACACTTTCTTATCTCTTGTCCTTTTCTTTCCCTCACTTTCTTCCTTTCTATCTCTCTCCACAGCTGAGCTGAATATGGAGCTATCGCGCCCTCTGAAAATCAACCCCACGCTGGCCAAGCTGGAGCAGTCCAAAGCTTACCTGAACAAAGTCCTGCCAAACTACACATGGGATACCTCTAGCAAACAACCGTCTACTTCCTCCACCCCTCACTCCTCCCCTGTGAAGACACTGCCCAGGGCTTTTGCTTCTCTTTCAGAGCCACGTCATCAGGCCTCTGCTCTGGGTAAAGAAAGCAGTGTCAGGGCCCTGGCGTTGTCCTTCCACAAGGTCTCTGTCCACACAACCCAGATTGTAGTCGTCATGGAGACAGAGGCCCATCCAATGAAGCCCAGCGTGACAGTCGCTGTATCGGCCATGACAGGAAGTCTGAACATGAAGTCAGGGCCAAGGATAGAAGGTGAGTAAAATAAAAACATCTATCATCTTTTGCAGAAACTAAAAAATAACATGTGGGCACAGGGGAAGTACAAGGAACACAAAGACCATCGAAAACGTTTTATATTAGACTTAGCTCAGTAAACGACCCATGTTGTTTCACTCTAGAGTAACAAGGGCCTGGACCTTAAATGACTTACGTTATATGAGTTTTTCTTAATGTGAAATGAAAAAAATCAAACCAATGATGTGATCCATCTTATTCTGCTCTATTGCAAAACATTGCCACTTGTTTCAAGAAACAGGTGGAGCTACATTGGAAACAACTGTAATGACTTCACCCCATTTGGCAGATTTGGTCATCTTTTAAAGAAACCACAATTTTAAGACTCTGTAATGCTCCACACTATATGTAGATGTTTTTTTTTTGTGGTGTGTCTTTTGCCCCGTACCCAAGTGTGTGCCAACACGAACTACTCCTGGCCCTTTGAAAATAAAGTGTCATTGTGGACATTATGTAACCAGGCAAATTTTGATTTAGAGCTATGCCCAGTGCACCACACTTATATTTGTTATTTATTCAGATAAATATGTGTAAGGAATGTAGCTAAAGTGTTATAAGATGTTCCCTCAGGAATGTGTTTATTATTGAAGAGAGTAAGTGTAGATTCAGCCTGAATATAAATTGATCAGTAACTCACTGCACAGCAATTAGTCAAAGTTTCCACTTCCCACCCTTGTTTGTTGAAGAATATGCATTTTTGGATGATTTGACACTGTTATTCACTCACACTTTGAACCTAATACTAGTATTGCTTTCAATATGATTTGGAATATTGCCGTTTTTTTACACATGCAAAGCCTTCATCCGCCAAAAAAAGGTTTGTCAGTAAACTGTAAAGTGAGATGTTTGTGTTAGTCTTGGATCTTAAGTTGTTGTGAGACTGTGTGTGTATTTGATTGCAAGGTTATGTGTGTATCAGGGCCTGAGAGAGAGAAAGATATTTTCATATGCTTGTGTATGAGTGGATGTGAGAGCGAGATGTTTGTTTTGGTGTTCGGACCAAACCCTGCCTTCATGATCCACACTGACTATTATCCAGGAGGCATCACACTGTTTTCACTCTAACAATCAGAACTGCTAATGCTAATTGAAATTAAAAAGCGTCCAGTTCCTCTTTGCCGTTGGGTGTGAGCCGATGCGCTGTAACAGATGATCAGGGGTTTTTTTGGTTTGCTTTTCAGTTTTTGCTATTTTTTTGGCATGGCTTCCAAATTGGTCAGCAGATGGAAACAGAAAGACGAAAGAGAGCGAGGGGCTGACGTGACACATGCAGGAGAAAATAGGGAAGACTCCATTATTTAGTGAGGAGATGATTTGTGCCTCAGTACCGCTGAGCAACACATCCCCTGTTGACGTGGGTTGCAGGGGGACAAGGACAGAGCTGGAACTGGGCTCCCTTAGTGCCTGCATCTGTTTGACAGATGTTGTTATATTGGGTTACTTCAGATAAAATGATTGTCGAAAATGTTAATTAAAACCTCAAACAATTTGCACTTTGTTTACTCAAATCTACATAACTGCACAATGACACAATACTCAGTGCTGCTGCCCTGCTCTGATTTTCACCAGCTTTTCAACTTTCATCCATCTTTGATGTGTTGACTTGGATAAACAGAGTTGAAACTGCGTGTGCAGTGCAATGGAAAAAGAAATCACGTTTAGAGAAGATACTTATATGAAAGCTAATCCCCTCCCACTCACTTTACTTTCAAATGACTCTACTATTTATAGTGATGTCTCTTCCTCTGCAAATAGAAATACTTTTCAAAAGAGATTTGTTCATAGTAGTTCTTTGTTTTGTTTACAGTAAACACAGGAAATGAGGTTTGTGTGCAGTGAACTGTCTTTTCATGGATTCAGTTACCAGCACGTTGAAAGAGAGCCACGGCTTCATTAGACATTATGATTTGACTGGACTCAAATAAAAATGTTGGGATCAGGACCACTGGTGTTTGACATGCATTGGATCATTCATCCCGGGTTTGACTCCAAACCCTTTGAAATACAGTTTGTTGTCACGGCCCAAAAAATATAACATCATGCATGTCTGTTCTGAACAAGACATTATACTAACTGCAATAAAACTAATGCTGTCATCATGTGCAGCAAAGGCTTCATTCAGCTCCTCATATATCATATTTACTGCTCTCTGAAATACCTGAGAGGTTTAAGATCCTGTATGTAGATCTCCATATAAACCCTGATATTTCATCTCTGAGAGCATGTTAAAACATCATGTGTAGTAACACCTCTGAATGTTGCCCGTGGAGGATCACAACATTTACATGGCACCAGATAGAGGATCTTTTTTGCACGAGAAAAGGTATTTTAAAGCAGATGTCAGTGATCCGGCTGAATAACATGTTTGTCTCACCCACTTGTTTCTTTTCTTTCTTGATAACTTTAGTACTCTTACAGATCTTTGTCACAACACACATGGCTATTTTCCCTGTGGGCTTCTTCACATAGTGTTTCCAGATTTGTTGCCATTGAAAGGAGACAAACTGTCTCCAATTACACAGACTGATCACTGGTGACAATAGATGTATCTGCTGACTTTTAGCCTTAGCTGCACCGCCTCCATCACTCAGCACTCGGGCCTCTCCAGTGCGCTCGGTACCCCAGAAAATGGATACCCTGGAATTTTACGAAGATAAAGGTTAGGATTCCCGTTCTGTTAGGTTGAGCGTTTGAGCTGCCACAATAAGTCTGCAGGAATGACCCCCCCGGGAGAGGTTGTACATGAGAGATGTAAGACAGGAGACTACCACTACAGTGTATACCACTACTGTTGCTGCTGTTGATTCTCCGCTGGTCCTCAGTGACACGCTGAGATTGATAGCCCACATCCTGAGCAGACCTCGGGATGATGCCAGTGAAACAGGAAAGGGAGGAAAAGGGAAGGTGAGGGCAGGAGGGTGATGGAGAAGTAGAGGGAGAGAAGTTGAGAAATGTGAGAGGATAGAAGAGAGTCAAATAAAAGAAGCCCTAGGAAATAAACATGATTAGACCATGAGAAAAATGTAGATAAAGCAGAAAGGGGATGCCATTCAAGAAAGGAACTACAGAAAGCGAATGAGTTGAAGTAGAACAGAGGAGAAGATTAGGAAAAGGATGGATTAAGGAAGCAGGAGAGGTAGAGAAAGAAATAAGATATAATACAGGACAAAAGACGGGCAGACTGTGCGAGCAGTAACAGGGGTCGCTTCAGTATATGTCATAACAATCACCCCACCCCAACCTCTCTTCATCAGCATACATCCATAGCTGCAATGGGGTGAAGACCCTGTCCCCCCACCCCATCCATGGAACATCTGGGGCTCTGTACCTGGTCATGGCAGCCCCCCTCTGCCAGGGGACAAGATGGAGAGAGAGGGGATTAGGTTGACAGTGAGGTGTGTTACCAGATCCTGTGTTAATGAAAAGCAAGTGGTAGCCCCGCATTCCTCCCGCCGTACACGGCTCACCACTCCCCAAGGTAGGGGGGCATTTATAGTTCAATGAAAGAAAGGAGGGGGGCAGCCTGAGAGAGAGAACATATGTCTTAAGGTCCATGAAACAAGACCCTCCCTAATCTCTCAGCTCTGCATCAGACTGCCCATAGAGTGCCCCCGATTTCCTAAGAACACACACACATACATATCAACAGACCCTGTTACTAGTGCTCACTTTTTTACATGCATACAACAGACACACACGCGCGCACACAGCGCTTTCTCCTCGGCCCTTTGCCTCTGCGGACCCCCTGCTTCTTCACGGTGATTTACTCCAGCACACTTGTAAAGGACAACTTCTGTTCGCCAAACAAAGTGAAAGCTACCCATTATTTATTTTTCTCCTTTTTTTCAAGTCTTATTTTATTTCCCCGGTCAATCTTTGAGTTACGATCACGTCAGTTTGTTTACTCTCCTGAAAGAAAGCCACTCTTTTCCATTTATCATATTATTTCTGTTTCAATAATCAGGAAGAAGCAAACATGAACAAAGCCAAACATGCCGAGATTTAGATTTGGAAATACACCCTGCTGTGATTTGGCTTAAGTTAACTAATGCAATAACCAGTTTTCAATGCATTAACAACAGCAATATATCACAGAGAAGATATAGGGTAAATGCCCAGCAAGGCATTTGTTAACACATATAGCTGCTGAGTTATATGAAGATGTATTGCAGGACGGTAATCATGAAGTCATGAAGTGTAAGGCAGCTGTGAGATTTTTGTGGTTGAATATCAGAGACAAACAGAAATAAAAGCTTGGAGTCTTTTTTTGAAAAGTAGCCTTGCTTAAATGTTCAAAGATCATATTGTGTTGAACATCGGTGGCTCTCAGCATGGATGGATACTCTAGCTGGGAACTTCTAATCACAACAGCGGTACACATTAGGGCAACAAGTAATTAATTAATTACTTCTCCCCCTCCTCTCAAAAAAGTGTTTTTCCTGAAGCGGGTCTAGCTCACCACAACGCCCCTAGCGAGCAGCCGTTTTTTGGCCCTGTCGCAGAGCAGGGCCGTTTTTCTCTTCTGAGAGAAGCCCGATGGCTGATTGGATGTAGCTCTCGGCAGGATGTGACGTGTGGTAGAACAGACGCCACAACAACACGGCGAAGTAGACACTTTTATCCAGTGGTGTAGAAGAATGCAGCACAGACGATGATCTGTGCACGCACATCTTTGCACGGGCTTGTATTTTAACAAGCCCGTGCAAAGATGTGCGTGCACAGATCATTTTCTGTGCTGCATTCTGAGTGCTACAGCGGGTTGGATTCTGACCTGTAGCCATTTGCTGCATGCTCCCTCTCTCTCTCCTGTTTTCACACACACACACACACATGCACGCACGCATGCACACACACACACACACACACACACACACACCACACTGTACTGCAAGCGGGGTGTCAACACACACTTTTACAGCACCTCGAATCTTTAAGGTAGCCGTTGTGAATCATACGGCCACCTGCAAGTATATTTATCACTTTGAGGAAGAACGGCACACCACTGTATCACTGACCAGCTGATCACTAGCAAACTAACCCCATTCAGAGTGATACATCACCTCCAGAGTCTCCTAAATCCCTCTGGGGCCTTTTTTTTGTAATGGAAACACGGCAAGTGAACGGCCATTTGAGAGGCCACATTTTACCCTAAATGAAACGCACCTACTGAGCGTTAGTTTGCCAGGCTAATGTAACGCACAACATTGGTCAACATTGGTTGCTGCTTCTTTCACTTTTCTGGCTGGGCACTGCAACACATCACACAGACACAAATCATTGGAGCAACCAGAGAGAAAGAGAGCGATTTATTGTTAAATTATATTTGAAAATAACCAAAACCACACAGAGCCTGAAGCTATATAAAAGATGGCCCGTACTCAACCTAAAAACCCGATCATTTGTCAGGACCCATCAGGGTTTAGTTGAGTAACAGAATGGCATACTGTGAAAATTCCAATAGTGGAAAAAGATCTCTCTATTTGCAGCGTTATCTTCCTATGAAGAGAACACATGTAGAGTTGGATATTAAGAAATTTAAACACATCTATCATACGTAATTTGCTGTGTTTGCTCGTGTGTTGCAACTTTCATTGACCCCTTATGAAACTCATCAACACTCATCAGTTACTATGCAACAGCTTGGATGACGCAAAGCTCCCTGCTTCGTGCCATTTTGGCCGACAGCGTCCCCTGCTAAGACACCAGTTTCCTCTAGTGTCCCATAGTGGTCTTGTGGTGAGGGATAGTGTATTTCTGTGGTGAGTGACAGTATATTACTTCTATTACTCTTACCATCCCAAACAGTCTTCTGGGACCTTAGCTAGTTAGATAATGACTCCTCTAGGTTTCTGCTAATTGATACCAGTGCATCCCGGGGAATAAATCAGCCAGGCAGTGGTCAGATAATGGCTGCCAGGGAGAAACCGACACGGTAAATCATGTCTCAGATCCTATCTAATCTCACCCAAGCCTGTGCCAGAAATGTATTTCACTTTAGGAAGATTTCCCTCCATCCTATTCCCCACCAACTACTTTGTTTCCTGAGTGTTGTAAGTTGTACATTAGCCTCTGGAGGATGTGCCTGTGCGCACTGGTTTACTGGCAGGTCTACTGTGAGAGCAGGAGATATATGCAGGTGTACGTTTGTGTGTGCAGATCTGTGTGTGATCAAAGAATTCTGTTTTACAGCATTTGGACATACAGTAGTTCCATTATTTAAGCTCACTTACTCATACAGTGACTAAACCCCATGGATTATACTTTTCTCTCCATTTATCTTATTACATACAAGGTATGTGTATGTGTGTAATACTGTCTGTACATATTGGTACATTTGCATGTTTCTTTCCTAATTTTATATGAGTTTGTGTATTTGGGGAAGGTGCTCCTCACTAAGGTGACAATGCATCAGCCTCTACTTACCAGTTGTGAAATTTTTTTAAAAAAAAAGGCTGTTTTTAGTATTGTGACAGGTATATATGACTATCTGTCTGTCTGTGTGTCTGTCTCTGGACATTTTGTTACCATGACAACATTGCAGCTGTTTAAGATTCCGTCATGAAACATTACAGGTGTGTAAAATGAAGGCCAACTCCAAAAATGGGTATGTTCAGAGCAAAGGGGCCAGAAGGAAGTCGCAAGATGGTCTCGTAAGTCGCATTGAGCTGTATTGAGTGGTGATTGAATGATGCCTGTCTTTCCCCTGGCCTCCATTATTTATTATAAATGCTGCTCCTATATTATTTTATTCTCTCTCTTTTATCTGTGTCCATGTTATTTTGGCCTCTATTTACCCCGCATTACCCCTTACTTTTTGTGGCTCTACCCATCATCTGTAAATGTTTTACATACTCCATTTAGGCGAACACCGGCACCCCGGTTCCCAGCTCTTTCTTTCCCCTTAACAGTCCCAACGCTCCTCCCTTCTTATGTACCTCACAGCTCAGCAGTGTAATGTCTCTGGGCTGTCTGCTGACGCATCTCTGAAACACACCTAAATGGCAGTACTATGGTCATAGAAGGCAAAAGCAGGGATGGAGAAATGTGCCTCTGACTGTTATTCAGCCTAGATGGAAGAATGGTATTGGAGATGAAGAAAGAAAGGGATTCCCCCTCATTAAAACCACTCCCAATTAGGGTGATTATTAAGGGTGCTGGCTGCGCTGCTGGCTTTAGAACCAGGATGCTGCGGTCAGCTGGGCTGTAAATGACGCATGGAGAGACAGGAGAGAATGCTTTGATACACATTATGTGCAACTGCAAATGTGTATGTGGGTGTATTTGTTTGCACTTATTCACCTGGGTGTGCATGATTGTGCGTCTGCATTTTCATGTGTGCATACTTTTTTTTCTGTAAGTGTGCTTTACTCTTCTTTTTCTTCATGTGTGAATGAAAGATCCACCATTAAACAGGCCAGTTTGGGAGTTCCCTTGTGCTGTCTAATAAATCCTAATCGTGAAAATAAACCTGATGTCCACAGATCAGAGAGTAATCTCAAACAGCTCTCTCTGCGCTGCAACACCAGAAGATATTAGCAGGTAAACTGCCGACTTGTATCAACAATGTCTTTCCTGAGAGAAATGAGTCATCCCTGTATAATATTTCCCCCAGAACAACTTATACAAGAGAAACTCTCTTTCACTGGAACCCCCACTGTTGTGTTATTGTGCTCTAATGCTGAATAAGATGGTCCTTAGTCAGTTTACCAAGCCTGGAAAGATGTCAGGTTGCTTGTGTGTCATATCAAATCCTAGCTTACTCTCTCACCTTCTAGTTCTGTGTCTGCCTCCCTCCCTCCAGGTCTATATCTATTTATCTCTTCATTCATCACCTCCTCCCCAACTCCTTTCATATGCCTTTCCATCTCTTCCACCTTTCCCGTTTTACCCCAAATTAACCCGACCACACTGTGATCATAGCCTTTCCTCAAAGGAATCAAATGTGAATAGGGAGAGATTTATTTTTAAAGCATTACATGGAATTGCATAATTTGTGAAACTGGGGTGTCAGGTATTTTATCAACAGAAAATAACAAAACAATAGTTTAGAACTGTGTGTCAAGTTCTACTAGTCATAAATCTGTAATAAAAATTCAGTAATAAAGTAATTAAAAATTAGGCTTAGGAAATGATAATGAGTTTATGATGCCCTTTCCCATGCAACTCGACGGTGAGCACTTGTGTTCTATAAACTGCTCAGAAACCCCCTAATTATCAATATCCATGGGAAAGCCATCCACCTGAATGACTTGTAGGTCTCTAGTTTGTGGTTGTACAGTATCAGTTGGTCTCATTGTATCTATGAGTCTAAGCTTTCCAGTCAGACGCCCTTTATGCAATTCTGTTTATGGACCCCAGTATGCAGAAATATTACAAAACATTATTTTAGAATGGCCCAAATAGCATATTTGTACTTCAGGAGGAAAACTGCATGTTTTAGACCTTGAATTAGCATAAAGTGGACATGTTTGTAAAGGGGAGATTCCCATTTTCTTTTAGATATCTTAAGGTTATAGGTCAAGAGACCCCTTTGAAAATGGCCAATCCCTTTTTTCGCTCCCTTTTGTAGACTCAATGTGGTATTTGTTTAGAGAGTTATTTACTTAGCTTGTTATGGTCAGTACCAATGGATTCCTTAGATTGTCTAGATAGCCTTGTCTTTAAAACTGAGTCATCTACTGCCTCTAAAAACACAAAGTCATCCAACCATCGTATGTAGAGTTGTTAAAGGAAAGGCCAGGGTTTATTTCCATCATCTGTTGACCATTAGTTTACTGATGTTATATAATATGTTCTGGGTGGTAATTCTCAGTTTTACAAATGGTTACCCCTGTTGTGTTGGAGAGATGCCACTGCTTATTGCTTTTATTGGTTTTGTTACAAAATGTTTTTCAACATTATTCAACATTATTATTAAATAACAGGAAGTATAATACTTAACCGACAGTTAGGGATTGAAACAGGTATGTCACCACTTTCAATTGCTTTGTCAAACCTACAGCCAGACTGGGGTGAGAATTTCTTAACATTAAAATGTATTTTTAAAGAGCCACTTCTCAGGGTATTATTAGTCATCTAGGGTTGGGATTTCTAAATGGGTTGTTGCTGCTGCTGCTGTAGCTTTAACTGACCAGATCAGCCTTCCCATGTCAACGACTGGTAAAAGGGGTCTCAATACACTGATTTATGGGACCACAAGATAAAGTTCAGGACAGGTTGTGACCAGTGACACATCTCTGTTTGGATGGAAAGGACGGAGACACAGCCCTTATTAAGTTGGGGCTTTTGCTACTTTTGATTCTTTTTTCGTGATAAGTGGGTGTTTGGCTCCTTTGTCTGGGTCACATCAGGGTGTTCTCACTGTCATTTTGTCTGCTAAACCTTTTTCTTGACCAAATCACAGTAACACTGCGTTTGAACTTGAAACTATACAGGTTGCAATTGTTGTAACCATGACTGCAGAACACCTCTGTTCAACGAGACATTTAGGAATCACATCTGCTCTTCTTATTAACTGATGGGTGTATGTTGTATGTTTTTAGCCTCAGACCTAAATACAATTCTAATCACTCTGACAACATGAACCCAGTCTAATTAATGTCTTCCTCTAGTACATACATGTCCACCGAAGGAAGAGTTGTTTATTTTTAATGGTCATCGGTCCATGAAATCAGAAGCATAAAGGCAGGGGCATACAGTTAGCACATAATTGTTAAAGAGGAAAATCATGCCCCTCTTTCAAAGGCAAGTGTTTATGTTAATAACATCAAATGAGTACAATAGATTATATGCCAGTTATGTGGTTGATGTAATTGTACTGTTTACACTGTCTTGCTACTTTCATATCACATAGGCAGACTGTTGTAGTTGAACTTGGTGAGGCAAGCATTCATGCAAGTGGATTTTGAGGTTGAATTGTTTATGTGTTTCAGTTTCATCTGGCCTGGTTGCACTTGTATCAATGAACTGTGTTAGTTTTTATATATAATTAGAGATATCCATATTTTACTTTGAAACTTGTATTTATTTCAGATATTTTCCTGTCTATTTGAACCCTCTTTTCTCTTTTTTTCCAGTGTATAATCAATAAATTAGAAAAAAAATTTCCTCACATTTTTTTTGACGTATTATTTACCTGCTGTTTCCCTTCTGTGGTTCCACCCTGTGCTCTACATGCCATTCATTGCTACTCCTTTTGTCTTCCCAGATGCAGTTCAGACTGCCTCTATGCATCTGGAGCTGCAAGATTTGTTGGTGAGAACAGGGCTGAAAGACCGGAGCCGTCTCCTGCTGGGGCCGTTTTCTTGCAGCACCTCCCTGGAGGCTCGGTGGTGTCGGCACAGCGGCAGCCCTGGACCCGACCCCGTCACCCCTAAACTGCTGCTGGACCTGAAGGGAGGCCTGCTGCAGGTTTGTACACCTGTGACATCAATTCAGCATCCTCAGTCGTAAGATTTATTACCAGCACAGGTATAGACTCTAGAGGTCAGGGTCAGATCAGCACCTCTACACCTGGTTAGAATCGAATGTCTTGTTCAAGGACACTTAAACCCGAAGGGCTTGACAAAGGCTCCGACCACGAGGCAGTGCTGCGGCCCACTTAGAGATCACCTCGCCTTGAGTGTATTTTGTTTTCCTAATGAATCCTTCTAGCATTCATAAGCTGACACCCACAGGGACAGCTCATCACTCCTCTTGAATCTGCTCTTCCTCTTCAACTCTGCTTCTGTCCTCTTTGCAGCATAAATGACGAGAGTAAGAATAGCATGCTGTAATTCCACTGTAGATTTGAGTCACATCTGCTGTTTAAGTGATGGAATATTATAAGACTATTTTTTTTGGGGGGGGGGGGTTATATCTTATATGTGCCTTTTTTTCCTGTGTGAAGTTACATAATGCCCACACTGAAAAGTCCCTTTTCAATGTGACTAGCTGAACGCATTATTACTAATGTATTATTCCACTTTACTTCTTCAAGGGGAACCCCCTGACCCTCCCCCATTTTCAATGGTTCCCTTAATGCTTTTATTGCGTGCCCATTAACAGAAACATGACTCGTAACTCAACACTTAATACGCAATCATACATTTCCCACTGTAAATATTGGCGTTTGTGGTGTTTTAATCAAGTGCTGTTCAAAAACCACCGGAATTCATTCCGATCCCTTCTTCTGGTGCTCTCTTTCCAAAAACCTGGGGAAAAAAATCCCCCAATTTTCCTGTTTTTAGAGTTTAGTCATAGCCCACCCTTGCAAGTGAGTAGCAGGCAGGCAGCTCCATGTGTGAAGAGTTTTTGACTCAGAGATTCCTGGTCTTTAGTCCAAACCCCAGGCAGGCTTTGATGGAGCATGGGAAGGGGAATGCCGCGGGTAAGTAAGGAGGATGTGAGGTTGTGTTGGACTTGTTAGAAAGGATGTGAATGGGTGATGACGAGGGTAACCCTGACTGTTTCTTTTCCTGTTTTCGAGAAGAATGTTAAATAATTGTATGTATAATCAACGTAGGTATGCATGCATCAGCTGTGAGTCTGTGTCACTGTCTAACTTTTTCACAGTCTGTTTTCTTATTCAGTTTTTCTTGCAATCCTTATACCCTACATCTTGACATCCTTGTTGGTCTTTCTCCTCTCATTCCCCATCTCACACTCATCACTTGGTTTTCCCTCACAACCACCTCACCGTCTCTGCTCTCTCGACAGGTCTTCTGGGGCCAGGAACATCTAAGCTGCCTAAAGCTGGTGGAGGAGCACCTACAGTTGTACCTAAACCTCCAGAAAAGTTCAGATTCAACTGATAGTTCCAAGGGCAAGGCCTTCCATACCCAGCCACCTCCTTCTCCAGGCTCCCCCTCTCCTCGGACAGAGCACAGCTCAGATGACCTGCGTACAGGGCATTTTCAATACATCCAGGACTCAGGTGAATGTTTTTATAGTTCATACTGACCTCATGTTGAGGGGCTGATAGTTTAGACTGTCTTAAATGCAGTTAAAGTGAGACTACTACAGGTTTTAGTAGCTTGCAACCCGATTCTAAATTAGAGGACAATTTTTCAATACTTGATATATTATTTAGTACTGTTTTTTTTATTGTTCAAAATTTGATAGAATATCCGCTATTGCCATACCACTGCTGTACTAGCACGTTTTTTTGAAGGCCAAAGGGATGACCCTCTCAGCAATCAGAGAGAGGTTGGGCGTTCCAAGAACTGAACCCTAAGTGTGTAAAGAAGTCCGTTATATTTGGAGGAGGAAGTGTCATAGTTTGGGGGATGTTTTCTGCAGCAGGAGTTGGGCCTCCTTGGGCCTCTCCACTGCAATTGTCTCCCAATCAGCTGCAATCAGCGACAATGCCCCCTGTCCCACTGTAAAACAGGTGGAGCAGTTCTTTGAAGCTGAGAATACTGTAAACAATGAAATAAGTCCAGATCTAAACCCCATAGAGAACCTGTGGAAAATCCTTGGTGACAAAGTAATGTGTAAGAAACCCACTCCAGTTAGTGAACTGTGGAAGAGACTGAGTCAGAATCGACCAAGATCAAACCAGAGCAGTGTGAGAAGCTAGTGATGTCCTGTGGGTGCAGATGTGCTGAAGTCATTGAAAGCTGTGGCCTCTACACTTCCTGTTTTAATCCTAGAGAAGAAACTGTTTTTTATTTTTACTAAATAAAGGTTTTTGTTGAAGAGCCTTGGTTATTTAAAAGAAAAAAACATGCTAGTTCAGCAGTGGTAAAGGAACAGCGGATATTCTATCAAATTCTGAACAATACAAAATAACAGTATTTCAGAATATATCAAGAATTAATACTTTGTTCTCTAATTTTGATCACCACACTGGCTGTACAAAAGACTGACTGCATGTGAACTACAGATGATGAAGGGAAGTGAGGGTTTGGGTGGAGATCAGCTATGTGAATAAATGTTAAACTAAACTAAACTAAACACAAGTGGCTCTCGGCCACTTTCATTTTGTCAAATTAGTTCTCAGAGGAAAAAAGATTGGAGACCCCGCTCTAAATCCTTATTTCAAGTGACATGATTGCTTTGCAGAACTTTTCAATTCTCAGAACAGCACCTCAGTACAGTTGGTGTTCAGTGGCAACCCAGACTCCCAAAGATTGCTAACTGTTTGCTTTATCGGCCAGCATTCATAGCAGTAGTCATAGGCTCAAGTCCCAAGATTAAGAGTAAAATAATATTACCTGTCCATATATTTTTCCTACTACTTGATGGGTTTTTCAAAATGGATAGGACAGTGGTAAGCACTGGACTCTGAAACCATGGGATGAACAGCAACCATCATCATTTATAAACTCATATAACCTTTGTGCCAAAGTGAGATGTCACTTAAGATACACATTGCTTTAAATCAAAGTCAGATCAAAGTCCTCTGGGGAAAGAAGTTTCATCGGACATGTCTGCCTGGTTCCACTCTGAGTAAAATGCTGTTTATTCCCTCTCTTTGTGCTTTGTGTGTGCTGTCCTCCTCGTGCACACACGCAAACACACACACACACACACACACACACACACACACACACACACACACACACACACACACAGCTACATTATACACAGAGGATCAAACTTCTCTCTGGCTGTAGACCAGCCGTCCACTCTGTCAGCTGTGGTTGAGTCTTTGTTTGTTGCACTGTTCCACTGGTCTTTGATGCATTTAATATGCTGGCTGAAGCAGGAGAACGTACAGTAGTGAACTAGAACAGAGAGCACAATCTGTCTGCAACATGTCGTCAACAGTGGAGAAAACCGGGCCCCTGAGTACAGAGAACAGCGAGTGGCCCCCAGGGACCTGACACAGAGACAGATGGGATGGATGGACAGAGGAGGAGATGAAAGATGGATGAAGAGAAGGGCAGAGGGGTTCTCTGTCCCTGTCTCTCACTTTTCCTGAGTTCAAGCTCACTTGAATGAAAGCAAAACCTCATGAAATGTTTTGTCTTTCATCCACCCTTCATGCTACAGAACAATCCCCTGTCCACCTCTGTCCAAAGGGAAACATTTGCCACAGACAGATTCCACTGCCCCTGAAATGTGTTTTCTGGAAAGAGACTCTCAGTGTTTGTACCTCCAGGGGCCAAACAAAGCAGCAGTTCTCTGCTTGACTGTTTTTTTCAAATAAACATTTTTCCAAAGGACTTGAATTCCAAACAGCAGCCACGACTTAAGTCAAACACCACTCAGACATTTAGATCCAGTGTTATCCAGCTTTTGCAGGTGCTTGGCATGGTTCAATCAATGGCTGTTTACTCAATAGCAAAAATGTTTACCCAGCCACTTTGTTTATATACGGCTTTTTACGCATATAAACATTCTGAAAGCGTGGAAACATCGACAGTACTCTTTTAGGAGGAGATATTGTTGTTTTGGAGGGTACGGATTCCATAGTAGAAATCACATCACAGAAACCAACGATGAATGCTTGTCAAAGTAAGGTTGTTGTTTGTTTGTTTTTTTTGTTGTTTTTGCCACATTCTGTGAATTTCATAATGTGAAAAGTGATACACAGTAAGGCAGCCCACATTAGAACATATCAGAATCTTCATCACATTTTTTCAACCTGTTTCTTTTTTCTCTCAAGCATCTGCAGATGTTCAAGGAGGTCAGTTAAGCTTTAAAAAGGCTTTTGTTCAGAAATCTTGTGTAGTAGTTGGTTTTTATGATGAGCGCAGTGAGTGTAGTGCAGTAAACTAGTAATCTACTGTATCTTAAAAAATAAAATCCATGGACTCTTCCAGTTTCTCCTCTGCTTTCTGTCACATCATCTTTTATCTGACAATCAACATGCTTTATCTTTTTTCCCTCTTTTCTCTGTTTCCTTTCAGCTATCTCTCCTCACCTCATTTTCTTATTCTCCTAGCCCCACACCATATGTTTTCCCTCTTATTTTATGTGTTTCTGTAAAGCACAGCCTAAGCCTAGCTGTTAGATCATTGACAGATTAAAGTGAAGTAATTCCAATATTTTTGTTAATTCTTCTTTTCTGGCAGCTTCCCAGAGACTGCCAGGACCTCATGAGGTGGTGTTCTACAGCGAGACAGAGGATAGCCCGGGGGTGATGCTGTGGAGGTACTCTGAACCCCGCGTCCTTACCTTCGTCAGGATAACTCCTGTCCCTTTCAACACCACAGAGGACCCTGAGATCAGCACTGCAGACCTGGGGGACGCCCTGCAGGTAGGGACCATGACATGTTATACTCTTAAGACATACCAAACACACTACATGTGTTCTCTCTTCTCTTTATTCTCCTCCATCTCATGAACACACAGAATATTGTGAATAAATATGGAAACGCCAAGGAAGAAAGGACTGGGTAATGTGTTAAGCAACCAAATGTTTGCTTCTTCACTTATCATCAGGATGTGTTGTGGCCTATGAGAGTGCTTCTATTATAATAAAAAAAAGGTAAAAGAGGCATAAACAGAGGAAAGAATCCACACACCTCTCTCACTGCTCCCTGTTTAATATCACCTGCCTTGAAAGAGAAATAAACTGTCTTAGAGTTGGGCTGCCGGCATTCTAATTCCCATGACATGAGTCATGAGAACTTCCATACTCTAGGTGTTATTGAATGACAGAGACCCCTGCTGTCCCTCCAAACATGTAATACATGGTCAGACAGCTGTGGAAGTCATCTTGCAGGCTCTGGTGTGAACAGCCAGGTGTCTCCAACTCCAGATGAGGTTATAATTTGGCAGGCTGTAGCAGCTACTGAGTCTACAGGGCCTCAGTGGGGGACAGAACATCCCACTTTTCCTCCTATCACTCATCCTCCGCCTTTCTATCCCCCACCTCACTTTCCAGCTTATCATTCTGGGAGGCAAGCCGGCTCCCAAAAAACTTATTTTCGCATCCTCCTCTGTAATTTTTCTTTTTTCCTGGAGCAGAAATATGCTATTTTAAGGTCAAATCCCCTGACACTGTTATAGCTACAGTCACTCTGTGTCTTATTTATTGACCATACAATTAGGAATGGAATTTCTGATAATACAATATGTAAAACAAGTTTTTGTCGTCCTGTTAGTTAAGCCTAACCCAGGCATGTTCCTGAACCAATCGATTGTTTCTGTCCTTTACTGCTTATATAAAATTTCACAGCTTGTATTATTTTAATTTTTGTTGTTTTTGTGGTTTCAGATTCAATTCTATGTTTTAAAATGTTACAGAGAAGCAGAAGCTGAGAAGAAGCTCTCTTGCAACTGATGTAACTGTGAAACAGTATGGTTAAAAAAATCGAATGAAATAAGATGATGTAATAAATTCACACATATGGCTCTTACATTACATTATTGCAATAACTGGTAAAATACCTCATAAATGTTGCATGGTTGCTCAACTGATAGTACTGGTAAGACGATAACAAACAAACGGTTCTTTTGAACGGCTCTTTGGTATGAACCAAGGGATCGGAGCCTTCAGTGACAGTGACAGCAGCAGGATGCACAGACCACCACACTGAGAACACACCTAACGTTTTTTTAATGACACTTTTATCCAACATGTGTGACAGACCGATGTGCATGCACAATGCCTGATAACAGATGAATAATAATTACTGCCCCCTCAAAAAAAGTACTAAAAACAGAACCATGAGCTAGACTTTTGAACGGCTCTCAGAAAGCAACAGAGCCATGAGATCTAGCTCCAATCACTAACTGCTAGAGCATACGCACCATACACAGTCCGGGTTGTGTTTCAACGGCCAGGGTTCCACTCTGACCCGACACTCTTTGCTGGATGTCGTCCCCTCTCTCTCTCTCGCTCTCTCTCTCCCCCCTTTCCTGATGATCTTAAGCTGTACTGTGAAGTGAAGGCAAAAAAAATCTTTAAAACAATAAATATTTCACAAGTGGTATTACCTCTAAAATATTGAATTCACTAAAATTAAGTTTTGTTATTTTCTTAAACTTGACCCATTGCTAATGATATATCGTATTCGTCACAAATTAATGGTGTAATCACATGTTACTATATTATCCTGGAATGAATGACGGTAGGGAGTTTTATTCCATTCCATACGTCTTTTTAATTATATTTTTTAAGCCTTGGGGTTACGTTACCTTCTCTCTTCCTTTCCTTTCTGCTTCTTTACTCCATCTGCAGCAGAAGTTTCTCATCTCCCCATATCCTCCCTTTATCTCTCAGATTCTTTCCTGGACTCCCACAATCATTTCACCTACACTGCAGATGTTTTCTTCTGTCTGTTTATGTCGGTCCACAAGAGAAAAGATATTGGAAGGTGCTGCAGATGTCTGGCTTCCCATCGAGGCCCCACAGCTGTAAAGTCTGTAATGAGCAAAACTCCAAAGCCTCTAGCTGATTGACCACATATTGAGTTACAGTAGAGAACGGAGGGAGCTGATGTGCGTGGAGGAGGGGGTGTAAGAGGAAAGGGCCGTGATAGACCAAGTTGGAATAGAGAGAGGTTGGTTAATGGGAGCAGATTGACAGGAAGGAGGAGTGGAAAGAGAGAGGGATGAACAGAGATGGAGTGAGAGGAGGGTCAAGAAGGGCAGTGATAGATGATCACAGATGGAGGTTGTGTGTTCTGCCTCTGTGTGAAAATACACACTTTCTCTAGTCCAGTGGAGAGAGATGATTCTTCACCAGCCGATGAAACGAGTTGCAGATGAAGTCCCGCCAGGAGACGCAACAAGCTGGACGACATATTCCAGCATGTCATATTCACATGATTCAAACATATACTATTTATAATGTGTCAGACATTTGGACAGTGGTGTGTAAAATGTCAGGGGGGAGATAGTTGGGTGCTTGCACTGATTCCTGCATCTGTAGTTTTATCTATGTTTGTTCATGGATGCCTGTGACTATGGACATATTCGTCAGAGTGTGTTTTACACAGCAGAAGATGTGGAACCAGCAGTTGATGAACATGTGGTTTCCACATCTTCTGCTCCACTCCTCATGTCATCTGGCATGGTCCTGTCTCTTCTGTTAAAAGGAATCAGGTGACGAGGGAAGTGGTGAAAAGAGAAGGTTCCACAGAGCTCTGACTGTTACTAAAAGAACTTCATGTAGGGATGAGAGGCAGGGGGGTGAGATAATCTGTCTGTAGAGTAAAGCAATAGATGCTAAGTATTTAAAAGGGAGCCATTCATACTGACAGATAACCAGAACTCTTCAACAGGGGGTCCTCAGACTTTCTACAAGGGGGGCGCTAATTATTGTTTGAAAGGTTTTTTTTTCCAAAGTTAAAAATATGTCTGGATATGTACATGAACCCAACATATTATACGCAAAGATACATTTTTCAATTCAATCAAAAACAACAATAAACATTTAATCTACAAAACCTTGCTGTGAGCCATCCATTATCAAGCTCAAGGATTCACTGTGCCTTCCACATGTATGTTTAACATTAAAACATGATTTATAAATACAGTATATTCATTTGTCAATAGTGATTATTTAAAGTTGTACTCCGTAAGATTTTCATCTATTTAATTGTCTTTTAAGTTCCTATCCATCACAGAGTGAGTTAAAACAATGATGATTAATCATGTGACCCACTAATGAAAGCACTTGTTGCCTCTTTGCTGATTATTACAATATCTCTGTCTGTGGAGACATTCCTGCTCTTGATGTAAATACGCCGCCATGTTAGTGACTCTGCTGACAGTGGATGGTCTGTCGGCCCAGATCGTCACTAATGTTATGCTGCGTTCACTTGTAATCGGAAATCAGGAACCTCAACTACCTCAAAGTCAGGCTTGTAGTAAAGTGTTATAGGTGTGTGTGTGTGTGTGTGTGTGTGTGTGTGTGTGTGTGTGTGTGTGTGTGTGTGTGTGTGTGTGTGTGTGTGTGTGTGTGTGTGTGTGTGTGTGTGTGTGTGTGTGTGTGTGTGTGTGTGTGTGTGTGTGTGTGTGTGTGTGTGTGTGTGTGTGTGTGTGTGTGTGTGTGTGTGTGTGTGCGTGCGTGCGTGCGTGCGTGCGTGCGTGCGTGCGTGTGTGCCTGTGGATTTACGAGGGGAAAATATTGGGGACAGACGTGAATGTGTGTCAATAAAGTTTACAAAAGAGCAAGATAAATAAATAGTCAACACACATAGTGAGCATGAACGTGACAAGATGGAGGCTCTGAAAGAACAGGCTCAACAGAAGTTACATCTTACTGCCACAGAGGCCGCTAGAAACAAGATATCTCAATTCTAATGGAGTACAACTTTAAATAGCGTTCTAGGATTCACCATATAAAGTACTCTGTTCTCTGTATGTTATTGTTGGCCCAGTGTAAACTGCAACTTAATTACGTACGTAGAAGGGGTTCCCTGCTCCATCTCTCTTTCAGCTAAGGAGTCCTTGGCCTAAGAAATGTTGAAGACCCCTGGTGTAAAGAGTTGCAGACCCAGAGAAATGCATGTGCACTCATAGAAAACACTGTACAGGAGTGAGTCTCCTAATTGTGCTGCTTGTGTTTCTGTGACAGCCATGTAAATGCTGTGGCCAGGCCCTGCAGCAGACACGTCTGTAACAGGACACTTGAACAGCTATGGCAGTGAGAATGTTAACAAAAGTATTGTTGGTAATGAGAAACATCATTTACAAAGCGTAGTTGCTAAACTGGTTTAAATTCATTGTTGAAAGCTACTGTGATGCATTTTGTTAACACTGCTAAAAACAGTATCCTGTATTATGGACTTTTTGAAAGGAGTGATTGTAAAGTAATTATGAGACATTGGATCAGTTTAATGATATGTAATCCGGGCCTTCTCACCTCGTTTTTTGTCCAAACAAAGCACAGAGCAGTAAGCCAGTTGTGTGAGAGGCAAGGGTGTGTGTGTGTGTGAGTGTGTGAGTGTGTGAGTGTGTGAGTGTGTGTGTGTGTTTGTGTGTGTGTGTGTGTGTGTGTGTGTGTGTGTGTGTGTGTGTGTGTGTGTGTGTGTGTGTGTGTGTGTGTGTGTGTGTGTGTGTGTGTGTGTGTGTGTGTGTGTGTGTGTGTGCGCGTGTGTTTTAACTTGGTCAACAGCCAGAGTCGTCCCTGATTTAATTGATTTCCTCTGGCAGACACTAATTATTGTTTCCTAGCTACAAAACTTTTACAAGTCTTTATTAATTATTTTTTTTTATTCCTCTCCTAAGTTCAGCGACAGAGAAAGGAAATGCAGCCATAAAAATCCAAAAAACACTAATGGCTCAGTTTCAGTTCCAAAGGAATTTCATTTACTTTACATCTAGACTGTGTAGAGAGAGAGAGAGGGAGAGAGAGCAGGAAAGAGAAAGAAGGCAGTCATAATTTCTCAGGCCTCTAAAATTACCATGTGGCCACACGGAGATGGAGGCTGATAGATTTTGAGAAATGGAAAGTGAGAGGCATAGGGGAAGAAAATTAAATAAGGTGAACAGAGAGAATGATATTTAGCATTGAACGGTCTTGTCATCCCTCTCTATCGTTTCGGCAGTAATGTTTTTTTCCAATTCGAGGCTGTTTACCAGCAGGTGGATGGAAGGATTGCTTGAGGTTACCAAAATAAAAGTGGCTTTTCTCCACATTTTCCTCCATCTCCTCATTCTATTCCTCCTCCTCTTCTCTCTCTTCTCCTTGCTTTTGTCACACTCCCCCTCCTCCCTGTCTCCACCCCCCCGGGGGGGGGGGGGGGGGGTTCTTGCTCTGAGCCTTGCTGCTCCCTTGTCCCCAGAGCAGATCATATTAACATTTTATAAAATCAAGATTTCCTGCATTTAAATAGTTGTGGTTTCCCAACTGGTTCCAGTATCTCGGAGGGGGAATTCAAACCTCCTTCCATTACTCAAAGTCAAAACGCTGCCTGCACTGTTTTTACATACAGTAGAAGGGGAACAATGTCAGAGTGATTGGGGGGAGCTTAGAAACGACAGATCCCTGACAGAGCATCCACAGGTTCCCGCCTGTAGAGGGCCCAAGTGATGAAGGGATAGACGGAGAGAGGAAGGTGACTCATTTTCACCTTCCCACTGCCGTGTGGTCCAGATCTCTGAATCATAAGCAGGTGTCCTTACTGCTCTTTTCCCATCCCTCTCACTGGTCTTTCCCTCCTTCTGCCTCTCTGTGGGGTTCTGAAGCCTGAGAAACAGGGAGGAAACACAGGAGCTATGATTCAGTCTGACCCCAGCTCAGGGGAGCAGGAGGAGGAGATACAGTGTGTTAAAGTAGAGAGCAACAACTTGTGTTCAGCCTCAACTTTAGTCAAACAAAAGTAACACATTCTGTTGTCACCTACTTAGCTTTTCTCAGTATGCAAATGTATAAATTTGATCATCCACTCGCTGTTTGGGCAGCTGCCAAAAATGGCTCCGACAAACATCGCACCATCTGCTCCCCTGCTGTTGCTTTCGTGCATGACACTGTGGAATAGTGTCTCAGCAGGGTCTTTCATCTCTCAGCAGGGCTCTGTGCTGCCATTATGGCCCTGCTAGCCTGTGACCGATACCATAAAAGTTCTGTGGCCTGAGATGAACCACCAACCTTCAGCCATAACCACTTCTGCATCTGTTGTTTCTGTCATTGTTGTTATTATGAGAAACACGGCCCATTTTATTGATGCACACTTTATTTCCCCTTAGTGAAAAAATGCAACCTTTGTTAGGGAGTTAGAATCTGGGGGGAGTCAGTGGATATTTCACTTCAGAGCGGCCCATTGAACCAGAAAGAGCAAGAGTGTATTTTAGCCAAGATAACTATTATTTTAGTGGGACAGTGCACAACCAGACCTGCATTAGTCACAGCTAATGCACTATAAAAATAAAAGACTGTCCATGTGGTTAATTTGATCTGCAGTTTTTACACCTCATCCACCAAAACTTCAGTCCCACTTTTTAAAAGTTTGGCATAATGGAGGAAAAACAACAAAAAAAAGTTGAGCGTGAAGATCTCAGCATGGGCTTATTCCTGATTTTCCACACTGATTAATGTTAACCTATATTAGCCCACCTGAGACAGCATAGCGGGAGTCACTTTCAGAACAATTTTCATTACATCTCCTGAGTAAACATTTGCTCAAGCTGATGTCAATTCAATTTGTCTGCCGGCTGATAAGAGGTAGCTAGCAGTGGAATTTTTAGACATATAAGCATCAGTGAAATAACAGAAGACCTAATAGCACTGTTGATATTGTTAATAAAAGTAATGGCAGACAAGTCTGTGGATGTCAGCAGCCACAGCCTCAGAGGGAGCTTAGGGAGTCTTCAGTTGCAGAGATCACACCTGGCCTGGGTTGATCATGGAAATTGAAATCATTTCTTTATATTGTGTATTTACTTTAGTTTGCCTACCTTTAGTTAACCTTTTGAAAGACCATGATTGGTCAATCTGTCCCAGAAAAGTAACTTCATGCAGAATATTTTGTGGTTTGGCAGGAACGCGGGTGGGTAACAGGGATGGAAATCAGATCTGTATACAGTGCTGCCAACAGTCCTGGTTTCAAATATATTTGTAAATTGTTTTGAATATTGAAACTACTTGAAAAGTTAGCTTTCCAGGCATTTGAACCACGTCCAAGATGGAACCTTGACTCAAAAATTAAGATACCATTTAAGATAACCCTTTGGCTGATATTTTGCCCTGAGGTGTGGCTGCAAGGCCTACTTTGTGTTGCGCTTTAGGAAATCACAGATCGGACCCTTCCAGCCAAGAGAATGTCAGCTATTCAGGGTTACATGTTGTTTATCAGATAAGGTACACACACAATCAGGCAGCGGAAACTGACGCTGCCCAGACTGTATCATGCACTCACATACATACGCACACCTGTGTATACACATATGTATACACGCATATTGTCTTTCACACGTACAATTAGACAAAGTCTTCCTCTTGGACACATATACACAATCCATTTGACATATACACAGGTGCCTTCTCCTCCCAAAAGCCATTGCCAGACGTAGACTCCACATAGCTGAAAATGCATTTCAGTTTGGTTTTTTTCTTTTTCCATCAGCCCTACAACATTTTTGAGCTGGTTATCAATTTCATCTCCACTCTCCTCCAAGGCCAGGGCTACAAGTCAAAGGGAACATGACGCAAATTCAACCATGCAAATGTATTCCACTGTACCATATACCTCACATATTCATTTCTGTATGCTGTCATGTGTATAGAATATCACAGGTGAAGAAAAAACACCCTCTGTGTTTTAGCAACGCAGTTCTGGGAACTCTCTGCAGAGATTCAGTGAGTTTCCGCTCCGGTGGCTCAGCGTTGGGGTTGCGGGTGCACCACTCTGTCAGGTACAATTATAAGAAGTTGATTCCAGGAAAACCTGTGTGGCATTTCATACATGATGTAAGCTACAGTTACCTCATGCATTCCTCCATAACGGTACAGCCCCACACATATGAATGCACACATACACACACATTTTGTGAACACAAAGCTTTTAACAGACCCACACACACCAACTTGATGACAGTTGTTCCATGAGTTTGGCGAGTCCATGGAGCTCTGTACCTCTGGTAAACAATTTGATCGTCACAGACACATGGGCAAAGACAAATGCACTCGCTCACGCATATGCACCGCACACACGCATCTAACTGCCTGGCATCCTTCAGTTGTGCTGCTAAAAGCTCGCTGCCACCACTGATCCATCAGTGGCTGAGTTGTGCAGGTGGTCGAGGGAACCTGAGAACCTGGTTTAGTTTACACAGGAGCACCAGACACATTAATTCTAATTTTGGCAAACTATGAGAGTAATGAATTGAGCACTACCAGTCACCACATAACGTGTGAACCCTCTCATAAACTGATTGTTATTCAGTGTGAGAAACCACTCAAGGACTTCAATGCCATTGGGTCTTATTGGTATTGTAGCATACAGTTTCCCCGTTTTGAGTTATGCTGTGGTCACGCAGTGTTGTTATGGAGACGAGTTATCATCTTGGTGGTCTGCGGTTAAAGTGTTGTCATTTTTCCTGACTAGATGAGAAATTAAAGATTGGTACAATTCAAGGTTGTAATACAGACACCATAGAAATCACTTGCTCAATCCTTCTCCGGGGCAGGGATTCCCCTTGTCTTAAAAAAGACTTGTCTTTGCTGAGTAGCATGTTGTGTGGACAGAGGAGAACTGGGCCAGAGTGACTTCAGTGATGAGAGGACGTTCGGTTTATTTGGGTCTGATGGAAACATTATGTTGGGCGTAGCACTGGGGAAAGACTGAACCCAAAGTGTGTAAAGAAGTCAGTTACATCTTGAGGAGGAAGTGTCATGGTTTGGGGGATGTTTTCTGCAGGAGGAGTTGGGCCTCTTGTACAGCTACATGGCAGGGTGGATGCAAATGTTTATGTGAACCTCCTTCAGCAACATGCAATACCTTCACTGTTACTGTTTCCCAATCAGCTGCAATCAGCGACAATGTCCCCTGTCACTCGTCTAAAACAGGTGAAGCAGTTCCTTGAAGCTGAGAATACTGAAAAAATGAAAAGGCCAGAACAGAGTCCAGATCTAAACCCCATAGAGAATCTCTGGAAAATCCTTGGTGACTATGTAATGTGTAAGAAACCCACTCCAGTTAGTGAACTGTGGAAGAGCCTAAGTCAGAATGGACCAAGATCAAAGCAGAGCAGTGTGAGAAACTAGTGATGTCCTGTGGGTGCAGATGTGCTGAAGTCATTCAAAGCTGTGGCCTCTACACTTCTTGTTCATTTTTGAATCCTACAGAAGAAAACATTGTTGAAATCTTCTCTTCTGACACAGTGAACACTGTTCTCTCATTTTGATCACTGTTTTTTTCACTAAATAAAGGTAGATAGACATCAGGCATTTTGCTGATTCAGATATATTCACCAGCAACAAACAGTGTTTCAGCAGAATTATGCAAACTAGAGAGAAGCAGGGAACATTGCGCATCATGACTACAAGAAAGCCATTTCAAAACATTTCCTCCAAGCTCCAAGAGAGAAAATAAAGATCTGTGATCATTTTTATTTTAGTTGTTCACTGGTTGTCATCAGTTGGCTCTATGGAAAATAGGAAGGATGGAATGAATTATTGCAATGGGCTTTTGTGTTCAAATGATTTCATACAAGTAAATACTGGAATTTAGCCATTATTGACTGGTAAACAGAGGTGTGTACCCTGTTTACAAACACTCTAAATTGTATAAGGGACGACAGGGTTTGTTTGAGCCACAGGTATTTAACAAGGATCCCATGAGTACAGGGGTGTCTAACGACATGTTATCCTCTTTGATATTGTCCATTCCTATTGTGTTTGCTCAACAAAAGCAAAAATAGTTGTAAGAATACCACACGGTCTTTATCATTTCAGCTTTATACTTTTCATAAAAATATTGTTTGTGATTCATTATGTTGTGTCAGGTCTTATATTGTCTTCAAAGAAGAAATCAGCCACAGAGAGTCAGTCTAGGCAGGGTATTTCCTTAAGGGAGCTTAAATCTGAGTTCAAGGACACCACTATAATTACTATGTAATGCTGCTACGCCTAATACAGAGGAAGCATAAAAACCTAATTAAAATACTTATTTTGGGGCTACATATGTAAGTCTTTACTGTGTTTTTCCTTCCAGGTACCATGCATCCTCGAGTACTGGGATGAGCTCCAGCAGGCCTTTGTTCCATACCGGGAGTTCAGCCTCTCAGAGAGCAGTGCCTGCCAGCTGCAGCTGCCCAGCCTCAGCCTCACCGACCAGCAGAAGGAGCTAGTGGCATCAGACCTGTGGAGGATAGTACTCAATAATAATGGAGAGGGAGGAGATGAGCAGAGGTGGGGGAAAATCTATGTTTATCTTGGACTGTTTTTTGGTGCTTGTAGATTTCTGTATATACTGCATGCCCGTATACCCAAGCTTTGTGTATGCCTACACACAGATATGTGTGTGGATCTACAGTGTGTGTGCCGTCTAGTGCGAAGGAAAGCAGATAGAGCGCACCCAGCCCGCTCGAGCACAAAGAGCTAGCAATGTGTCCCTCGCCCCACATCTGGTGTGCAGGAGCAGGGAGCGGGCTTGGAAGGCGTTCAGATCGGCCTAATGAGATTTCCCAGCACACCAAGTGCCTGTCAGGGCCCATCCGGATTCCTTCCTGCTTACCTTGAGTGTATCTAATCGAGGGGAAGCTCATGGGAAGCAAGAAGAGTAAAGCCCCCTTTGGGTTGGCTCATAAGTTCTTAGGCCTGGTCTGGATTGGACTGGGTTGAGTAGGGTTGGGATGGGATAGGGTGGTCTAGGCCTGCCAAGCACTGCAACACCTCAAAGATCATACTTTTATGCCCTTCTTCTCACCACTGCTTCCTCTCTTCATCATCCTCTGTCATGTCTCACTCGGCATCCCGTTACATATTCTGTGCTTCATCCATTTATCATTTCTTTCTGTCTTTTTGTAATTCCTTTCTTATCCAAATTTACTCTCTCTTTTTTCTCTTTACCCCCTTTTTACTTCCTCTTAGGATTTAGGGAATTTTTAGTGGAAGAGAATTGCCAAGCCCACATTCTGTGTGGCTTAGAAAGCTCCAGAGGAGCAGAAAGGGAGGAATAAGAAAACATGTAAGAGAAGAAACAGAGAAAAAAAATCTACACTACCAGATACAGTGTAAAGCAAAATATACATCTGTGTTTCATTATAATCATAGTCCAAACACTACATTTCCTTTATGTTTAAATTATTTGTCTTTTTTGATCAAAATTGATTCCCCTTTCCTTACTCGTTGTTTCATCTGCCTTACTTTAGTTTCCACCAGAAAAATAACTTGGCTGCCCTGCCAACTGGAAGTAATGAAAATTGTCAACATATGATGCTTATCTTTTTAAGGAGCACTCTGCTGCACCAGCATTTTTCAGGTCTTGAGCGTTTCCTGCTGGAGTTTTTATGGTGGATCATGGTAGCAGCAAATTACAGAGCAAATGGTCATTCACTTCAATTACCTTCCATTCAACATCATCAACCATGACATGCAATTAATGTCTATGGAGAGGTTCTCCTGGAAACTGCGGCAGTAATAATGTACCTAAACTCACAGCATCGGACAGCGAGGAGGCCCTCACCATATTCTTGTCTCTTTTTATTCCTTTTTGTCTGAATAATTGTAGCCATTTCTGACAACAATGTCACACAGTTTGTAACTCACTGGGCAAGAGACAAAAGCATTCAGCTACAAATAAGAATCAGACTATTTTAATTAGGAGTAGAATTTTTGTGGCCATTATTCCACAGCTGTGCCTATGCTTTTGATATTACAAAACAAAGTTTGGTATTTTCTATCCTTAGAACTGTCAAATGCAGTCATATATTACAATGTTTTCTCCATTATATATTTATGATATAAACAGAGAGCATTCAGTTCATACTTTTTCTTTATTTCATTGGACTTTTAGTGTTTTCTGTGCTCGGTGGTTTTTTTCACAGCCAGAATTGCCACTTCATGTGTTCATATGTGCCTGTCTGCTGTTCTCCTCTTCACCTCCAGTTCGGATAGTGAGTGTGGGTCCCAGCTGCCCTGTGATCAGTTGGTATCTCCGATTGCATTGGCAGCCTGCACCCGTGTGGATTCCTGCTTTGCACCCTGGTTTGTCCCCTCCTTCGGTGTGTCCCTTCAACTGGCACAGCTGGACATTCACCTCTGCCACCATCTAGAACAGCTGGGCACAGGTAAGATCCAGATCGCAAAGAGTCTTCTGAGTTTGGAGATAAGAAAGGATAAAACTTTGTTTGTCCAAAAGGAAATAGGAGTGAGCAGTTACAATACAAAGTACTCAGAGTGCATATATATAAGTCTAAGATAAAAATAAGATGCAAATCAAAAATATGCCAAAGTTAGGTTACTAGTATGGATCATATAACTTAAAACAGGTTAACGGCAGGGATCGGTCTAGGTGAGTTTGCATATAGATATGTATGTACAGTATCAGATCTGAGGCATGAGAATGCATGGTTAATACAGAATGTGTATTATTATGTCCATATTGGACATCATGTCCTATTATGTCCCATTATGTCCATGAGTCAGTTGTAAGGAGCTGAGCTGAAGAGTATTTGGCTTAATCGGAGGGACTGAAGCCTAGTTTTTTTTTTTTATTGCTGGGGGAAAAAGTCTTCTTCTTAACAGGTTTTTTTGGTGGATCATGGTAGCGGCAACTACCATGCCAATGGCCATTCACTTTAACTAATAATAACAATAAACTTTATTTATAATGCACTTTTTATTCAAAATATGTAACTCAAAGTGCTTTACAATATTGTGTGACACCTACAGCAATGCATACATGCATTCCTTTTGTTTTTGAAACTATTTAAAAAAATTAATTTGAGTTTTTTCTAATAGATGTTTAGTCTGTATAATATTTGTTGTTTGTATATCTGGAGTTTTGTAACAAAAATAATTTCCCCATTGGATTATTAAAGTATTTCTGATTCTGATTATTTATTTCATATGTGTTTTTCTCAGGTGGCAGGTTATTTCTTTTTATTCTAAAAAAGATTAGCATTACATATTTTGATATTTAGGCCATATTTTGATCAAATATGTCTTACAGTCCAGTCTTGTAATAAGGAATCTGTGTCTCACTCCCCCAGTTCCATCTCGACAACTTCGTCCATTCCTGCCAGACAGGAAGTTACCTCAGGAACAGGAGTTCATGGTGACTGGTTCTAGGGAACCAAGGGTCTTTCTACGACAATGGAGCAATGGACCATGTCAGTGTCAGGAGGTCAGCTTTTCCACCCAGCTAGACTGCAAGCTGCTAGAGTACAGAAACCTAACACACCTACAGCTCCTCCAGCCTTGTGTTGTACAGGTAGAGCTTGACTATTGTGCTGTATGTCTGTCTAGATACATATGATCTGAAACATTGGTTAAGAAATGTGAAAACAATTTAATTTGTAATTTAATTTCATGTGTTTTTTAGGGCCAGGCTGCAGTCACCTGCTGCACCCAGAACACCACGTTGGATGTGAATGTGTTTGTGGACCCTGTTTTCCTCAATATCAGCCAGTATGCCATCCACACTGTGGACACTGCCCTGCGCAGCTGGCAACAGGTAAAAGTTTTTTACAGTATAGACATTTTATATATAAAGATTCCCTTCGGGCATGTATGAAGACATATACACAATTCTGCTTGGGACAATATTGTGTGTATTATACAGTATGTTGTTGCAAAAAAAATGTAAAATTACCACGTTAAAATTTTTAAAAGGGCATATTGTCTTTCTACCTCATTAGAAATTCCAGAATTGATGGATATGTAAGTGTGTTTATTTCTAAAGTTTTCCTGCTGGACACAAGATGACTCCTACTAATGCAAGCCCATTCTCAGTGTATGTGCACTAGTGGCTCCACGTTTCTACAGCACTGTTTCCAAAAGTTGTTGGGACGCTTGGGAAAAGATGGGAGCCGTGTAAAATATCAATAGAAACAGAATGTGGTGGTTTGCAAAACATTGAAATCCCATATTTAATTGGAAATAGCACAAAGACAACATTTCAAAACTGAGACATTGTTCTTTAAAAATTATATCCTATATTCATGCCAGCAACACATTTCGAAAAAGGGTGACAGTCAGCACCATAACACAAACTTGCGACTTTTAACAGACGTGTTACTCATTGAAAATGTTTGTTGCATTATGAAACGTAAAGTACAACAGGAGAGCATCAACTGTTGAGCAGCTGAAATCCTTCATCAAGCAAGAAGTGGAAAACATTCCCCTTTCACAATGACAGAAACGGGTCTCCTCAGTTCCCAAACGCTTCCAGAGTGTTGTTCAAAGAAGAGGGGATGCAGGCGCAGCAGACCCTGGCCCAACTATTTCCACTCGCTGCTGGCATCATATTCTTAGGGGTGTACACTACCGTTCAAAAGTTTGGGGTCACCCAGAAAATTTTGTGTTTTCCATGAAAAGTCACACTTATTTACCACCATGAGTTGTAAAATGAATAGAAAAGTCAAGACAGTGACAAGGTTAGAAATAATGATTTTTATTTGAAATAATATTTTTTTTCCTTCAAACTTTGCTTTCGTCAAAGAATCCTCCATTTGCAGCAATTACAGCATTGCAGACCTTGGGCATTCTAGCTGTTAATTTGTTGAGGTAATCAGGAGAAATTTCACCCCATGCTTCTAGAAGCCCCTCCCACAAGTTGGATTGGCTGGATGGGCACTTCTTGCGTACCATACGGTCAAGCTGCTCCCACAACAGCTCAATGGGGTTTAGATCTGGTGACTGCGCTGGCCACTCCATTACAGATAGAATACCAGCTGCCTGCTTCTTCTCTAAATAGTTCTTGCACAACTTGGAGGTGTGCTTTGGGTCATTGTCCTGATGAAATTGGCTCCAATCAAGCGCTGTCCACAGGGTATGGCATGGCGTTGCAAAATGGAGTGATAGCCTTCCTTATTCAGAATCCCTTTAACCCTGAACAAATCTCCCACCTTACCAACACCAAAGCAACCCCAGACCATCACGTTACCTCCACCATGCTTGACAGATGGCGTCAGGCACTCTTCCAGCATCTTTTCAGTTGTTCTGCGTCTCACAATGTTCTTCTGTGTGATCCAAACACCTCAAACTTCGATTCGTCCGTCCATAACACTTTTTTCCAATCTTCCTCTGTCCAATGTCTGTGTTCTTTTGCCCATATTAATCTTTTTCTTTTATTGGCCAGTCTCAGATATGGCTTTTTCTTTGCCACTCTGCCCTGAAGGCCAGCATCCCAGAGTCGCCTCTTCACTGTAGATGTTGACACTGGCGTTTTGCGGGTACTATTTAATGAAGCTGCCAGTTGTGGACCTGTAAGGCTTCTATTTCTCAAACTAGAGACTCTAATGTACTTTTCTTCTTGCTGAGTTGTGCAGCGGGGCCTCCCACTTCTCTTTCTACTCTAGTTAGAGCCTGTTTGTGCTGTTCTCTGAAGGGAGTAGTACACACCGTTGTAGGAAATCTTCAGTTTCTTGGCAATTTCTCGCATGGAATAGCCTTAATTTCTAAGAACAAGAATAGATTGTCGAGTTTCACATGAAAGTTCTCTTTTTCTGGCCATTTTGAGCATTTAATCGTCCCCACAAATGTGATGCTCCAGATACTCAACTAGCCCAAAGGAAGGTCAGTTTTATAGCTTCTCTAACCAGCTAAACTGTTTTCAGCTGTGCTAACATAATTGCACAAGGGTTTTCTAATCATCCATTAGCCTTCTGACCCAATGAGCAAACACATTGTACCATTAGAACACTGGAGTGATAGTTGCTGGAAATGGGCCTCTATACACCTATGTAGATATTGCACCAAAAAACAGACATTTGCATCTAGAATAGTCATTTAACACATTAGCAATGTATAGATTAGTTTAAACTTAGATTAGTTTAAAGCACTGTTTAAAAAAACAGTGCTTTTCTTTCAAAAATTAGGAAATTTCTAAGTGACCCCAAACTTTTGAACGGTAGTGTACATCAGACTCTTAAATAATATAAGCTGAATATTGGACAGGATTGACTTACAAACTAGCTGTGATGTCACAAATCATGCCATGAAGGCCTGGCCCTTAAAATCTAATTTTCAATGAGCACAGAGAAACTTTCTACTTTCAGCAGATAAATATGAATACTAGGGCCTGTCCAATATGGGATTTTTCAGACAAATACCGATTATAGAGGGAAATATTCACTGATTATCGATATGGCTGCCAATATTGTGAATTCTTGAGTTGGAATTAAAATATACCTTTTTTATGTGGATTGTTTAGCAGTTTTTCTCTGATATGACTCTGTTAAGAAGGCTATTTTCTTAGACAAATAAAGAAAGAATATTTAACATTATACCTTATATACACAATGAATTACATTGTCAAATAATGCTAAATGAACACTGACAAAATAATGAATAAAAATAAATAAATAGCTAAATAAACATGTTCTGTATCAGTCAACTGAAATAACCATTGAAATAAAGAATAAATACATATTAAATAAATAGCTATAAGACACAATTTCAATCATTTCAAATTTTCTGCAATATAGTATACGTTCTGTAAAAAAGGTTTTCATATTGGTGCACATCTGAAAACATACAGTATAAGCCGATACTGATAGATGCTGATATCAGAAGTAAAATAGTTGATATCTTTCATGACAATTTGTCATGGCAGTCCCTCTGCAACTTTTCACTGCTGCATGGTAATAAGTAATATGATCACTCAGGTAAAGGTAACAAGAGAATTACCTTGCTGTTTGGTTGCTAACTGGAGCCAGTGTAAATGAGTAGAAAATGTACGTACATTCAGAGTATATGCTGAAAGACATTCCTGTGTCCCAGATGGAGTATCAGCTCGACACACTCACAACAAAGTGGTGAGAATGAAGGGATGGTTTCAGTTGTATGCCAGTGGTAATAAAATTTGTAGGATGGAACTGACTTTCACTTTGCTATAAACTCTAACTGAGCAGCTACAGTGTGTCTGTTCTCGGGCTTCTAGTCCTATAGTCTTCGTCATCTCTCAGTTCTCAGCACTCAGCACTGCCTCTGGTAGCCAGTATATGTGTGTGTGAAGTGATGCCCGTGAAAACACGGTAAAACTTGGTGGTGACACCTGCCAAGACTTCATCTGGCCTTAGTCCTCCACCTACTACTGCAGACAAACGCTCGCACACACACACGCACGCACACACACACACACACACACACACACACACACACACACACACACACACACACACACACACACACACACACACACACACACACACACACACACACATACATACACACACACGCACCCTGGCTTCTTATGCCCCATCATGGCTCGGCTCGGTTCAGCTCAGCTGTGGCTCTGCTGACCAAAATACTGGCCTTTGGAGCTGGAGGTACTCTCATGGTTTTACATGCATACAGTCTCTCACTGCCAGGTGAGAGGAATAATAACTCTTGTTTTTCTAGAAACAGCTGTGTCTTTACCTGTGGAAAATAAAATGAAACAAGCTGCATAGGAAATCGACTATAAAATGGTTGTTTTGGCGAGCAGTTTAATGCCTTTGTTTTCTCTCAGTGGCATCATTGACTCATCAAAAGCTCTTACCGACCATGTTGGATAATCGGTAAATGACCCTTGGCTTCATTATTGCATCATGGAGGGCAAGCTAGTGAATGTTCCCTATTTCTGCTGGTTAGTTAAGCCATAAATAAGACTCTGGAGCGTTGATGTTGTTGTAATGAATGGTCATATTGCAGCTTTACTGGAGTGTTTTGGACATGTTGGTATCCATGGTGGGCTGTAAACAACCTGCCAAGCATGATTAGTTAAGATATTAGTTGGCTGTATGCATTTTGCCAAGGCTTTTCTGATACTGATTGGGTGATATTTTTGTTTTTTCCAGTGACATCTTTGCCCAGTATCTTGAGACACAGCGCACACAGAATACCCTCCAACACTTGTGGACTACACAGCCAAACACAAACCCTGAAAGCTGCATTTACATGTTCACTGGGATGGGATTGAATCATAAAATGATTAAGCCTGCTGTATTGTCTTGATTGGTCTAAACAGCAGCAGCCTTGTAACTTGTACAGAACCTTTTAACTACCTCCAGCCTTTACCACTTTGCTGAACACAGGGGAAAAACACACCATAATTATAAGGCAAATGTGCTGCATGTGGGTTTGGTAGTTCTGGAGTAAGGGGTAGAGAGAGGTCAAGTACAACGGCAGATTTTTTTTTTTTTATAATTTCTTTTCTAAATTATTTGGTCCACCTCAGAGAAAGTTGTGAACACTTAGATCATGGAATATTATTTCCCTTTTTGGGGTTTTCAGTGAAACAAAATCTAGTATGTGGTGAGAAAACCTTGTATGGGTGCGATTAAGCACAGTATGTCCGGTGGTGAGGTGCACTATAGGGTTGGATGTAAAGGACCGCCCAGTTAAGCTAAAATGTATCTTTGATCTTACATTCCAGGCACACTCATGCACACATTGTCCATGTATAGAAAAACTTGATCCTAATTGAAAACGTAATCAGAAGCAGTTGGAAATGTTAACAGGCTCTGTCCTTCCGCAACAGAAGGATGTATCTTAACGTGTGTAATTGTTTCAGTGATTTTCATGTTTCCTGGTGTCAAGGCTGGCAGGCAGGCCTGTTGTGATGTGGCCTGTAGGGTCAGCATTGAACCGTGGAGAAGATTCCTCAACTACCACACAATTGAAACTTCCCACCCCAGACATGGTCATACCAGACCACCACAACCAGAACAGCTGGAGCACTTCCAGATGCATAGCAATAAATAGAAATAAAAGACACTGCCTGGTATATGGTTGTAATTTATTCTCATATAGACATATAGGTTATGATATACAGTGGTAGTCATGGTAACATACAGTAGATTGCTCTTTTACCCATGATAACAGTCATTCGCACACATTGCCCTTAATATTGACACATATGTATATTCCATCCATTATGATGCTCTGCATGTTCCCTAGCCAGCAGGCTCACCTCCTTCCTGACCTCTACTGCAGTGCTTTCCTTTAGCGCTAACCTTCTATAAAGTCCTGCAGACCTGCAGTTCTGTTTGAATCAATTCAATTTTATTAATTTTTGCATCATACAAAAAAAACAAATGAAGATGTGATACAAGAAGAGCCACATTCAATCAAGCAAACACTAATAAAAGAAAACCAATCAACGAATTAGATATCTCACTAACCGTTCTGATGACTCATCACTCATTTGTTTCACAGAACCACCTGAGGAGCCTCCATTGGACTCCAACATCAATACTAACCTCTTTAGGTTAGAGGCCATTGTTGTGATGAACATACATCCATCGTGTTGTCGTCACCTCAACTGCCAGTAGCTCCTTACAGGACGCTGATTGGCTGAGTCATTTTTGCTCTGAACACAAGCGCATTACTTGGAGTTTGACCAGATGGATTTTCATGTGACGTGAACCTGAGATTTTCGCTTGATCTTGTGTTATTGTGACAATTCAGCTGCTATGCAAGGTAACCTGACGACCGGTAGATCCCTCAAAATTGACGTTAGCTTAGGAGGTCAACGGATTGTCCACTAATAACAGGGTTGTAATTTCGATCCCTGGGTGTCCCTGAGTAAAACACTGAACCCAAAGTTGCTCCCTATGGTCAAGCCAGCACCTTGTTTGGCAGCTTTGTCATCGTGTGCGTGCGTGCGTGCGTGCGTGCGTGCGTGCGTGCGTGCGTGCGTGCGTGCCTGCCTGTGTGGGTGTGCATGTGCATGTGCGTGTGTGTGTGTCTAAATGGATAAATGAGAGCCCATTTATAAAGTGCTTGGTCTGTTATGGTAGAAAAGCTCTATATAGTTGCAGTCCGTTCACCATTTACTATTCAGCTTAAAGTCGAATGATGCTGTTAAATGTAAAACTGAAAAGAGAGTAAGGTGAAACTACAGTTTGGAATTTTAGAGGGTTTCTGGTTTTGAAAAGATGAAGGAAAATTAACATATAACATCTTTTTTCTTCTTCTTCTCCGTTTGCCTCTTCTTGCTCGATAGCCCCATATGGCCCCAACCTCAGCTCCCCACCACTCTAACCTCAGGCCCCATGCCTCCATTTTCAATTCTCGGTCCCTAGCCCCACTTTCAATCATTGCCCCCCCACCCCAGGGAAGTGGCTTTGGTGGAAAACCACACAAAAGCCCAGTAGTATTTACACACTCTGCTTTCTCACAGAATGTTCACAGGCTGTTACATGTGAAATTGAGACAACAGGAATTTTCCTCCTGTTATTTTCCTCTGTTCCTCTCGTGTTCCTTTGCAACCAGAGAGAAAGTGATAGAGAGATCAGGTTTGTAACAGATGTGTGGGTGAGGGTCATCTATAGCAGAATATATAGGTGGTTGTAGATCTGATCATTGTTTCATTGTGTCCCTTTTACAGGTTTCACTATCTTCTCCACTGTGTCGTGTTTCATGAGTTATATCTTTTGAGTGGGTGTCATTATTTACAACCTGTCTTCCAGACATTTTACTGTACCTTGCCATTTATATATGTGCCACTCTGCCATGCTGATCTGGGCTAGACTCTGAAAACTGTAAGTAATAGTATCTGGGTGGATTAGTGAAATAGATTCTTTGATTCCTGTTAGGACTGCATCTGAAGAAGAAGCTGTCATCCTGTGCTCTTTAACAAGGAAGACGTGTTGACTGTTTAAATATCGTTGTCTTAATATTTGTCCACATAAAGTCCCTGGATAGACAGAGAGTGATTATGATTACTGCAGGAAGCTTTTCTGATGTGTGTATCGTGTTGCCTCATGAATTGGAGCGGAAAGACGATACCATCAAAGCGTGGGCTTAGCAATGGCATCTTAAGATGGCAGGAAGTTTTTAAATCGTAGTGTCAGATTCGAAAGGGAGCACGGATAGTGTTCCACAATAAAATTGAAAATGAATTTGGACCCACTGTTGCAGCTGTCCTGTCTATATTTTGCTCTCTCTCTCTCTCTCTCTCTCTCTCTTCTCTCTCTCTCTCTCTCTCTCTCTCTCTCTCCTCTCTCTCTCTCTCTCTCTCTCTCTCTCTCTCTCTCTCTCTCTCTCTCTCTCTCTCTCTCTCTCTCTCTCTCTCTCATCTATCATCAAGTGTTTTTTTAATGGTGTAAACTTTCCCATCCGTTTTCAAAAGCATCAACCCCAGAGCCCTGAACGTGCTTGGCAGTCAGACTCTGAGCTTTTACTGCCAGCCTCTTTTAACCATCAACCATCAGCCCCCTGCCATTTAAAAGTATACAGCAGGCTGGGGTCCCTCTTTGTTAGGATAGCTGAGTAGTTATTGAGAAGCTGTCTGAACCACAGTCATGTGCGTCAAGAGTCAGGGAGGGGTGTGCAGGAGAGATCCCATCAGGGCCTGAGAGCCTTTGGAAGGAGCTCAAGTAAAACTTACACACACTTGCACCCACGCACTCACTATCCAACTCACATTTACTCACTCACGCAAACTATGTGCTGTTTTGAAATTGTGTATGTGAATTCCTGTATGCAGGAGACTTGACCCACTCCCCTCTTCCTATTAAACCAGTGTTTTCAATATCAGGCCAGTGAGCTCTGCACTCTTGCAAGACGTAGGAGTGGACAGCATCCCTGTACGACTCGCATGACTTGAGTTTTCTGTAAGGCGTTCTCATTGACCCATGGCTGTAGGTGGGCCTGACTCCACAGTATTGTTTCCTCCTCACAAACCAAAATATATTGATGACTGTTACTAAGAAAAATGCCTACTTAATACAAGTTGTTACAAGCAGTGAAATAATGTTAGGAAAAACCATGCACATACTAGGGTTGGATAATATATTACAATTTTCCAACGGGTCACTGTCAACTCAGCAACCAGCGATTGCCCTGGTCAGGTGGCAGATGTGTTGGAGCGACTAGTTTGCTATGCTAATAAATAAGCAAAATAAACTCAAACTATCAAGGAAAGAATTATTACACTTATTTTCCTTAATTACCAGAAAATACAACCCTCACCTTCTGATTTCAACTTTCTCTCCTTCACTGAACTAAGACGTTAGCTTAATTACCTCGTTAACTCGTCAAAACACACTTCATTCAAACTGGACAGAAAAGAAATAAAACTCACCAAACACGTCTTAGTTAGTCTTAACACTGTTCCAACAATCACACACTCTGGTTTGGTCAAAATAAGCCCTAAATTCACAGAGTAGGATGTGAAAAGGAACAGCAAAGCCACCAGATTTCATTGAAAAAACAGTAGATGATGTGGATCATCGTTAATAACACACTTCATTCAAACTGGACAAAAAACAAATAAAACTCACCAAACACATCTTAGTTAGTATTTCCACTGTTCCAACGATCACCAACTCTGGTTTGGTCCGAATAAACCCTTCACAGAGTAAGATGTAAAACTATGCTGGCTCAAAACTCTTTATCCCTCAGCGGAGCGAATGCTGCTGCCCGTTTTTCACCACTAAATTAGCTAAATAATGTTACAACAATGGCCAAAAAAATCGCCCCAATAAACTACAACGGCCAATGTACTCAGTCAATGCCGATATATTCAGTCACCCAGCCCTAGCGCACACAAACCAAGTTGTCATTTAAAATGAGTTGACATCTCACAACCAAAGTTTCACTGCTCAAAGAAGGATGTGAAAAGTTGAATTTTGGTCAAGAAAGAGGCCTCCTGGAGCTTTTATGGGCGACCAGGGGTGAGATTTGGCCCCAACGTCTAGTCTAAGCTACCTCAGCCTGGATAGCTGTCAGACTGTGATATGATTCACTCCCCTGTTGAGGTTGTGTTGCTCCCACAGGTGATTTCACTCATCTCTTTCTCCCACTGACTGACAGCTGCACTAGATCTGCATTGTTAAGACTGAGATTACATACCTGTTCATTGTTGAAACCTGTAAAGGTGCTTATACACACACTGTGCATCATACAGTACACCCACAGTACACATACAAACGTGGAAGTATTTGGTCCCTTTTTTATTCACAAGCTCTCCCTTTCTCATGTCTGCCCTCCGCTTTCTCCTTCCCCCCTCCCCCCATTTTCTCTCTCAGAATGGGAACCTGGAGGCTGAGGAACTGGTCTACAGCCACTATGTGATCTGTAATGACACCCACGAGACGTTGCGCTTTGGCCAGGTGGACACAGATGAGAATGTGTTGCTGGCCAGCCTCCACAGCCACCAGTACAGCTGGAGATCCCACAAGTCCCCTCAGGTAACACACACACAGACACACACACACACACACACACACACACACACACACGTACAGAATACAGAGTACAGAGTACTAGCCCAAGCAGTACATGCATAGAAACATTATACACAGATGGTACCTAAATAAACTTACAGAAACGCACACATTCTGGATCAAAAATGTGTGTCTACCTGGATACACAAGTACTACTGTACATGTGTGCAAACACTTTCAATAAATATATAAAGAAAGGTTTACACACATAAATACATACTCATTGACGTGAGCATACAAATTCGTCTCCCAGTTGTACACACACATGATTGGACACACCATGATCAGCGGCAGCCACTATCTGTGTGTTTCTGTCAGTGCTCTCAGACAGTGCCCTGACAGCATTGTTAAAGAAGATTGATTATATTTAACCCTTTGTGGTTTTGAGGTTGAGCGGAGGGTGGGCTGGCGATCTGTGGCATGTGTGTGTGTGTGTTCGCTGCGCACATGTTTCAGGACCCCCATGTGTTCCACGGCGAGTGTGAGAAAGTCAAGCTTGAGAAAAGACATGGCCATAATTGCTCACAGTAAGTCAGTAAGTCAAGTTGTATTAATCATCAACCATGGTTAATCTGTGCTCTTACCTCACTCTTGCTTAGAGACACACACAGATACACACTTGGAGAGTGGCAATCTGGCATATCAGTACTATGAATACCACATCCCATTTTAGCAGTGAGTCAAAATGACCTCTGTATTTTCAGGGATGTGTTGGAAGAAAGATTGTCCGAATGGGCCAAATGTCATCATAGATGAAGAATGTGATTCTTAGATGGTTCTGTCATGTGTTATTCCATCATGTGTTTGTGGTATATGAAGTATGTGTTCTCAAAGAGAACACGATTTGTGAAACTAGATAAATAAGAAATAGTGCAACTTTGCCAAAGACACTCTGCTAACCTATGAGCTTGATGATGAAATGCCCGCCAATGTGTCCGCCTCAGCAAATTGTAGCACACACTCCTAATTGCATTTTGAGGTTATAATAATAGTGGCACTGATAAGATAAAGGGTTGTATTTCTTTCATGGAGCTGCAAGTGTGTTTTTGTAGCTCATACAAATCAGTTTCTAGACAGAGTCCTAAGTGGTTGTGCTGTTTTGCTTAAGTCCCATGATGCTTTGGGGTGTTTAAAACAACTCGGATCCCTACTCTCCCATCTCTCCTCTTTCTATCTGTGAGTCTGCTGTCCACTTGACTTAACACGTGACACTCCGATGCTGCCTGTGTGTGCTGTTATTGTATATTACACTAATGTACTGTGGCTCAGTGGGAGAGTGGGTCGTCCTCCATTCGAGAGATTGGCGGTTTACCATTTACCAAATCTCCTACCATCCAATACTTTCCTCAACTCCCTCATCTCTCAACTCCTAAGCCTCTTCCAGTGTCTCCTCCTTTTTCCTTTGTCACTCGAACTTCACTCATCATTGAGATAATCCCAATTTTCATAATTTCCTATTTATGTCTAATAAACTTTGAATAACATTAAATAACAGCTTACATTGCATCCAGACAGTGCAATGTTGTTAGGGTTACTAAGGGAAAATTTCCAGAAACTTTCCATAGGATGATAAACTGGGGAATTTTGTAAATATTCCAAATTGGAAACATTCCATGGGAATTTATGGGAATTAACTGGAAATTGGGGGCAATTTGAACAAACTATATCATATCCAAACATAAATATAATCATTTTGTTTTGTCATAGGCAGACATCCAAGCAAAATTAATCAATTAAAAAACATTGCATTTTAACAGACGTATTTGTAAGTAGAACTTTATCATGTGTAAAGGATTCTATTGAAGAATCGATTCTTTCATTGAACAAAAAAAACATGAATGTTGAATAAAATATTACTCATCCCCCTGACTCCACCCATTCAAAAATTAAGTAGGAATCATCTGTGCATGTGATGGAGGAATGCACAGTGCATGTAGGGGGGCGTAGACTCAATACCCCTGCAGTACCTCTCTCAAGTGTACTTGTATAAAATCTTGTTGTTTTAGTCAAGATTATGCTAAAATATATATTCCTCAACTATACTTAAAATCCCAGTTGTTTTTGTAAATTCCAGGTTTATTCCCGTTTATTCCCATACAATCCTGTTATTTCCCTTAAATTTCCAACTACATCAGTAAACACTTTGCAGCTTGGGACTAACAGTGCAATTAGCTCACTCATACTAGGGATATGCTAATGCTGTGCATAGTATTCTGTCTATCCTTGCCACGCACTGTAGGGACCCACCAGACACAGGCCAAAACCCATTTCTGGCCACACACCCTAAACCACAGTTTAGAGAACATAGCTGCACAACATTCCCTTGTTGTTGGCTCGGTCCAAATCTCTTTATTCCTGATGCTTCCCCTCCATCAGCTTGATGACATCAGTAGACCTGGAACTTCTCTGGCCTCCCAACTGTTTTGGGGTCTCACTTGTGCTTTTCTTTTAACATCCATCAACGGCACGCAGCTTCCCACCACTGTCCTTGTTCCTTTCTCAATCCCCCCCAGCACAGTCCTGTGTCCTTGTGTTTATGACCACGCTGGCTGAGCTCGTTAGCCCTTGTGCGAGTTGTCCTGCTGCTGGCCTCCACCTGGCTATCTTGTTCTGTCTTGGACTCTGGCTAGAAGGGGACTTTGTCCTTTTTATCTCTGTCATACCCTGGTAAGTCTGTAGTCTCATTTGGGATCATGGCCTTGGATTACTCCCTGTTCTTTGGTCATTCTAGCCTTCATTTTAGGATTCACACAGTTCTTTTTGTGTACCTTTGTGTACCGACCATGGTCACATTGCTCTGTCCGTTGCCCTGGTTTGTCTCTGTCCACACGGCTCGCTCTCTAAACCACCAAACTATTAGTATCATCACGCTGTCCAGGGTTCATCTATCTCTACCTCCCAACAATGTCGCTTTTCACCACTTTATGTTATACACACACACACACACACACACACACACACACACACACACACACACACACACACACACACAAACACACACACACACACACACACACACACACACACACACTCACACACACACACACAAACACTGCAGGACACATTCCCCGCCCCTGTAGTTCATGACAAATCTTGTCTCATCTGGGAGACCTTGGGCCTGTCAAAAAGGCAGCCCATCAGCCTGTCCTCATTGCTCTGGAATGATGTGTGTCCCAGCTGACCTGTCCTCCAGTCACACACACACACTTTCTAGTGCACATACACACACGTACGCGGACACACACTCACACACAGACACATGCACGCACACACACACATACACACACACATGAATACACACAAGCCAAAGCTTCTTATTTGCTGTTGTAAAGTAATCTGTCCCCCTTTTACTTGTGGCTCCCCTGAGAATCCACTGGATATGACATCATCTCGAAAAGAGGAAGATGGAGGAGGAGAGATGGGGTGAGTGAAGAAGAAGGACTGAAGGCAGAATAGACAGGGAAATATGAGACATTCGAAAGGAGGGTAGCAAGAAGTTGTCAAGGGGGATACTGTACAGGCCTACTTGAGAAAACGGGAGGACGAGGAAAAAAGGAAGCAAGGGCAAAGGATGAGCAATGCCTTTAACACTCAAGGATTGGCTGAGAGAACTCTACAGGGGCAACACAGCCAAAAATGTGTCTGCTCGCTATCATGCTGCCCCTCCCACCGTCCCCATTTCTCTCTGTTTATGATACACAAGCAACACATTGAGGAAGTATAGATGCTCTATGATCATTCATTAAATCCTTTAATCCTATCTTCTGTTATTGCCAGTCCATAGACAGAGTCAGGAAAGAAGAAAAGACTTCTTAAAAGAACAGGCCTGCTGTTGTTTCAGCTTGAACTAAAACAGGGAGGCATATTCAACATCCTGCAATCTCCTGTGTGTGCCTTTGTGTGTCCGTTTTTGAAAGAAGAGTGCTTAATGTGTGTGATCCTGAGTGTACACTTCCCACCATGTTGACATACCTCTGAATATCTGTCACTTCTCTCAGAAGAACGCTCAGGCCGAGTGTTTTTGCAGTGAAATGTGAACCTCAGCTCGGGTCACACACCCTCTCAGTGCTCCTCTGTTTCACTCCGTCTCTGTTCCACTCTCTCTATCCCCCGCTCTCTGCTGTCACTCACAACTAGAAATGCATTGAAAGGGTCGATTGAGATAGTCACGTCTTAGAGCCTGCCGTGGTCTAACACTTGATCAAATTCACACCCATACCTGCGCGCGCGCGCCCGCACACACACACACACACACACACACACGCACGCACGCACGCACACACACACACACACACACACACACACACATACACACACACATACACACACACACACACACACACACACACACACACACACACACACACACACACACACACACACACACACACACACACACATACATACACACACACATACACACACACATACACACACACACACAAACACACTCTCCGTGATCAAATGTTTCCTAAGGCCTGGAGTCTATCAGGCTTCTTAGTCTCTCTTTCAGGCTGAACATACCTTCACACCCCGCCATTTGCCAGCCAGGGTGAAGAAGTTTATAAACACTCGCAATTTCCCTCATTTTTAGATATTTGTATTATATTATTGTTTTATATATACTACATATAGTATAAGAGTGAACAATAAATGGAGATAGATACAAATAGATTGATACATCGATTATAAAACAGAAGGATGATCATGCGTATAACTACACACTATAAATGTCTCACACGCAAACACACTCACTGTCCCCACCCTGCTGTTTTTCAGGGCTCTGGTGTGTGGTGTGGTGTGGATGGTTGAAATATCTGACTGCTTGGTACAGGATGCAGCCTAGTTGATGGAAATCCCTGTGGTTAGTGTGGTTAGCAGGGAGAGGGGTGTAAAAAAGCCCCCTAGATTTGGGAAGGACTTTTTAAGTGCCTATAAGGAATATTCACAATTTGAATAAATTGTAATGTACTCCAGCGGCAGGCTTCTACTGAAGAACTCTCCCTTCTTCTCTTCCTGGATGTGTGTCTTTGTGTGTTGCGCGTGTGTGTATGTGTGTGTATGTGTGTGTGTGTGTGTGTGTGTGTGTGTGTGTGTGTGTGTGTGTGTGTGTGTGTGTGTGTGTGTGTGTGTGTGTGTGTGTGTGTGTGTGTGTGTGTGTGTGTGTGTGTGTGTGTGTGTGTGTGTGTGTCTTTGTGTGTTGCGCGTGTGTGTGTGTGTGTGTGTGTGTGTGTGTGTGTGTGTGTGTGTGTGTGTGTGTGTGTGTGTGTGTGTGTGTGTGTGTGTGTGTGTGTGTGTGTGTGTGTGTGTGTGTGTGTGTGTGTGTGTGTGTGTGTGTGTGTGTGTGTTGGTCCCAGGGGTAATATGCTGGAGATAGCAGCCCAGGACTATTAGTTTGCGGCTAGATTGGCCATGTTGTTGGAAGCAGGCATGACAGGGAGGTATTTGGGGTGTGTGAGAGAGAGAGAGAGAGAGAGAGGGGAACGCAAGAGAACTCTAATGCTATGTGCTTGTTAATGTGTGTTTGTCTGTATTCGTGTGTTTATGTTCATGTGTGAGGAGCCTGATGTATTGTGTATGTTTCTTGTTGCTTACTTGCCATAGGCGCTTTGCGGTGTCAATCTGATCCAGATTCTGGTCTTCAGCCTACAGCAGCGTTCAACTTTTACAGCTCATTATTCAAAATAGGTATATTTATTCCCTTAAAAGTATTTTTTTTGTCAAGTAGGAGTTCATATTTCACCACCCTGACCCATTGTTTAAGAAACACTGCCCTCAAGTGCAGTGGTTTAGCCGTGCTGTTCATCCAAGATTGTGGCTTCATCAGCAGGGAGTCTGGCTGACGCTTTGGGAGATATGAGCTCCGATCAGGTTAACCCACACGTTGACTGATCAGAGAGAGAAGCCGATGAAAAGGACTGCTATGCATGTTGATCCCTGAAGAAAACCTTCACTTTTCAGTTGTTTATCCTCAGAGCTTGGTTGGGTGCAGAAGGAAGGCTGACCTTTCTTTAAACTGACATGTACTTGTAAGTATTAGCATTAGCATGAATCATCGGGTAACAGTTAAACATTGGCTGCACTGTGTTGCATTTTGTTTGTGTCTAAGCCCCCATTCACGTCATTCATCCTGTACTGTTACACTCTTTATCTTGTGCAGGCATGTCTTCTGAAACAGCCCCCTGAAATAAAAAATATATTTGCCATAGTGATTACTAAGGCAAAGCCTTTGTCAAGATTCAATTTGAATATGCATCATGCACTGAGTATTTTAACATTTTGTGTTGTGTGTATGGCGACAAGACACAACTTGTGTGAGTCAGTTGGTTAGAAGATAAGTCTGTCCTTAGAGAGAGATGATCATTATCATCATGTCTTCATGGTAGGATCACCTCATACAAACAGAACAGTCATCGTTAGGCGATGATTACAGCCTTATTCAGCTATGCACCATTCACATTTCAGTCCAAGTTACATAGTTCACTTTCGTAGTGAGTGAGTTACTGGGCCTTCTTAGTCAACACAGCTGAAATAATACAATAGATTTAAGTTAAGGAAAAGGAAAGAGGTAAAAGGAACCATATATCAAACATTAGTTTGGCAGCGCAGACTGATGGAGTAAAACCATCTTCCAGGGCTCACCATCTCTGCCTCCTCATCTTATCCACTGATATGAATGATGAATCAAAACCAGATCCAGAGGAGTGTGTATACACCATTGTACTCCAAAAATAGGTTCTGAAAAAGTAAAACATAAGGAAAAACTATTAGATCGTCAGACCTTGTTTGTAAAGAGCAACATTAAGAAGTCATTATTTGAGATATAGACAGAAAACCTAAAAGCATCAAAATGAAACAACTATTCCAATTTCTGATCACCTGTACGCCAGAATATACTGGTGTTTTGTTGAGCCATCACTAATCATTATAGTATGTACAATGTTCAAAAAAATTAGATCACCCCCTCTCCACGCCATCCAAGTGGCAGAAAATGTGATTATGAAACAAAGAAACATTCTATTAAGGATATATGAGTTCATGTCTTTTAAGTTGCTTAGTTTCTCCCAATATATCATCCTATATATTGTAACCTATTTTGGAATACATTTATTAAACGGAACACAAGCGCTAAATATTTTATTTATTTACAAATGATTCTCTGTCAGAATCATCAGAGGGTGGAGCTTAGGAACAGCTGTTTGCGGCTTGCAGCTCTCCCCCTCCCTGTCCTTTCCCTCCTGTCTGTGGAGCGCCACAGTGGGGGTTAATTGAATTAGGGGCCGAAAGTTCTATTTTCAACCACAATAAGCAAGCAGCCTAACTAAGTGACTGTTGTCTCTGTCTGTTGATCTCATCTGCTCCGTTACAGTGCAGCACCTACACGTACACACACACACACACACACACACACACACTCACTCTCACTCTAACAGCAGTGCTGTCCGTTGATCTGAAACATCTGCCGATTGCCACATTGTGTATTTCAGACAATAATGTTGTTTTTTGCTATTTTCCTACATAAAGCTTGAACAAAGGTGAAAACAATACTAATGGCGCCCGGCTCTTTTGTCTGTGTGAAGAAAATACAAGCCTGTGTTGCAAATGAGAAGCACAGCTCTCATGTTGTGCCACTGCTCTTGGCGTCTGCTCCCGACGCACAAGGCACTCACATGGACGTGCAGCCGGACCGGAGGGAGAGTGACTTCATTCTCTGCTCAGGACACCAATCCTCTGCTCTATCTTGACATAGCAAATATTTCTTTGCTGCTATATTAATGTTCAGAAAGACGTAACATAAGATTTTCATCTATTTAATTGTCTTTACGTTCCTATCTATCACAGAGTGAGTTAAAAAATTGTGATTGATCATGTGACCCACTAATGAAAGCACTTGTTGCCTTTCTGCTGAGTATGACGATATCTCTGTCTGTGGAGACATTCCCTCTCTAGATATAAATACGCCACCATGTTAGTGACGCTTCTGACAGCTGTTGGTCTGTCGGCCCAGATCTTCACTAACAGTTATGCTGCATTCACTTGTAATCGGAAATCGGCAATTCCAACTTCTGAGTCAGGCTTGTAGTAAAAACAGAAGTGTAAAAGGAACATGTGCGTGTGCGTGTGTGGATTTAAGAGGGGAACATATAGGGAACGGACTGGAGGTAGAGAGGTGAATGTGTTTCAATAAAGTTTACAAAGAACAAACAAATAAATAGTCAACACACACAGTGACCATGAATGTGACAAGATGGAGGCTCTGAAAGAACAGGCTCACCTGCAGTTACATCTTACTGCCACAGAGGCCGCTAGAAACAAGATATCTCAATTCTAATGGAGTATAACTTTAACATTACCATACAGTTCAAAGCAATTAACATCAAATGGATTACATAACCTATGATTTTATAGTCCTCCTTCGATATTGCTCTGTAGGGGCAATAGAAGAAGGAAGATATATATCATCAAGTCAAGTATGAAAAAAGGTCTATTTCAGTATGTATTCTTAGCTATTTATTTTAAACTATTTCTCCCAGCAGTGCTTGTTGGGAGCAGACTTGATTAGTTGATGGGATATGTCTTGAGAAGGTCTGACCTTCATGCTTGTCTTATATTACAAAGACAAAGAAAACGTTTCAACAACAAAATGTTGCCAGTCATTTTTAAAAATCTAAAAATTCTGGGGACCCATTCTCAACTTTCAGCAACCCACCATTTGGTTCTCTTCCAACCATTGTAAACCCATGTACTACATTCCCCAGCTTTCTACCACAGCCAAGATTTTCATGAGAAATACAGGCAGGACAGTGAGTGTCCACCTTCACCACTCACAGTTCATTCCTGCTCATCCCATCGTGTGTGTGTGTGTGTGTGTGTGTGTGTGTGTGTGTGTGTGTGTGTGTGTGTGTGTGTGTGTGTGTGTGTGTGTGTGTGTGTGTGTGTGTGTGTGTGTGTGTGCGTGTGCGTGTGCGTGCGAGTGTGTGAGTGTGTGTGTGTGTGTGTGTGTGTTTGAGTGATTCCACTCCCTGTGTAGTTTTTCCCAGAGGAAGCTCTCCCAGCTCTGAGGAGATTCATTTAATTATCATGCAGATGCAGCTATAATCTCATATTTGTTTTTCTGTGTAAATCTTTTTAAACATGCCAATGTGTTAGCAGTTTAAAAAATATTTTTTCATCCTCTCCTTCAAATCCTTGGCCTTGAAACTACAACAAAGAGTGTTAAACCACGGGTTGCAACCCTGTTTGGGCAGTCGTATTGTTTCTGGTTGGTATCCATATGACAAAAGTGTTGGTATGTTTTAATGATCCTGGGCCACATTGTGACAGCAGATTTATTCAATCGAGACCCTAGTCTGTCTTAAGTCTTAACAAGTTCACCGAACCACTTTGTTCTATGATGTCAGCCACAGGATGAGGTCTCTCACTGTCTCACTGACATGTCTTTTGTTTGGACAAGCTCTGCATTACTTCATGTATAGTTAAAACTGAAAAGATAGCAAAAAATGTCAGAATTAACCTCATAGTGTCTCAAGTATTATACAGAATAAGGAAGTAAGAAGTGAATATGTGACCTAAGCGTCTTGTTTTCATTATGTAAGCCTGTGCTCTCTGAAATGATTTTTTAATAATAATGTAGATAATAAATAGATGTATATCACTATTGAATTCATTGAAGGAATGTATTCGATAGTGATATACATCGATTTATTTGTCTCTCCTGTCGTTTGAGTAGTACTCAAGGAAACGCTTTTAACACAAACAGCATGAGAGTAGCTACAACAGGCAGGATTGTTCAACTAACTAACACACCAATCACTATAAAGTCACCTAACAAATCGAAATAAGCAGGTGGAGAGTTCCTTTGGACATCATCCCTTGCCCTTGCCTGGGTCTGCAGCACAGTTAGGTCTTTTTCACAATGGGAATTTAACAACCAGTAATCTGCCGCTTCCCATAACCTGCACTTTTAGCACCCCATAAGGCTTTGGTTTGGTTTCCACTCACCAAAATGTCTTGGATATACAGTATGTCATTGAAAAGGCGGGACAAATATTGTCCATTTCACAAGCTGTTTGGTTGGTGAGGACAGCACCTGTCCAGCTTCCACCCTCTTACCAGCTCTCCAGTGCTGGGTGCGTCCTTTGGGACAGGTCAGCTGCCCCAGAAGAGGCACTCTCTGTTTGCTCCATACTTTTTGAAGCTGGGTACATTTGTCATGATCTTGTACATTGTGGTCACTCACACTACAGTGCATCCGGAAAGTATTCACAGCGTTTCACTTTTTCCACATTTTATTACGTTACAGCCTTATTCCAATTTGTATTAAATTAATCTCTGTCCTCAAAATTCTACACATACTGCCCCATCATGACCACGTGAAAAAAGTTCTCTTGAGAGTTTTGAAAATGTATTAAAATTAAAAAACAAAGAAATCATATTTACATAAGTATTCACAGCCTTTGCTTAATACTTTGTAGAACCACCTTTGGCAGCCTCCACAACCTCAAGTCTTTTTGAATATGATGCCTCAAGCTTGGCACACCTCTCTTTAGGCAGTTTTGCCCATTCTTCTTTGCAGTACCTATCAAGCTCTATCAGGTTGGATGGGAGACGTCTTTGCACAGCCATTTTCAGATCTCTCCAGAGATGTTCAATCGGATTCAAGTCTGGGCTCTGGCTGGGCCACTCCAGGACATTCACAGAGTGGTCCTGAAGCCACTCCTTTGCGATCTTGGCTGTGTGCTTGGGGTCGTTGTCCTGCTGAAAAATGAACCGTCGCCCTAGTCTGAGGTCAAGAGCACTCTGGAGCAGGTTTTCATCCAGGATGTCTCTGTACATTGCTGCATTCATCTTTCCCTCTATCCTTACCAGTCTGCCAGTTCCTGCTGCTGAAAAACATCCCCATAGCAGGATGCTGCCACCACCAAGCTTGACTGTAGGGATGGTATTGGCCTCGTGATGAGCAGTGCCTGGTTTCCTCCAAACATGACACCTGGCATTCACACCAAAGAGTTCAAAAGTCTCATCAGACCAGATAATTTTGTTTCTCATGGTCTGAGAGTCCTTCAGGTGCCTTTTGGCAAATTCCAGATGGGCTCCCTTGTGCCTTTTACTAAGGAGGGGCTTTCGCCTGGCCACTCTGCCATACAGGCCTGATTGGTGGATTGCTGCAGAGATGGTTGTCCTTCTGCAAGGTTCTCCTCTCTCCACAGAGGAACGCTGGAGCTCTGACAGAGTGACCATCGGGTTCTTGGTCACTTCCCTGACCAACGCCTTTCTCCCCCGATTGCTCAATTTAGAAGGCCGGCCAGCTCTAGGAAGAGTCCTGGTGGTTCCAAACTTCTTCCATTTACGAATGATGGAGGCCACTGTGCTCATTGGGACATTCAAAGCAGCAGATATTTTTCTGTATCCTTCCTCAGATTTGTACCTCGAGACAATTTTGTCTCTGAGGTCTACAGACAATTCCTTTGACTTCATGCTTGGTGTCTGCGCTCTGACATGCAGTCAACTGTGGGACCTTATATAGACAGGTGTGTGCCTTTCCAAATCATGTCCAATCAACTGGATTTACCACAGGTGGACTCCATTTAAGCTGTAGAAACATCTCAAGGATGATCAGTGGAAACAGGATGCACCTGAGCTCAATTTTGAGCTTCATGGTAAAGGCTGTGAATACTTACGTAAATGTGATTTCTTTGTTTTTTAATTTTAATAAATTTTCAAAACTCTCAAGAAAACTTTTTTCACCTGGTCATAATGGGGCATTATGTGTAGAATTTTGATGACAGAGATTAATTTAATCCAATTTGGAATAAGGCTGTAACGTAATAAAAGTGAAACGCTGTGAATACTTTCCGGATGCACTGTACATATTATATGTGGTGTTTTCTGCACGGGGCAGAGCACTGCAGTAGGATACTAATCATTAAAGATTCCCCATCAAACACATATAAGTATTATTATTATATTGTTTTAATGCACACATTGGAGGGTCTGACAGGATTGCATTTCACTGGTGTTGTATTGTGTAACATGTACACTACTAAAATAAGATTAGAACAAGCTTGTTACAGTTTATAAATGATCTTTTGACACATAGAAATCGAGAGAAATTGAACTGTGGAACTGACCTGACCAAAATTCTAATAATGGGGGAGCCCAGTTCTTGGTTGGTGCACGCAATAAATCAGGTGTCCTGACCTCCCTAAAACTGTTCATCAACCAGTCAGGCAGAAATCCACCTTGATGGGTGGCCAATTCAGGGCTAAAATGGGGCTAAATCCATAAGTTGTCTGCCTGGCTTAACCTGCTCGCTGTCTGATTCTCCTGAGTCAAAAGACAGGGAGGTGCAGGTGAAGAATCAGTGAGCTAGCCCAGGTTCAGCACCACAGACAGCACCTTAGTGTTGTACGACCATGCCCTCAGGAACAGCACTGGGCTACATTGTGATCGGTGACAGTGAAACCTACAGGTCACATGACACCCTGCCAGCCAGGCAGAGGTGGTGACAGACACTAATACACATGCGTTACCGGCACCCAAGTTTTAAGCAGGAAAAACTTTTTGTAGTACATTGTGTAGATCACATTGTGGTGATGTGTTTTCTACATTTGCCTGGGCCACTATACCACTCTGTGGTTAGAGGTAGCTGAATAGGGCCAACCCATGCTGCATATGTTCTTTAGGAGGAGAGCTTGTGGTTTCATTGTAGTGAACCAATCCTCTCTGTGGTGAAGTGTTACATTGCACTATGCATGGCATTGTCAAACCAGTGGAGACATCAGTTGCATCCATGTTGTCTCAGTTAGACTGTAGTCTGCCTACGGTTGCTGGTAGTGATGGTCAGGGTCCGGGTGACTGAGGTGTTCTTTTTCTAGTCAGCCTGTGATCAAGAACATACATCCTTTTGTGCACTCGCATGTAGAGTATGTGTGTTCATTTATGTGTGTGTCTAAACAGATGTTTTTTTGCATGGTATGTGTAAGCCCTGCAGTGGACTGCTTTACTGTTGTTTGCAGTGTAAGCTGGGATAGGCTACAATGTCATGGTCAGGAATAAGCCATCGAAAGGATGGCTGTAAATGTTGAGGGTGAAACAATGTATGCCTCTGTCTCTACTGTATGTGTGTGCAGTATATTGTATGGATGCAGCAAGTTACAACAGTTTCCCTCTGTTGTTTGTCTACAGCAGCCTAGGGCAAGTCTTTGTTTTTTTGTGTTTGTAGACTAGACAAGGTCTCTGTCCTTCCAAGGGTCCTCGACCACTGACTCCTTCATCCCCCGACCATGTGGTTTACAAACCTCTCTCCTCTCAGACAGTACTCCTTTTGTCAGCTCCCTTCATTTGGTGCAAACACTTGCTGCGTCTGCGTCTCCTGGAACCCTTGAGGCCTTGGATGTCTGAGATGCCTTGGTAGAAACCAGAGGGAGAACTATGGAACAATGTTAGTCAAGCATAAACCTCTTAACGTCTCCTCTGTCAACCACGGACCCACACAATGCCTTCTCTCTGTACCTTCTTCCAACTCTCCAACCGCTTCTTAGACTTGCAAATCTGGGCTTTGATGTTGCACTGCCTTGCTTCTTTTGTCAGAGAGAGGGAGCCAAGGAGGAGAGCAGCATTGCAGACAGCTGCTAAAGCCACCATAATTCCCTCATGTTACATGGGTTAGCCCTCACTGCCCTGGCAAGGATGCTGTTGTGTCTCTCTGTTCTCTCTTTAACTCATTTACGCCCTTTTTTTCTCGCTCACTGCAGTTCAACTTTGTCTACCAATTTTTTCCATACTCATCGTTTCTAGAGGACAAAGTAATCCATATTCTTTTGTTTTGTTGTCTGTGTATAAACCTGTTTCTCATTTGTTAGGTGGCTGGCTAGCTCCCTGGTCCCAAAGTTATTTCACCAGACAAAACAGGCCTCTGTTTCACAAACCTCTGTTCTCATCTACGCCCATGACATTAAATAAGACAGGCAGAACACATACTTGTTAGACTTTTTTGAACCTTTGCTATATGAACTTGAATTCACATCATTTTCAAACTTCCAAAAATGTTCAAGCTTCGAAAAGTTTAATTTAGATGTAAAGCTTTAGATCAGCCATCTCAGACCCGCTGCACCCTGTTTGGGCTTGTTATGGAGACTAGTGTGCAAAGACACTGGTGCTGTTTATACCTCTGACTGCTCTATGTCTCTGAGTCTCAAATCTCCTATTATAGGCTGAGTGAGACGGAATGAAGGAATGGTAGTAATGGGTAGACAACCAATGACCGCTGTAGCTTTGTCAGTCCGTCTGTACTGCATACAGGACGTCTGATTACATCTCCACTGCGGACAGACACTTAACTTGTTTTCTGTGCACCCAAGCACATTCCTGCTAGGAGACAATAGACAGATAGTGGTTTCAGTGGCAGGAGTGACTCGTTGTGTCTTCAGGAGGACAGGGGTTGCAACACATTTGGTTGTTTGGTGTGCATTTATAAAAGAGGGGGCTTTGTGTCTATCCAACTCTATGTGTCTGTTCAAATTCAAAGAAGCTTCATTGACATGTGAAATGTTAACATTTCCAAAAGCAAAATGAGGCAAACAAAAATGTACACACAATATGTAAAGATCTACTAGAATTTAGTGTTAACAGAGCTGTGCAATATTGTAATTAAATATTGTAATAGGTAAATAGATTGACTTTAAAATGATAATAACAGCATATTTTTTTTATTTTTCTCTTATAAATGATATAGGCCTATATATAAACCGATAAGTAAAGATGATTTAAAAATAGAAAAAATATTCAAATAAGTGAGAACTGTGCAAACACTGGCTTTATTTTAGGAAATGTATTTGAAGGTATCTGTTGTGTATGTATGCACGCACAGTATGTCTATATACAGAGGTCAGCACAGTGCAGATGGTCATTGCGGGAATGGTTCACAGTCTTTATGGTGCTTTTATTCTGTTGAACATCCTTTTCTCGTCACAACAGCTCACAAATCTTGCTGCTATGTTTGCACATTGCTGCATTTCACTCAGCAGGTATGGAATTTTTTACCCCTGCACATCAGTGACAGCTTTGGCCAGAGGCATAATGTTTTCAGGTCGTCCGTATGTAAGTCCGTATGTATCTCAGGAACCCCTGGAGGGAATGTCTTCAAATGTGGCACAATTATTCATTTGGATTCAAGGATGAACAGATTAGATATTAAACGTCAAAGGTGTGACCTCACAAAATGTATTTTTGTCGATAACTCAAAAAATCGTAATCTAATAATGTCAACATTTCAAACAAATGTGTAACAGGATAAAATGATGAAGCGATGACCTTTTCTATCCAAAAGGTCCAAAGTCAACTTCACTGTGATAGCATAATGTTTCATTACTCAGGAACAGAAGGGGAGACATTTGGTCAGATACTGAATTGGTGACACAAATCTTGAAACTGATTCTGTGTAGAGAGATGTGTGTGAAGCATCCAGGTTTCACCAAAAATAGACTTAATAACTTTTATTTAATGCCTTCAAAGTCTTCACTACATATATTATGTAAGCCTGGACAGACATGGATGTAGATTGCAACTTGACTGGTTGTGGAGGTATACAACCACAATGCGGTAATTCTAGTTTGTTGTTATGTTTCCAAAATATTTTTTGGGTTGGTATTCTGTGGGAAGTATGTTCCTGATGTCTACAGCTGGCAGGTAGTTTGAAAGTGCAGCTCGGTTTCCACCTTGTGTTGTGTAAAGTGGGTGCACAGTCTTTCCGCTTAAGTTCATCTACGCTTGACACCCACATTATCAAAGAAGACACTTGAGTGTTTGCCATCCGAATGAGGTAATGGCTCTGCGTTTACCAGGAGATTAGTAGTCATTGCTTTGGTTATGACTCAATGATATCTTACTGTCTTGGAAACTTTGTTGCTAATGATTTTCTCTCAGGACAGGATTAAGCAATGGCCCAGGCAGTAGACATGACATCGTACCCACCATGGAATTTGGTTGGTTGATTGACTATAACTTACAGTTTTGGTGGGTGATGGTTCTTTGAAGTTTACACCATTTCTGAATGTGTCAGCCCCATGTTTGGGTTCTGCACTGAGTTTCCATAGCGACTGGGAAATCTGGGTGATGGAGTTTCAAAAGGTCCATGTGGTACTGATCTTGCGATAAGACAATACATGGTTTCTACATGATGTGTGTGGATTTAACATCATCATTCCGACCCCCTGATATTCGGTGAAGGAGACAGGTGTTCCTTGTTATGTTTAGGTTAGTCACAATATCAGCAGACTGCTTGATTTGAAAACATATGTCAAAGCGTCATCATGTTCCCAGCAATACCTGCAGGCACTAAGTTGTTTAAGCAATTGGATTGTGGCAAAGCCAGTAAACACAGTGGTAATGTGGTGACATACAAACTATATCAAACTACAGCTTTCATCAATGCTGTGTTTGACCGCTACAAGGCAACTAATCACTGTGATGATGTGGCCCTGGTGTCTGACTGTGGGCATGAGATCAAAGAAGAAGTGGATTCAGTTCAAGCAGGAATGGAAAATCCTATTGTCAAATCTCTCAGATGACTCATCATTTGTAGCTTGAATATATTAGTGTATTTGGACAAACCTTTATGATGATACAAGGCTTGGATGTACTCTCAAACTAAATAACTTGTTGTCAGTTCATTTCTAAAGAACTGGGATGAATAAATATGGGTTGACTATATTAATGAGTGGAAAATATGTTTGACTAAAGCCTTCTACTGATATGTCAATACCACCGGTCAAGTTACAAATTCTTTGGATAAGTGCTTGTATTTTGTTAATGCCAGAGCTTGTGGCCAGAGTTGTTATTGGAAAAAGCAACAGTTTGACATGACCCTGGTCAAATCTTGCTCACTATCAGAGAAACAGATAACAGACAATATCACAATACAATGCAGTCACAGAAGGAAAATGCTTTTTATATTGTTACATCCAATTACTCAGTTTATTAATCCCCATGCTGATCACTCTGGTACCAAAGCTTGTAGCCCAGAAATGTGCTGGAAGATAAGTGTCAACCATCAGCCAGCCATAATCACAATCTTTCCTTTGGGATTTAAGAGAAATGAGGAGAGATTGAGGTTGAGATTTCACATTTCTTTCACACTCAATACCCAACTTTGGTATAGCATAATATGACAGATGGCTTATTAGTTGGTTTTCATCTCAGCGCCAGTGTTTGAGGGTGAGTGTAGGCGTTTTTAAAAGGATTTATTTGGAAATGAAATAAAAACTTAATTAGCATCTGAGATTACAAACTGAGGGCTGGTTTTGCTCAAAATGATGTTTTTCTTGAGATACTAGGAGAAGGAAATTACTTTTTACACAGTACCACTTGCTTCAGTCCAATTTTGTTTGTCACCTTGGCATGCTGGCCTTGTCAAGTCATTATAGAGCACAGGGAGCTCTGGGCTTCACTCTCATGTAAGGCCCTTGGGGGGTATTTCATCATTTTGGTTCTTGAGGTTAGAGATCCTCGAATTAGAAAGCAGATGTGATTATGGTTTCTTGACATGCCTGGGGGCACCACAAGTAAAATGAAAAAAAAAGAGTAAAAACATGAAATCTTGTATATAAGTTTCAAAAGTGAGTGCAATACACAGTTTAAATGTTCCATACAAAATGATTCATAAAATAATCCTTAGCTTCTACATCAGGGATAAAGGAAAGGTTCACATTGTTCTATCTGTTTTGAAACAATACTGACATGCCCGTACAGTATGTCATGGGTTATTGGTTGCTGAAATTGTTCCTCCCGCACATACTGGCTGCAAAGAAACCCTCTTCTAATGCCAAGTTCAACTACAAGACTTTTCAAAGTCATCGGTTTGCTGCTCTGTTCAAACTACACAACTTGCTGTCTTGTGTCGGGAGACTTGAAGTTGTTGTGGTTTTCACACTACCAGCACTGACAGCCACAAGGAGCCACCAACTGAAAGATCTTTCACCAGGAGGAATCCCCAATGTGTGTGACTGGTCTTCAAACTGGAGCACTTGCTCTCATATTTAATATCGCCGCTAATGAGTTTACAGTTGAAAGCTCAGTGGGAGCTTTGCATGTCGGTATTAAACAGAAGCTGGGCTTCACCTCGCTGCTTCGCCTCGCTGCTTCGCCTCGCTGCTTCGCCTCGCTGCTTCGCCTCGCTGCTTCGCCTCGCTGCTTCGCCTCGCTGCTTCGCCTCGCTGCTTCGCCTCGCTGCTTCACCTCGCTGCTTCACCTCGCTGCTTCACCTCGCGTCTTCACCTCGCTGCTTCACCTCACTGCTTGACCTTGAGTGTGTCCTTGAGGCACCAGCTCGCCTCTTTGAAAAATTTCACACACTGTGCTTAAGCTCAGACCAGGGCTGCTGTCAGGGAGCTCCAAAAGTGTAACCTGACTCCGCCAGATGGATTTATTCTCATTTGCTCTGCATATCCATCTGGGTACTCTGGTTTGGAGATCTTTTGGGAATGGGCGAAAATACTGGTTGCTGATTGGATAAACCATCCTTCTATCACCAGCATACGGGCCAAATCAACTAATCAGATCAACAAAGCGTATGACGTACTAACAGCATGGAGGCAAAGCTCAGAAAGGAAACAACATGTGTCTAAAGGATATTTTCCGTTGGTGTAACGTGAATTTACGGATCAAAGGCCCGATTTCAGGAGCCCGGTCCATATTCAACAGAAGGATCCAGAGAACAAAGAGTTAGTGAGCTGCTTGCTCCATAGCTGCTCATCTCATCTGTGGAAGCCTCCATGTTGTTTACACTGAACAGTCGCTTCTCGTTTCGTCACTTAAATCCACCTCAAAACCAACACCGATTGGTTCGGTCACTTGTCAAACTTCTGCAAATTTTCTCCACTGCACGTTACCAGACTGATCTGAGAGTAAAATACAATGGAGCTCAGACATCAGGATAGGCTCTTGAGGCTACCAAAATCTCTCTTCAAAATCAGGTCTAAAGTCAGATAGTAGGCATAAAGCAACTAATAATCTTTCAGTGTACATATGGGCATTGGAGTACTGTTTTGAGAACACTGTGAAACCTATTCTTTAATTCATTAAGATTGTTATACAGATAAAGCCTCATCTTTCTACAAAGCTGTTTCTATTGCTGAAGTTTTCCAGTCAGTTGAATACTGTTAGTGCAAGGCCAGGTTTAATCCATGTGAATAAAAACCCCACATGTGGCTGACTGGCTTTTCTCAGTGTCACAACAGTTGGATAAGTCACAAAGAGGCAAAACAACTTCTTATTTTTCATTCTTCTTGTCCTACGTGTCCAGTTCATCTGTGTCACTGCTGTTTTTCTTTTTCTTCCACTGCTTGAGTCAGAGCAATGATGAATTAAATCAAGAGCGTCAGAGGCTGTTTGAAGTTTGAGGAGAGACATTATTATGACTTCTCCCTTAAAGGTCAAGTTGAGCCACAGTCAGAGGGGGGGGCAAAGGGGCTTAAGGAGCGAGAAGTGTTGAAATAACAAATGGGTCCTTGCAGATGGTGCTGAGGCACGGCAGAGTGGCTTCACCACCACAACATTTTGACCATAATTAACAACAAAGCAGTATCCATCAAATCTTAAAGACAGGGGCTGATACTAAGAAATGAAAGAAGGTTTTGAAGTTGAATGCAAATTAAAAGGTTTCAATCTTATCCAGTAACAGGTCACTTAAAGAGAGAGAAGGAGAAGAATGGCAAAAAAAAAACACATTACAGTTATTTTCAAAGTTTTCTTCAAACCGCCATGATCTTAACTGGTCTTGATTATGATGTTAGTGCTCCTTTAGGGAATCATCTAGTGGTTCTCCACCCTTAGGCTTAACCTTAACCTCTGCCACCTGGCTGTTTTGCACCAGTCTGCCACTTTCCCTGTGAGCAGGCCCACTGAGCAGGAGATCTGAGAAATTATGTCATTTCCACTCAGCCGACAAGGAGAAGGGATGATCTTGAATAAAGTGAATTCAGGCTTTGATTAAGAATGTTATTGTAAAGAAATCTGCCTTCAAACAGTGAGGAAAGACTGCAGCGGAGAGAAACATAGGAGGTTTTGACCAGGGTCCCCCATGCTCTTTGACCTCAGTAGTAATTTGTTTTCCTTTCATCAGATTGGCTAAATGTTCGGCACACTGAGGCGACAAGCCAACGTGTAAATCTTCAAAAAGGCCTTTCAATGTTCCACTCTAGTCGCCACTCCTCTGGGGGAGTATTGAACCCCCATGTCTCCCCTGCCTTTCTAGACTCTCTCGCTCAGGTCCATTCTTTGTCTTTCTCACATTCTCTCTCCTCCCTTTCTAACTGTTACAGGTTTGTAAGTTATGTTGGCAGCTGGGCTGACAGAGAGAGTAAAGTTAGGTGGAAGGTCAGCTACGTCACCTCAGGAGAGGAGACGACTTTAGATCTCCCTACGTATTTATGATTCTGCTCCTGTATTGTGACCATCATCTCACTCACATTGTTTGACAAATGAGTTTCCTTGTCATGTAGCACTCCATGGATGGGTGTGTATGACCTCAATGTACCACAGATGTTCTGTATATGGATGGACATGTGACTAGCTCAATTTTTTCTTTTGTACTGCATGGTGTGTGTGTGTGTGTGTGTGTGTGTGTGTGTGTGTGTGTGTGTGTGTGTGTGTGTGTGTGTGTGTGTGTGTGTGTGTGTGTGTGTGTGTGTGTGTGTGTGTGTGTGTGTGTGTGTGTGTGTGTGTGTGTGTGTGTGTGTGTGTGTGTGTGTGTGTGTGTGTGCGCGTGTGTGTGTGTGTGTGTGTTTAGATGGGTGGCATGTAGCAAAAGCTACAGCAATATGCACATTATTTAAAACTGAGTTAATGTTTTGCACTCACATACTAATATTAAAATTATGTTCAAAAAGCACCTCAAAACATTTATTTTCACCAAGTCCTTTGACCCCTAAACCCCCCCCCCCCCCCCCCCCAATTGTTAAGCAACCTTGGGTACCATGAAAGGCGCTATATAAGTCTAAGTTATTATTATTATTATTAATATTGTGTAGTGAAGTAAGCATCCCAAACTCCCATCTGCACACTCAGATGGAGTTGTGTTGTAGAAATGATGCTTCTTTACATATTTGCTGCCATGTTGTGGCCGACAATTCAAGGAACTATGTGGGAAATGGTTGGAAAATTGTCACCATTGTGAAGTTGTTTGGATGTCAAACGATAGGACAGCGTCTGTTTATTGCTGTCCTCCCGAGTCAGTGTGTTTACACCCAGCCACACACATGGATGTGCTCCACACTAAAGTGATGGATATAAAGCTGAAAAGGTTGAGAGCCAAACTATCTGCCTGTTATTTAGACGTTTGGAGAACAGAGCCTTCCACATCCAACCGCAGAAGTACACACTCACACTCACACACACACACAGCCATAATGATCTTCCACATCAGCTGTTTTCCACCAGCCAGTTTGTGTGCGACCTTCCATTTCTACTTCCAGCAGCAGCAGGTCTGCTCCGCACCAGTAAACAGGAACTTTGTTGTCTCCCTACTTCTCCCTACCAAAATCTTCCAAAGAATCTTGTTGTTTACTCTCCTTTTACTCGGGGATAAATAAAGGGCAAGAAGACTAACCTCTGATGTCTGGTGTCTTCTGTCTCTGTTTGTATGTATTTGTCCTGCTCTGCCCCGTCCTGCAGCTGCTGCACATCTGCATTGAGGGATGGGGGAACTGGCGCTGGTCGGAGGCCTTCAGCGTGGACAATGTAGGGACCCTGTTGAGGACCATTCAGTACAAAGGACGCACAGCTTCACTCATCATCAAGGTCTTGCAGCTCAACGGTGTCCAGAAACAGGTACAGGCCCTTTTTGCTGACTCACTGCCTGTTTTTGTTTTGTTTTTGTCGATTTGTCCTAGAAATTAAAAGCACAAGAAACCTTTTTAATGTAAACTTTGAGAAAATATGCCGAAAAGAAACATTGACATTCTTGATCTGACAAACATCATTATAGAAACATTTCATTTTTTTATTCAATGTTAATGTGCTACAATAATTACATGTCTATTCTGCTACTAAACTTAAGACACAATACATTTGCTGTTCTGAAAACGTTTTCATCTTGCCAACACATCTCTACTCACTGGCCTCTTTTCTGGAGCATTCAAACTCATCCGTATTCATCACTATATGGAGTTTGCTCCATTGTCATGCTTTGTATTTCCTGGTAAGAATCATCTTGAAATGTCATATAAAAGCATCAAGAACTCAGATAGAACTTTGTAGATAGTTTAAGCAATAAAGGAAGAGACATTTGTGAGTGTTACCCAAGTAACAAGGATTTCATCTACACAAAAAGGAAAAGACTCACGGTTTTACCATCACTTTTGAATTAAGAAGATTGGTAGTGAGAATATACCACAGCAATAGACAAGGCCCAGTTTTCAACAAAACCGAGAATGTAGGGATCCTGCAGCTTATCTTTCTGCTACCTTGTAAAAAATCTTAGGCCCTGTTTACACGACAACGCTCACGGGTGAAAATGACAAAATATTTTATGCCTTTTGTTTAGACGGCAATGGTGTTTTTTTATGGCTTAAAAACACAAAAAATGAAACCCCCCTCCAGAGTGGAAAACCTAATAACGCTCCACCGTTGTGTTTCTGTGTAAAGGTAAAAACACTAAAGTGTGCTCTGATCTGCTCACGCTGGCTCATGTGGCATACGTGTTTCCCCAACATCCGTGTGCGGAGTTCAGGTAAACAACAACAAACATGTGGGTCTGTTTCCATCAGTGGGACATTCAAGTGTCCTGGGTGGAGCCGAGGCGGTGGAAGGCTGCAGACCGTGCTGCAGATCCCTGTCACACTGTACGGCGTCCTGCTTCTCCGCTGTTAGGGAGAGAAGGAGAAGGAAGTTTCTACGCATGCACCAGCTCTGGGTGCTGTTGTGTGGCAGTGCTTCACAGCACCACCTAACATGCACACTACATCCAATTTCACACTTTTGCGTCACCGTATGCACGCAGGTTGTCTAAACGTGGAATAAAAAAAAAGAACGCAATGCCACTTTTGCCTTTCCTTTTCTAGATCGTCTTCGTCTGGGGCCTTATAAGTGGTTCAAAACAACATAGAAATCAGGAACTTGTTTGCCTGCATCACGCCTGGCCTTTTTCCCAGCACTCATTTTGCGATGAGCACTTTTTAATGTCCAATTTTTTCCATTTGTTTGTTATGACTCAGTAGTTGTTCATCTTACAACAGATCATATTGTGTTTTTTCCGTTTTCATAATCTGTTTTATAGCACTAAAACAAAAGCTATGAACTTGAAGCCATCCAATAACACCATGTGCCCCATTAATCCTCAAAGAATATCACAGGAAATTATAAACCAATTCATTAACCAACCATGTCCCCCTTCTTACACCAAGATCAGTGGTGAATCATGTTTGGATTTTTCCACAAATATGGAACAGAGTCATTGTGTTCCTGAAAATGCAGCGATGCGTCAGATTATAGCGGTGACACTTTGTTGTGTAAACACTGTCAAGTGTCACACGTGTCTCCTCCTTGTCCTCCAGACACAACAGACTCAGCCTCTGGCATTCTTTACTCCGTCTGTCCCACACTTTGTTTACATCTTGTTCCAATGTTTGATCCAATGATAGGGTCTGAGGTTGCTCACATCCAATTCACAACACAAAGCCTCAGAGTGGGACAGCAGCCTGAGCATACCTCATCTTGTGTTTTTTGTGGGGGTTCGGGGGGTTGTCATCCTCCAAGTGTGGCACACAGCCTCTCTATGATCCTTTATTGTGATGGCCTCTTGATCATTTACATTGGCACCTCATGATGACTGCTTTTAAAAAAGCTCCTATAAATCTCTACATATACACACACACCTCCCTGGCCACTGAGGGCCCCACAGACTACAGATGTTTTTCAAAAAGACCTAAAAACCTACATGCTTACTATTTGCACTTTGCTGAATGTCTTTTATATGTTCTCCTTTTAACTTATTACTATTATTATTATTATTACTAAAAAAAAAAAAATAATTTGTTTGTTTAAATAACATCCAATTTTCAGTCAGTTCCTATAATTTTTGGTATATATTTAAAGGTTGGATGAGTGATGACTTTCCCAGTCACAGCTAAAAAATATGTAATGCATTCATCCATGTCTTGACTTTTTTCCTTTAGATTTTAGTTTGTTCCATAATATAACTGATGTAGTGTTCCCAAAGGCATCAGTACTCTTCAGCCAAGGTGCTTCACAAAAGCATCTGAAACACTGTGCTCATTCAGTAATTCTCACACACATTATACCTGGATATTTATGAGGGGGGGCAAAGAGAGGGATACCTGTCATATATTGCCTTCCTAGCAAGCAGATTATACCAGTGAGTGACTGATGGTGAGTGAGCTGACTTCCATTGTTGTCTCCTACCCAGCATGATAGCAGTCTGGACCCACTCAGTATGGATAGAAGAAGTTGTGTTACTCAGGGTGGATGGCTCGATTTACTTCAAACGTGGCAAAACATGCATTTGGACTCAATGATGAACTGAATAGATTTTGGAGGTCAAAAGTCAAGGTCACTGTGACCTCACAAAATGTGTTTTTGTCCATAACGCAACAGTTCCTACTCTAATTATGACAGTATTTCACACAAATGTCTAATATGATAACATGATGAAGGGATGACATGACAGGTCAAAGGTCAACTTTACTGTGACATCATAACGTTTCATAACTCGAGAATGGTGACACTAATCTTGTAACTGTGCTGTTGTATACCTATTCTGTGCTGCCGGGTTGAAGATATGTGTGAAGAATCCATGTTTACCAAGAAATACATTGAATGCCTTTAATTAAATTCCTTTAGTCTACCTATTTATATTATGTAAGTCTGTAACTTGACTGGTCAGCGAAGCCATGCAATTGCAAGGCGATAATTCTAGTTTTAATTATGGCGAGTCTCTCCTGTAACCTACTTCTCTCCAGGTACTTATCTGTGGGCGGCAGGTGATGTGCAGCTACCTGACTCAGGACATTGAGCTGAGAGTGGTGCAGCACTACGTGGGGCCTGACAGTCAGACAGTGGTCAGGGAACACTGTGACTGCCTGGAAGCAGGAGCCAAGTTGCCGTCGTATGTACTGGAGGACGCTGAGATGACAGAGCTGTGTGTGAGGGCCAGAGGAGATGAAGACTGGTCCCAGGATGTTCAGCTGGAGAGGAGGGAAAAGGACAACAGCAGCTCTGTTGTACAGGTACGACAACACCAACAGACTTGGCCCTGAGACTGTGGAGTTTGCCACTGGAAGTGATTTTCTATTTCCCAAAAAACTAACTGAATGTTTTTTACTGTTACTGTATTGGCTACAATAGTTATTTTAAATGTCATTGTTTGTAAAAAAGACATGTTTGATATGGATATCCTATAAAAATACAGCTAGACGCACACATTGCATGCACCACTACTTCAAACTGGCTCTCCAGCCACATGTCTCAAGCTGGTGACTGGACCACCAACTGTGGCCGGATCCTCTTCTCCTGGGTGGCCATAGTGGCAGAGTTTCCACATTGCTCCTCACAGTTGGGAACAGATTGAGATCTTCCCCTTAGATAGGCTTACAAAGGCCCTCCAACCCCTAACCCAATCCATGTTGAGAGGCGGAAAAATACAGTTTATGCTCTCTCATAACAACACTAACCGTAGACAGGAAACTCTAGCAGATATGTGGGCACAGGGAGAGGCTTTGAAGGCACTTTCACACCGCTGGATTAGTGCCAGACAATCACTCCTTCTCTCTGTCCCTGCTGTTCTTGCTCTTGTTCTGTATTTTTCTTTTTCCCTATCTTTACCTGTCTCTCTCTTCCTGTATAAGCCCCATGCTGTTAACAGCTAGCTCGTTTCTACTGCTCCAGCTTCTGTGAGGGAGTCTGAACATCTCTGACTCCACTCCAACCTCCGCTGTTATCTCTTCTCCTCAGATCAGCCATTCATTACACATATGGAGGCTTGGCTCTGAATGAGAGAGCTGCCTGGACTAGTAGCCGGGTCCTTAGATCTCTCTATCTCTGTCTGTCTCCTGCTATTTCATTTTCTCCTTTCCTCCCTTTTTCTTACTCTCTCACCCACACACTAGCTCACTCATCTATCTTGATTGTTCACTCCTCTTTTTTATTTACTTCATCCTCTGGCATTCAGCTTGTCCACCTGTTCCACCCTCTAACTCTCTCCCCTCACGATGTCTGTCTCTTTTCTCATCTGTCTCCTGGTTATCTGTATCAGTAATCCATCTGAAGTAACTCCTCTTCCTCATATCTCACCTTCTTCCTCCCTAACTCTTGCTTGCAACATCTTTTTTTCCCCTTGTCCTTTACTTTTGACAAAGTACAGGAGGTCGTCTTGACCTTTTTTCAGCGGTGAGTGTTTTTGGTGGATCAGGCCTATAGTGTATCTGTTTTCCAAAGGTTTACTCCCTCATCCCAACACGGCTGTTATGCAAGGCCCACTGTATTAAAACTGAATGTGCGCTATGTCCCTTTGCTCCACTCTGCTGTCCCCACCAGTACATGATGTCCCCAGTCTGTCATAAACTAGACCACTTATAATATGCCTTGGCATGCCAAGGCTTTAATGAGGAGTGAGGAGTAAATGGGACAAACACCAGTGACACATTAAGAGCGCTCAGCCTTCGTCGGGCACATTCTCAGACTTTAAATCTCACAGAGATTTCACTGCCTGTAATAGCCCATTATCTGGCACTAACATTTGTCAGTCGCTTCAACAATGATATTATGTAGCACTGATTCAGGGAGACTTCACATTTAACCAGTGGAAGAAGCCCAGAAACAAAAAGTTTTTAGGACAAAACATGATAATGTGTTTCCGATGGAGGCAATAAACATTTTGTCAGTGAGGAAGATAGGGCAAACATTAAAGTCATTAGATGTGCATATTTTACATTACAGCCTCAAAAACACAATTAAGTTGCCCTTGGGTGTCCTTGAGCAATCCTCTTCCTGTTAAGCCTTTGTAATAATTTGAAAAATATGAGACATACTGAAATCTCATTCTCCAAGGTACAGTGTGACTCAGATGGTTTGAATCGGACAGCAATGAGACTCATTTACAGCAAGTTTGTCTCTTTCCAGGTGCCTTGCTCCAGTGGTTCTTTGCTCTATGTTTGGTGTACTCTTATCACAATTGAACCTGGCTCTTACATGCAGCAGAGAGTGGTGAGTACACCTTGACACACACTTACATACACAGTGTTTATTTTCCTATTGTGACATAAAGTTTTAGTTTTTTTCTGCTGTTTGTTCAGCTCTTGTCAGGTACAGTGGATGTGTAAAAGCTAAACTTGCAATTCCTTTTCAGTTCTTCTATAATTTCACATAAAATGATCGCAGACCAGCCTGGTTTGATCATGTTTTACTTGATTGACCTGTACCGTTGTCACATATTTCACTGCTGTGTGTTCAGTGTGTCCTCTAAGGATAGCTGGGATTCAGTGATTACTCCAGACATTATAAAGATTCATGGCAGCTGAAGTGTTGAACATCAAAGATCATCATCACATCAAGTTAAAGTTGTACTCTTAATTGCCTTTTAAGTTCCTATCTATCATAGAGTGAGTTAAAACAATGGTGATTGATCATATGACCCACTAATGAAAGCACTTGTTGCCTTTTTGAGTATGACAATATCTGTGTCTGTGGAGACATTCAATCCCCAGATATAAATATGCCGCCATGTTAGTGACTCTGCTGACAGTGGTTGGTCCGTCAGCCCAGATCTTCACTAACAGTTATGCTGCGTTCCCTTGAAAGCCGAAATCGGGAACCTCAGGCTCAGTCAGGCTTGTCGTAAGAACAGAAGTGTAATAGCAACGTGTGTGTGTGTGTGTGTGTGTGTGTGTGTGTGTGTGTGTGTGTGTGTGTGTGTGTGTGTGTGTGTGTGTGTGTGTGTGTGTGTGTGTGTGTGTGTGTGTGTGTGTGTGTGTGTGTGTGTGTGTGTGTGTGTGTGTGTGTGTGTGTGTGTGTGTGTGTGTGTGTGTGGATTTAAGAGGGGAACATAAGTAGAGAGGTGAATGTGTTTCAATAAAGTTTTCAAAAGAATAAAATATATAAATAAATATATATATATTTATATATATATATATATATATATATATATATATATATATTTATATATAGTCAACACACAGTGACCGTGAATGTGACAAGATGGAGGGCTCTGAAAGAACCAAAGACTGCATAAAAAATGGACCTAGCCTTTCCGCCAGGGTCCGTTCTTTCAAGTTGATGGGGGCACGATTCTTTTATATTTCAAAACTGCTCGGCTCCAGCCCCCCGCGACCCCGACAGGGACAAGCGGCTGAAGATGAATTAAAGAATTAATGTGTTGGCGCGCGGCTGCAGCAAGGCGCACTGCAGAGCCAAAGTCATCTCCTCGGTTAGTGGCTACCCTCGATAAATTGCATTAAATCAAACAAGGTATCAGATGATTAACATCTTGGTATGGTTCTTCTTGGGGGCAAAGGTATCCTCTAACGGAATACCTAATAACCCCGCTGGCAAACCCCGCTACAGAGCAAGAGCGCCGGTGGTGTGCCGTATTCAGCACCCCTGCCGTGAAATGCACCCCCTCACATTATAGGTGATATTCTGGATCAGAAGGCTGTTGTTTCCACCTATAGGAGTAGTTTATATACAGGTAACCCACAACGGTCAGACCATTGGTTACTTACAGTCTTTAAACTATTTTAAAGAGTTTAAAACAGCTCATAATTATAAAATGAATTAAATGGATCTTTTGAGCAAGTTGAATGTATTTGACTTAGCGTTTCCTAAATATAATCCCAGTTTTATATTCAAAAGTGTGCTTTTAATTGGGTTACCTGTATGTAAGCTACTCCTATAGGTCGAAACAACAGCCTTCTGATCCAGAATATCACCTATAATGCAAGGGGCTGCATTTCACGGCAGGGGTGCTGAATACGGCACAACACCTGTCCAACAGTGCGCACACGGGTCACAGTGGAGCTCTGCTTCGGGTTGACTGCCTCCGTTATTCTTTTTCATACAGCGCTTGATGGGCCCCCTTTATTCCACTCTTAAGACTGACAAAAAGCACATCTTTATTCTCATTCTCATTCGTACGCTGAGATTGGTCAGATACGAATGTTTCATAAATCACACGTGGGTCCTGTCCTACGACCAATTCTGCCCTCAGATCTGCGCCCGTTTTCATGCAAGATTGATAAATGAGGCCCATTATCTCCACCATCCAAGAGCTAGTCTAACAGAACATATTACTATATAAACTTGTGTGGGAGTTCCGTATCTCTAGCTGCGATTACACCAACTCCAGGAGTGAAGTGCAGGCAGCATTTCTGATCTATGATTTAAACTGATATTCAACACAGTACCATGCTCACAGACTGTGATACACTCACGCTACTGCAGGTTAGCATCTAGTGTATGTGTCATAGATAGCAGGCTGTACTGTAAGTCATGGTGCAAGTGTGGCTATTTAATTAGCATAACAAAGCTAACATTAACACGGTGTGTTTCTAAACCATCTGTTGGTACAGTTGATGGAAGAGAAAACCATCTTTTCACTTATGGAAACACCACCACACGAATGACTGCAGTCCAGGTCCAGATGACAGAGTTAGCATGCTAATGATGCTAACTAGCCTCCGAGGAGAAGTGAGGGCCAGAGGCTAGCTGTCACTCAAGAGGCTACGCCCCTAATTATTCCTCCAACCTCAAATAAAAAAAAACTAGCTTGGTACAAAAATATTCACCCCCCTAAGTGTTGTCATGGAGATATGACCTAAACATACAGACTAGAATGTTTTTTGTCCCAGGCCTTAAACAGGTTTAATTATGCTACTACTACTGGACACTCTGAGAACTGCAGTTTTTTGACACTTCCTTATTGGATCAACCAGGAAGTCGGTGTGGTGGGGGCTTGAACAGGCTCACCTGCAGTTACATCTTACTGCCAAAGAGGTCGCTAGAAACAAGGCATCTCAAATCATATGGAGTATAACTTTAATTATCCTTATTCTGATGATTGCTCTGTATGAACCCCCTGTTTCAGGTGGTTTTCAGTCCACTCTTTGTCATGAGAAGCCACTTGCCAGATCCAGTAATCGTCCACATAGAGAAGAGGAGTCTGGGACTGAGAGAGAGCCAGCTGATACACGGCAAGGGCCACCAGGAGCCCCTGTTCAACACTGAGGCTGACCTCACCCACCACCTCATTTTCCAGGCCAGGTAAAAAAAGAAAACCATCAAAAGCCATGGAGCCATAAGTACAGAAGTCTATGTGACAATACTTCAATCTTTGTACACATCTCATGATGTGAGATCTCATATATCTAAGATCTCATATAGTAACACAACTCTCTGTTTTCATTAGGGCTGGGTATCACCACTGATTCACAGGGTGCTCATTCAATTCCTAAATCGATTTGATTGAACATTTTTTCTTGGATATGAAAGAGATTCTCCGAGAACTAAAGCTGTAAAGTGTACAAGGAAGCCTCAAACCTGGCGCATTATTAAGAATTGTTATGCTTACATCGAGTATTGAGTGACATTTTCATTCAGATGCCATGTCAGAGGCCATGACAGTTTTTCCCACACCAAAAAAGAGTATTACTTTAAGTTGTGTAACTCCCTTCCTGAGAAGCTCACATGACATGGTTGGTTGGTACCAATTGATTAATTAGGTCTTCTAGTTTCATATGATACCAAAGATCTTCTTTTTAGGACTCAATATCTGATTAATCAGTTGAAGATCTACTGTCAAAACCCCAGCCCTACTTTCCATTTGTCGCCATCTTATTACCAAGATGTTTGTCTATCAGCAGAACATTTCTCTGGACATTTTAGTTCTTTCAGTCTAGTGTTAAATGACGCCATCATCAACAACCAGCTCATACTGCTGAAAAGAACATAGTATGACTCTGGTCTTCCGTAATGAGTTTTCATGCCTCAATTAAACAAAGATGAAGAGACACTTGCTTAAGATTCCCTTACACCACATTCTAATTTCTGTAAGCTAACCTGAAAACATGATCCAGGGGAATCCAGGTATATTTCATGGGAACAGGAAGCCAGCCTGGTAGCAGCTGAGACACTGCTTCAATTCCAACATGTCAGGTTGGAGCATAATTACAGCTCATTTAGTGTGTGTGTGTGTGTGTGTGTGTGTGTGTGTGTGTGTGTGTGTGTGTGTGTGTGTGTGTGTGTGTGTGTGTGTGTGTGTGTGTGTCATTGTCTATGTGTGAGTGTGACAGTCGCCACTTCTTCACAGGCAGAGTCTGTCACATACATCACTACTATGCCTGTAACCTTGTCCCAATTTGTCAGTGTGGGTACACTCTCATATTGTCCACATCCTCCTCTAAGGTGCAGCTCTTTATACTTTATACACCTCATCATGGTAGGCTCCACTAAGCGGAATCAGTTGTCAAGATGTTATAGTTGCATCCAAATTCCCCCATAAAAGGAATGTCATGTATCTGTAATTCAGCTGTAGGTAATATAGTCTAATAACATGTTAGCTCATGTGTCATGTCATAAATGGCAGACATTTAGTCCAAAGTGTCTTTCAGTTCCAAGAGTGTTTATGTTTCAGTATGGGTGGCCCCAGGGAAAATAACTACCACATGCACATACTGTATTGTTGTTGTTCCTACTGTATTTGTTATCTGTACATCTGTTGTTTTATGCGAATCCATGAAAGAAACATCACCCCTTTGGTAGCAACTCGTGGTGATCTGAATAAACAGAGTAAACGTTGAGTGTAATTGACTCCCCCTGAGAGATTTTTTTTTTTGCTTTAACCGTTGTGTGTTTAGATATCTGGTCACAAAGTTTGTTTTGATTTCAGCTGCCATAAAGGAACCGCAGTGGCCATACAGTGACTGTGAATATATTTGGCCCCTGTAGTTTTAGATAAATCCTTTTCATGTGCCAAAAAAGCAAGCTCAGAAACTACTAAGTGTCTTGTCTTTCTGGATTGCAACCACAATGCTCCTTGTGTTTACAATCTGTCCCCTGCCTAAACTGCCGCTCACCGCACAAACCTTCATACCCCCCTCCCTTGACCCCCCCAACTCAATCCATTCCTCATCCCTCTCCATTCCTCAAAAACACACACACTACAAGCCATAATTGTAAACGTACCTTCACTCACATACACATACACTGCATAACACAAGCACACAAGTCCCCCAACCCAAAACCTCTAGGACGGATCCAATCTTGAATGTTCACTGGTCAACAGCTCGTCTTTCCTTCCTGTAATTACACATAGTTGTGGGCTCTAATGGACGAGGTAGAGAGCAGAGCTGTGGTCTGGGACACAGAAGACACAGACAAGTCTTAACCAGAACTGTTCTGTCCTGCTCTCTTCTTACTGGCCACCACATTAGAAAGCTGAGGGTTACAATCAGAAGCCTCTTCAAGTCCCCCCCAGGAACTGCACTGTATGAAAAGCTTCCTGTCAACACCTTGTCCTTCTCCTCTGTCTTGCCCCAGATCCATAAGCAATTTCCCCTGTGTTCCTTTTATAGCACAATGAGCTCTATTAATAAACAACTACTCTGGGGTAAGAGGGCTGCTTTCTTTAGCCAAGTGGAACTGGATGCTGCCCAGAGAAAGAGAAGAAGCTTTTACAGTTTGGATTTAGTTATTTTTCTGCAAAGCCATAATTGACCAGTGTCCGGGGCTGTGGTATCCAATGAGATTATTTACTGCTGTTTAGCTTTTTCTATGATCTTTGTGAATTAGTGTTTGTAAGGCTAGACTGCATGTTAGGAAGAATAATCCAAAACAAAAGGCAGATTCAACCCCCATCAAGGTTTCAGGGTAATAGCAGAGTTTAGCTGGGGGTCACTTTAATTGTTCTGAACAGAACAATGGGAATAGTCAGCTGCTGTCAAGAGATGTCTTGTTTTGTAGTGAAATAAAAAATATGTTTGAATTGTTTCTGGCATCGAATAAGTAAACATGCTTCCAGTGCAGATTTGCTGAAAAAATATAGCGCAGAGGTTCCCAACCATGCATTTATGACCCCATGAGTATGACGGTTTTCATTTCAAGCAATCACTTATCACACCATCCACCACAGAGGACACAATCAAGATAAGTGAAATCAGCTGGTACAGTGCCTGCTTGGCAGGAGGACGTGCAGATTGTTGGGTAAAGATAGCACATGTTTGAGAATCCCTGAGAATATACATGGCCTTTGGCACATCTATTTCAAATGGAAATTTGTTATACTGGTTATATTTCCCACATGGACAAATAAATACATGTATTACAATCAAGTTTATCTTGTCAGAGAAATTTATAAGGATTTGTGCTCTGTTTTTCAGGGAGGAAGAAGATGCTTCCCACTGTGCTGTACCAATCTCCACCAGCCTGATCAAACAGATAGTGAACAAGAATGGAAATGAGGGCAACCTGGAACACGTCCTGGCTGACTTCTATGGTCTGAAGACCTCCACTGGGCCACCGTGGCCCTACATCTTCAATGACACTGACAGGTACGCCACATTATTTGTTGCCTGTTCAGTGCTCTGCATCTGTGAGGATCGCAGTTTTGTGCGTTTACGTTCATGATTAGTTGGGGATGAAAAAGTTACTGCTTTAATGATAAACCTCTTGAAAATTCCCAATGTGAAGTATAACAGTTTCAAATTTGAATTATCATTAAAATTGTGTTTGATTACCTCACATTAAATACTAGGCAGCATCAGCCAAAGTAGACAACCGTCTCTCAGATGTAGCGCAGAAATGTAGCTTTGCTTTGCTTCAATGAAAACATGACAGAAGGCAGCCTTCTAAGGCTGCGTTCACACTGCAGTTCCAAGTGACCTGAATCTGATTTGTCCTCTCATATGTGACCCATATTTGATTTGCTTTTGACAGTGTGAACAGCACAAGTCTCATTGAATCTGATATTTTCTAATTAGAACTAGGCCACTTTTAAATGTGCTACCGAATCGGACATGTATCAGATTTTTTTGAATGCGACCGCAATCTGAACAGCCAGGTTGCATTAAATATGACTTTGATGTCATCCTAACTGTTGTTAGTAAGTTAGTAAGTTGATAGAGTTGATTGAAAAAAAAAGTGTGCCACAGGCGGGAGCCAAGAACAGAATCAAAACAAACATGGAGGACAGCAGTGAAGCAGGCGGACAGTGGAGGGAGAGTGAAGTTTTTATTAAATTTGCCAGCTGCTGCCACACACTGTTTTTAGCATTAAGCCATAAAGTCCTACAATACCGGTGGCCATCGCCATGTTGGCTTCTGTAAACACCGTTGTGATGTCATCAATGATCCACTGTGCATGCGGGTCACTTCAGGAGTGTGAGCTGTTCACACAGCAATCCGTGGACAGGCCACATTTAAAGACACAATGTGAACAGACAGACAAAAAAATCTGATTTAAGCAATACATCTGAATTGTGCCTTAAGACCTGCACAAAACATAGCTTTGGAGAGTCTAAGTCTGAAGTGTGGTCGTATTTTGTGCTGTCAGACAGCCTGTCTGCAGAACCTGCGCAAAGAAAATCTCTGTAAAAAGCTGTTATTATGTTAATGTTAATGCAGGGAAAAATACTGTGGTTTTCAGAATAAAACTTGGTGTGTATCAGTCCTTTTTGAACATTTTAAGCACTTTTTAACAATACGCAGTAATACTGATAACTGGGAACATTTTGGTCGCTATAATCGTGGTATGAAATTTCCATCCTGTTTCATCTCTAATTACTGCCTTTTTTGAACAAAATCTTGAGGAGCCCGTCTGCACTTCTAAGCACCTGGGTTGGATAAACAAGGCAGAAAAGAGAAATAATGATACATAATGCATGGATGGATGAGTGCATGAGCCCTCATGCCCCCAAGACACCATGACATCTTCCTTTGTCAACATGTGTAATTCTTTGCCATCTTTATTATAGCACTTCTGTGGCAAATATTCAATTTTTACTGTTGCATTTCATAACTTCAAATGTCACAGAGACCCATTAGTGTTTTCTAATAGTAGGATTCATGCAGCATCTCTCCCCAAAGTACAGAGTTGTGCAAGCAAGCCCTTTAATGAGGGAGGTTTCTCTTTATTGCTAACTCTTTGTTCACATAATAAAACCGTTTACTGCAAAGACAATGCAGAGCCATGCATCAGAAGTTAGCAGGCGTCCCCACAGACCGGAGATTTAAGCTGTCACTCTGTCACACTTTCTCACACAAGTCACAAGGCCCTGCATCCACTTAAAACTTGGCACAGCTTTGTAGAGTTTACTGTGTGTATACTATATGGATATGTGCACATGTGTGAATATGTGGCCCATGCATGAGGGTACATATACAGTACGATTGGGCAGCAAACACATGTGAATCTGTCCACAAATGTCATTCTGGAAATCATCTTTTGTCACAAAGCAATCCCATCTTGATAGCAGCGGAAAAAGACGCAGCCACATGCTCTCCCACAGGCTCAAAGAGGTCCCAGTGGATCTGCAGGACATCTGGGCCATATGTCTGCCTGTGGTTGCCCGGGTTTCTCTGCTCTCTATACATTCTCATAAACGCACACAGATTGTTGCCCAGCTCGTGTACACACACTCATAACAGTGTGTTACATACGCACACCACCATACATATTGCTCACCTGTCACACACACTGTGTCTCATTGGAGGCCTGCTATCTGGTGGTTTAGTGTCGGGTTTCGCTGTCAGGCAGGCATCTGTCTTCCCTGCAAAACAAAAGCCCAAGGCCAAAGCCCATTTCCGATCATGGAAGTGGCAGTTTGCTTGAATCCAGAAATCTGCTACTTCATGTTCAAGAGATTGAGGAAAAAATGATGCGATAAAAAGGGAAAAAAGTGTTATAGAGGATTAATGGCACTGATTGCTATCTCTAAACACACTCAGAACTTGGACAGCAAGTGAAAGCCACAGTTTAATTTGTATATTTTCCCTTAGTGTTGATACCAGTGATACAGTTTGCTGTTTGGAAACAGGGTTCAGTCTCCCTGGCACAGTGGAGAAAGCAAACCAAGCAAACTCCCTGGCAGGGAGTGTGTAAATATTGTGTCTTAAAGGGGCAGAGGAAGTTGAAAGTGGTAAAAGTTATTTTTCTTTCTCTGGTGGATTTTTAATGGCAGAGGGGCACCTCCACAATCATTAAGCAAACATCTTGTTGTGGTTGAGGTTAGAGTAAAGTTTGTGTGCGTGCGTGCGTGCGTGCGTGCGTGCGTGCGTGCGTGCGTGCGTGTGCGTGCGTGCGTGTGTGTGCATGTGTGTGTGAGTGTGTGTGTTGGCAGGTTTTAACAGAAGCTGCTGAACACATTTCTTTCAATGACCTGTTTGTGAGCCCTGTAATGTGATTTATGAGTCCTGCACTTTGCTGCCCTCAGTCTTGAGGTCAATGAACAATTTCAACACACACACAAACATCAGTAAATGATAAAAAAAGTTATTGTCAGTAATATTTTTAATCCCATTCCACAGCAGGGAGTCTCTGGGTATGTGATGAGTTTGACATGGCAGGTTGGTAGGTCGCCTGGGTCACCTTCGATGGCTTTGAACTTCAGAGTACGTCTGAGAGAAGTGTTTGTTTGGCTCTCTTGTGGCACTGCACTGTACAGAAGACCATGATTACCATGAAATGACTGCTGTGTAACTATATTGGTGGAAGGTTTGTTGTGTGTTTCTGCCTGTCTGCCTGTTTGTCTGTCTCCACATGCCCATGTGGATTCCCAGATGCCTTGTCAACTCTCTGTATCTGTTTGTATTACATAACTTTCCTGCAAACCTTTTCTTTCTATGTATTTGTTTAGCCTCAATGACTGTCAGTGTGTTAATGATCTGCAGAATATAACCGAATTGTTAACAAAGAATTGTTTGTTTATATACAACACATTTCCGTGCCTGTTTAAGGCTGCATGCTGTCTATATTTGGCACTGTGTAAAACATGTCCAGAGCTGAATTACATGAGGAGACAGGGTAAACTATAGCCTTAATCTTAGTAGCATTAATTAGTTTTATTACCAAGCTGACAGTAATGGTTGTTTATCAATAATGCATTACAGGTAGCTGCATGTCTGTCTGTCGATTTATATATATATATATATGTCATTATAGCTGTGTGTCTAGGGTGAAGTGTTTGTGGTCCATGCACCAGTAGCCTTACTGCAGTGGCCTAAATGAGAAACAAGCTCAGGACAGTAGACAGTTGTTCAGCATGTCTGCCTGCTTTTCTGTAGTCTTGTCTAGCCTGGACAGAGCAGGCTTGTCAGGTTTACTTATGCTTAAAATGAATTCATCATCTTTACTGTAAAGACCGCAGCGTCCTCTGGCTCTGCCTGTATGATCCAATAGGTGTCTATATTCTCATATACTGCTTATCTGTCAATGGGTCACTGTAGTTGAATCTAATGCCTTTACTCTGATGCTCTTGGAGTCAGGGGTCGTAACTGAATATTTTCTGTCATTTTTTTAACAATGATAGAAAAATCTGACAGACATTTTCACAGATTACAAGACTGAGGACGATCTACTGTAACTTTTACACCCCGTCATGTTATACTGAAAGTGTGTGCTCAAAGCAGCAGCAAGACAATGGGGATTTGGTGTCAAAGCAAAAGCCCGTATTTGGCAGTGTTTCGGATTCAAACCAAATGCTACAAGGGAAACCTGATCATGTTAATGATGCTCTGGGCGACTGGAGAGGCCAAAGACCAACAGATATTGCTGATATCACAGCAGCTGAGTGTCTGAAGTTTCTTTAAGAGAGCTGTACTCGATATTTAGAACATTAATATAGCAACAAACAAATATTGTATATTACATATGTTATATGTAAAGATAAAGTGGAGTAATGGCGTCCTGGGTTGAGAGTGAAGTCACTCTCCCTCGGTGTGTTGGAATCAGACTTTCTCTGTTCTTTGTTTTGATAGCCGGTCAGGCTGCATGTGCATGTTAGTGCATGTGAAAGCCTTGTATGTCGATATCAGACACCAAAGGCCTGCCCAAAACATCAGTATTTGACGAGTCGATGAGAATGATGAGAAGAGACTTTTTTTTTTTTTTTTTTCTTCAAATACAGCACCTTTAAAAAGCACAATGATTGTGATGGCACAATGGACACCCTGTTTTTGGTGGCCTTAGCTGTCACTTCAGGTAAAACATCATTCATCTGTTTTATTTGGTGTTGACAAGTGACTATTCTAAGCTTGTTCTGTAAAATTGAATTGACGGGTAATAATAGTTTATGATGGGAATTTTACTACAAAGTTTAAGGGCACATTCACACTTCCCATTCTAACCTTGCCCAAGCATGAATGACGACTAAAGGCTAGTTCATTTGACCAGTGTGAATTATGCAAGGCACACTTCCCAGCTGGGGCACAAGCGAGAGAGGAGGGCTTTTGTAAAGCACGATTGAACATGCATGAACATTGACGACGGTCTTGATGTCTATTTAAAGGAGGTGGAGAGGTTACTGCAGATTTGGTCAGATAAAAATATTCAGTCAGACAAAGGGGTGATAACGTCTATAAGCATGAGGCATTGGAGCCGAGGCCCGGATCTTTTGAAGTAATGGGAGTGCAAGCGGGCCTGGGCCGCGGGGGAAGAGGGAGCGGGAACAATCACACTAAAGCGTGGCACAGATTATCTGGGCCAAGTGTGATCACGCCCTGACACAACCTCTAATAGTGTGTTCTCTCCCCACAGGTCGGTGCTGGAGCCCCTTGCCCAGTGGGACAGTCCCATGCAAGTGAAGTTATCCTGCTGGAAATCTGGTCTGAACACTCTGCTGGTAGAGTTGTTGCCCTGGGCCCTGCTGGCCAATCACTCCCAATGGGACCTCTGGCTTTTTGAAGGAGAGACCATCGTTCTGCAGATACCAGCCGGCAAGGTCATTGTACCCCCCAACTTCAAGGTATCGTGCCAACTATAGTACTGGACAGTGTTGGTAACGTTTCTTTAAAAAAGTAATTAGTTATAGTTACTCACTACTTGTTCCAAAAAGTAACTGTAGTAACTAAATTACTCCATAATAAAAGTAACTAGTTACCAGGGAAGTAACTGGTTGCGTTACTGTTTAAAAAAAAGTTGCTGTATGTCAAAGAATTTGGATTTTTCTGGGCAGTTTTCACAAGAAAGTTGAAATCAGTAGAAAAGGCAGGTACTTGTACATAACCTTCAATATTTACTGCACATCAACAGACGGTAAGAGGGTTATCCTGCACTTCAAGTATTATCTTTGTAACAAAAGTAAACAGTTAAACAATATTAATTGTGTTTAACTCTATATCAAATTAAATTACACTCTCACAACCTGAGACAACTGGTTAAGTAAACAACCTGTACTTCCAAGTATTTTCTTCACAACAAAAGTCCACATTTAAACAAAAAAGTGCGTTTAACTCTGTAGTCTTGGGGGCATGTCCTGGCTTGTGTGTAAAAACACTGGCTCTGATTGGCTACCATGAAACATGACCTGCCTTAGCCAATCGCTTATCTGGTTGTTAACCCACCCGGTCTCCTCACTAGCAGTTTGTTTGTGGAGCATGGAGCGCGGGTTGCGTTCAGATTACGCACTTGATTCAATCAATTCATAGTAACGCACCGCATTTAACTTTCAGTCACGGTATGCGCTGTAACGGCGGAAGCAGTAATTAGTTAGTAACGCCGTTCTACTTAAACGCCGTTCTACTTAAACGTTGTTACTCCCAACACTGGTACTGGATATGTGTAAACAGCAAAAGACAGCTGAAAAATATCAAGGCTGTGGAGGCCAAGATATCCTTGCTTTTAGTCCCGAGCTCATCTTTTTAGGGTCCGACCGTTATGGGATTTCTGAGGCCGATACCTGTTTTAGAGAGAAAAATTTGTGAATTACCGATATGGCGGCCGAAATAGGCAATTCTTGAGTTGGAACAGTGTGACCATTCAAAACCCCAAGCATTGTTTTCTGCAAACAAGCTCTGGAAACAAAGTTTTTCATATCGACACATATCAGGAAATATTATATATCGTATTACTGCACTGAAGATATATTTTCTCTTTAGATTAAGACCTGGGAGTTGTTTTTTTTGTGGCTTGACAGCCTTCATTATGAAACCAGCTCTATTGTCATTTTGCCTTATAAGCACAAAACAGTTTACCAAGGCTGCATCACAACAATATTCTCTGACTAAGTCTCCATCTTCAGCAGGGCTCTGTCACCATCCACTGTAGGCCTGTCTTCTATATTTTTCTACCACTAACCCAGCACTAAGCGGGAAGGCAGCGTATCAAAGAAGTACTGACATGGTTCAGCTCAAAGAAACAAAATTAAAAGTTGTAAATGTAATAGCCTGTGAAATAGAAACAAACAAAGCATTGTTTCCATAGAACACTGTTGTTTATCATGGTGTGACAAGTGAAGAGAAGATTTGGTCTCTGCTGAGACGCTTTCAGGGCTGATTGCTTTATGGGAGAATGTTGCTGTTTGATCAGCATGTTTCATGATGCTGCTGGCTGCAGAGCCAGATGAACAATCAGTGTGTCATTCAAGAATCTGTGGGGCACTTCAATTATGTTCTCCCAGCACAGCCAACAGTTGTATACTTTTTTAAATGCTCTGCAGGGGATATGAACACTGTCAGGTTCATATACAGCCAATGTTTTGTTTGATGTGACTGACAATGATTTGAACTCAGATTCCTTTTCTTTGTAATTCTCCATCTGATTTCCTCCTCACCCTCTCATTTTTCCCTCTCTCCCCCTTCAATGCCTTCTCGTACCCCATCATCCAGGAAGCCTTCCAGATTGGTATCTACTGGGCCCACACTAACACCGTCCACAAGTCTACAGCGCTCAAACTGGTCCATGACCTGACTTCTCCTCGATGGAAGGAGGGGTCAGGCTCAGAGGTGCTCACTCTTGATGAGGAGGGATGTGTAGAGGCTGACATCAGCCTGGGAGCCTTCCCTGGCAGACAGAAGGTGAGGGAAACCACTGCCAAAATAAAGACTAAAGATTTTATAACAAACAGTCACCACTGCTCATTAAAAGTCATTGGATTTATTTTACATTAAGGACACAATAAAAATGTTTTGTAGTTCAAGTCAGTATAATGTATTTTACTGAAAACAGTTGAGCAGACATTATTTAAGTGATTGTTTTTTCTTTCAACATTTTTTAACACAGTAAATCCCACCTCCAAAACTCACTTAAACCACCAAAACACTTCATGCATGTCTCAAAATAAACAAATGTAACCTGACTCTCGCCGGATGAGTTTGGTTCCTCCTCGTCTTCACCCATCCATCTGGGATTGCTTGACTGGGAAGTTATGTCAGGAGGCTGGGCCTTATCAAAATTCCTTGCATATGATTTGATAAACCACTTGTCCGTCTTTATTAATGTGCTACTTCAACCACTCACATCGAAACCAACCTGTGACACTGATGAGTGACGCAGGGAAAAGCCAAACAGAACAGCCCACATGGTTTCCACCAACAAAAGCCTTCAGAGCCGTTCTCTGGTGTTCTTTTAAAGAAGAAAGAGGCTCTAGATTGGACAACACGGATGAAACAGCAGCATCCATGTTCACGTCTGCTTCCTCGATGCGTGCCAACACATTCGTTTCTACGCTACGTCACATCTATAAAAAAAACGCCCGGCGGTCCTGATTGGCCTGACCATTTTTGGTGGACCCTGAAATCACTTTCCTATGGAGCGAATCCAGATGGTTGAGTGGAGCTAGGCGGAGTCAAAGCGGAACCAAAGTCATCTGGCGAGAGTCAGGTTAGCACAAATGTCCACTTGGACTCAAAGATGAACTGATCAAAGGTCACTGAGACCTCACAAACACATTTTGGGGCATAACTTTAGAATTCCTACAAATGTGTAACAGGACAAAATGATGAAGGGATGACCTTTTCTATCCAAAATGTCCAAAGTCAACTTCACTGTGATATAATGTTTCATTACTCAGGAACAGAAGGGGAGACATTTGGTCAGATACTAAATTGGTGACATTAATGTTGAAACTGATTGCTGATTGTAGAGATCTGAAGAAAAATACATTTAATAACTTTTTATTAAACTCCTTCAAACTTCAACCTTCCTACATATATCAAATGCTGTTTTATTATTATTATTATTATTATTATTATTATTATTATTATTATTATTATATATTATGTAAGTTTGGACATTTTGGGTGTAAACTTGACTGGTTGGTCAAGGCATACAATGATAAGGTGGTAATTCTAGTTATAGCATTAAATAACTAATTCAAATCAAACATATCAGAAAAATGAACAGTTGAACATACGTCAGGACCTACCTTAAATGACAGGAACCATCTTTGGGAAAAATGTAAATCAGATGTTTTAATTTGGCCAATGTCTCATCCACTAACATGGAGGGGGCAGGACTTATGACCTATACTGCAGCCAGCCACCAGGGGGCTATCAACATGCTTTGGCTTCACTTTTTGACTTTGTCCATTGTTTTATACAGTCTACATCTACCTCATTCTAATTATGTGCTCGTTATCAAGCAGCTGCAGCTCGTCACAGGTTTGAAAATCGTTAGAATCAGTGTGTTAGAGCAGGGAGAAACCTGAAACATGCAGGATAGTGGTCGTCCAGGAGCAGGATTGGACACTCCTGGTCCATGGTCATATGACACAAAACACAAAACAGGGAGCTTTACATAAATGATCAACTTTTATCATTGAAGTTTAAATGATTTTTCACATAATCAGTATTTCATTATAGAATAACAATTAACACATTTTCCACTTTATTGACTAATACTAATGTATCCGTAACAATAATCAGTAAGAAACGCAGCATTTCTTCAGTGTCATTACATTTTTCTACATCTTTGCATAAAGCAAATAATAAGTAAATAAAAAGTTGAAACAAAAAAAGAATTCTTGAAATTCCAGTATATAATATATAATAATAACAATTACTAAACAAACATGTACATCACCTGTTTTTGGCCACAAGTACCTATCAACATCTTATGTCATCTCTTTAAACTGAAGTTACAATCAGCGGTGTTTGGAATGAGTATCATTTTACTTCAATTCAATTCAATTTTATTTATAGTGCCAAATCATAACAAAAGTTATCTCAGGACACTTTACAGAGGAGACATAGACCCAACAATTCCCCCATAGAGTACTTCACTGTAAGTGTTCTGCTAAGGTTCTCTTCTCTATATTTAAATATGGTTACTACAGAAATTCATGAAATGTGCCTATTGTCATAGTTGTCTTAACAGTTTAGAAAACAGTGTGTTAGCATTTGAAAATTGTGCTGTCAATATAAAGTGTATGAATGAGAACATGTTCACAGATTTTGGGTACTGTGGTCTTTGAATGCCTTTTTTGTGAACTCAATGAAAACATCAGTTTGGTTCACATTGACTTCTGTTACTCTGACTGTGTGAAGAGTGTTAACTGTGTCACTTCAGTTCTGCTTGTTAGAAATTGAAAAAAAACTCTAGTGTCTGTTGTTTCCTCTGTAGCTGTGTCAGTTCTGCGTGTCATCTGTGGTGAGACACGGCATCCAGATCCTACAGATAGAAGACAGAACAGTTCTCGTCAACAACACTCCTTACACGATTCAGTACAGGCCTCTGCTGACTGACCATGCACTGGGAACTGATGACCAGGTAATGTGCATACATGCTCATGAACTGAAGGGGTGTGTGTCTAAAGTTTCTAAAAGCTTCACACATACAGTATATTCCCTATGCACATTACTCACATCCGCCCCAGCACTACCGCACATACACATTGCTCTGCAGCAGTAAGCCGTTTTCCATCAGATCATGCTGCTCCCCCCTCTCTCCCTTTCACCATGTGGCAATGGCACTTCATTGGGACATTAGACAAACACCCAGAATTGGATGCAGGTTTCCCTTCTCGCTTTCATCTGCAGTGTGTCCCCAAAGAGAGCAACAATGTAGTGATGTCATTTAACGAGCCTTCGGATCCTGTTAAAGAAGGATGGCAGAGCTTTTCGGTTTCCACTAATTGACTGAAAAACCTTTTTAAAAAAAGAGCTTAAAAAAACTAAATAGCGGGTGATGGGCTCAACAATAACACAGACCACAAACAAGGCGAGGAATGCCTTTCTAGTTGGTCTATTCATCATGCTTAGTGCCTAATCCCTGTAGTCCTCAACTACTCGCTGCTCACTGGCTGCTAAACCAGCACAGCAGGGCTTCTCTGCTACCAATTTAGCACTAAGCTCAGTGGGAGAGAGAATAGAGGACAATAACAATGTGGTTTTGCCATGTATCTTTTGTTGTAATTACTTGCATCTTCTTTGCTCTCTCTCTCTTTTCTTCATGTCCCATCTCATATCCTTTTCTGACGCAACTGTTGTCCACTTCCCCTCCTTTATTCTTATGTGCTTTCTTCACCTCCATTCTTTTATTGTCTCTTGTCTTTGCTGCTTTTGTTTTTCTTCATCATCTGCTTATTTTCCATCTCCTCCTTTTTCTTACCTCTCCTCCCCTTATTTGTGTTATTTTTTTCTCTCTTCTACATTCTTCTTTTCCTTCCTTTTCCATCCTCTTTTCTTTTCCTTTCCTTTCATCTCTTCTCCTCTCTTCTTCTTCCCTTTTTTATCACACTTAAATCATGTCATGTCTTCAGGCCTGTGATATACCAGAGACAGCCCAGTTCAGCCTGGCTCCCTCTGAAGAACCGTCTCTGGCCACACCCTGCTCTGTGCCATGCTGGGACCTCCTCCAAACCAGTGTCCAGGGTACCGTGGTGTTCCCTCTGCCGCTCAGACACATGCTCTTCAGCTTATTTCCCAGGCATGATGGCGGAGTTGGATCAGCAGCTTGGAGCCTCCCCGCTCCCATCCGACCAGACTTCCCCAGGCAGAGTTTGTCTGTTCCTGGGGGACCGGACTCTGGGGATGGCCTGAGCAGCAGGTGGGTGAAGCAGAGCATTCGGGGTTTTTCTGGCTGTGACAGTCCATTGAGAGCAGGGTACTGAACACTGGCTGGCACATGACATAAAGCCGGCAGGTACTGTTGCTGGTTACAACTTGTTAAACTCTACAGATGAAGCACAAGGAGAAATGCCCACAACATTTCAACTGTCTCTCTCTCTCTCTCTGCTTGTCTTGTTTATTTGATCCCTCTCAGTCTTATGTCTTTCTCTTTCTCTTTCTCTCTCTCTCTCTCTCTCTCTCTCTCTCTCTCTCTCTCTCTCTCTCTCTCTCTCTCTCTCTCTCTCTCTCTCTCTCTCTCTCTCTCTCTCTCTCTCTCTCTCTCTCTCTCTCTCTCTCTCTCTCTCTCTCTCTCTCTCTCTCTCTCTTCTTGTGGCCTTTTGACTTGATTTTAGCCCTAGTGAAAAGCTGTTTCATCTTCCACTTACCAAAAACACAGGCACGCGTACAAGCAGTACACAGGCCAATGAGCATATCATATTTTCTACTACTTGTGTTCTGCTGTGACTGGCCAGCTTGGCTGTCATTTATTGTGTATAAATGTAATATGTGCAGCCAAACACACATTCATGAATGGAAACACAAATATTGAAACACACAGAGTGACAGTGTGTCATCGCCTGGCTTTAGTTAGGGCTCTGCCCATGGATGCACATCAGAGATTTTGAAATGGTCAAAGTGTTGATATGACATTTGACATGTTGGTGGGTTTGTGTGCAGTTCCAAGGGGCTGGGATGTGAGCTGTTTGTGGAAAGGTTGTTCATGGGCATGTCTTCATTTGTTTTTATTTGTTTTGCAGAGGCATAGTACTGACATATCAGGAGCACCTAGGGGTGACGTACATAATCCTGAATGAGGACACCTGTCCTCGGATGCTGATCCACAACAAATGTCCTATCCCAATGCTGCTAAAGGAAACTGTCAAAGGTAGGCAAAGGCCTGACTGGACTGGACGGGTGTCCTCTCTTCTCCTTACTCATCTTGTCTCATCCCCTTCCTACCCTTCTCCTAAACTACTACTACTACTTCTAGTATACTACTTTACTGCTATCTTAACTGCTTTCTGTACTATTTCCTCTATTTCATCTTCCAATAGAAACTCCAAGGACTGAGGTTTACTGCCGTCCTCTGCCTGCTAATTGCTCCATGCACCATGAGCTCTACCACCACTTCTCCAGTTTCCCAGAGTGCAGGCAGAAAGATTTGCTGCCCACACTTCTGTTGAAAACCACCTCAGACCACAGCTCCACTGACTGGACTGACCCCATAGATATCAACTGCCCTGGTACTCAGGTAAAAGCATGCCTGTGGGAAGGGTGAGGTGTAAAACAGGGCTGCGGCTAACAATCCTTTTCATGGTCGATTATTTTTGTTGATCATTTTCTCCATTAATCAGTTACTTGTTTGTGAAATGGTGAGTAATGTGGACAACTCAAATATATCCAGTTTACTGTCACAGAGGAGGAAAGAAACCAGAACATATTGTTATTGTTACTGTTATTTTCAGCAGTATTGATGGCTTATTTGATGTACGTAAGTGCCAAAAAAGACCATTTCTTAAAAATGTACTTAAAGCCAATAATCAATTACCAAAAGAGTTGCCGATTAATTTATTAGTTGACCACTAATTGATAATCAATTCATCTTTGTAACTCTAGTGTAAAGACCTTTTTGAATTGAATGAGTTAGTGTTGGGATATCTTTATTTCCCATCATCCCTGTTCTCAATAAGAGAAACTCATCTGCACTTGTCATTTAAATACAAAGATTGCCAACAAGTTATCAATGTTTTCTGCCTCAATTACTAGGGATGTAGTTTAAAGAACTTAAACTTGCTGTTGCTGATACTGTGATTGGCAGTTAAGTAGAGCCAGGGATTGTTGTGCTTAGTGGCACAAAGGAGAGGAGCCCCATCACATGCTTCTACGTGATGTTTTTAATTAAGTGACTAATAACAGCCAGATACATGACAGAGTGTAATCCCCTTTAACTCATAAGGCCCAAAACAAGCTTTATATTTGGAAGGAAAATTCCACTCTGCATGACAATCTATTGTTTCTCACAGTGTGTGTGTGTGTGTGTGTGTGTGTGTGTGTGTGTGTGTGTGTGTGTGTGTGTGTGTGTGTGTGTGTGTGTGTGTGTGTGTGTGTGTGTGTGTGTGTGTGTGTGTGTGTGTGTGTGTGTGTGTGTGTGTGTGTGTGTGTGTGTGTGTGTGTGTGTGTGTGTGTGTGTGTGTGTGTGTGTGTGTGTGTGTGTGTGTGTGTGTGGGGTGTGTGCGCCTGTGTTGGTTCATGCATACCAGAATATGTTTTGGTGTAGTGTGTGTACATGCTCACTGAAGTTAAGTACCAGCCAGACAGTATTTTTGGTTTGGTCAGTGTGTGGGCTTAGCAAGATGTTGAGGAGACGTGTGTGTAATGTTTGGTGTTGTGTCTAGCCAGCTCCAGGTTGAGGTTGAGGCTGTGTATCTCTGGTTACTGCGAGGTCTGAGTCTGACCTCTGTGGTAGGGGTGAGAAGTCAAAGGCTGGACTTGTTATGACTGTTCAGCCAAGCATTCAGCAGGGATCTGCTTCCTTTCGTCACATGAGGGGCTGATCCCTCTGAACTTGGAGCGGCGGAGGTTAAAGTCAGACACATGTATGTTCTGAAACACACAGACACATACAAAGAGCACTGAGCTGAGCTTTGACTCTGTGATCAGGTAAAGTTACCTCCTCAACGTTTATTTACAGGGAAAATGAGAGACACACTCTATCGATAGAGAGTATCCAATCTCACAGATCTGTATTCCGTCTGTCTTGTTGCTCAGGTGGTGTTCCTGCCAGGCTTTGGCTGTCTCTACATAAACGTGGTGTATGAGAAAGGCACCCTGGTCCTGTCTCTGGCACCAGAGGGCAGCGTGGACTCTGTGAACCAGTACAGCAGGTATATGTGCACTGGCAGAGGCTTTATTGTTGTTGTTTTATGCCCCCTACATATTTGAACCATAAGAAATCATCTGTGCATGTTGTTCTTCCTAACCTCAAGGTATCTACCCGTCTGCCTTTTATTGTGTTCAGTTGAAATTGCTTTATGATTATTGTTAACAGCACTGTTTTCATGTTGCAATTGTTACTAGACTCCAAACATGAAGAAACAGGCACCATTTACACCACAGGAGGGCAATAAAAGCATGAGTAAAATTAGTACAGTAAAACATAGCATTACAGCTTTATTCCATTACATCAACATGGAGATGCATTTTAATTTTGGCAGAACAGGAAATTAATATAATCACATATTAGGTAAATGTAAACAAATTACGTTATTGTCTCTGATCTTTGTTCTGGTGGAAGGAAATTGCTGAAACGTTGTCAGACACAAAATGAATGAGTTTGGTCTCAAATTATCTGAATCACGACACACTGCCTTAAGACTTAAGTTATGTGTGAGACAGAGAAGTTGCCTTTCTTATAGACAGTAATAAAGGGTGATTCATCTCTTCAACTCCTTCCCTATTTTCCATAGACCCATTTTTGTTCTTTTTTAGGGGGAACAGGAGATTTTCAGGGGGAGGCAGCAGGTCAAACGTAGTTACATAGAAGTGTTGTACATGATCTGAAAGATAGAACCTGAAGATTAATTTGAGATGCAACTCAGCACTGTGTCAAGTAGGTCCAGCCATACATCTCTAATAAACATTCAGAATCAATTAACAAATGTAAAGTGTATAAAGGCTTCGTACATTATGTCTGCATGGGATGAAGACCATTCTCAACCTCAAGTCTCATCGTTCCAGCAATTTTTAGGTTGATACCATTTGTTATGCAGATTTGGGGCAAAATTAAATTTTTTGACCACTGGAAAATTGATAAAAATGGGATCAAAAACATTCAAAATTTAGAGATTTCTGTTAGAATTGTATTTTTCGGCTATTGGATGGCGAGTGTAAACTCAGAACTGCACAGAAACCCCCTTGTATATACCCAAGAAAACATTCATCCTCTGAATCAGGAGCGTCACTGCCCTGTATATCTTAAGTTTCTCCCTGCTCCAACACACCTGAGTCTCATGATAATCAAACCCCTCAAAAGCTTCAGCTGAATTATAATGAGCAGATGATTAGAATCAGGTGTGTTGGAGTTTGGAGACACCTAAAACATGCAGGTCAGTGCTCTCCAGGAGCAGGGTTGGACACTCCTGCTCTTTATGCTCCTGCTCTGTAGGTTTTGGTTGTAAAGTTTCATGAGGCTGTGATTATCCTAGAATTCACAACAGCTCAGTTTATACAGTGAGCTCAAGTTTAAAAAAATACTCTCACTACATGAAATGGCTACTATGAGGACTAACATCATTATACATGAATACCGTTGCAATACAACAGTGAAGCAGGCGGACAGTGGAGGGAGAGGGAAGTAATATGAATAAAAACAAATAAAAAATGTTCAGTCCTGAGATCAGCCGCTCACAAATTTGCCGGCTGCCGCCACACACTGTTTTCAGCATTAAGCAGTAAAGTCCTACAATACCGGTTGCAGTGCCACATTCTCTTCCGTAAACACCGGAATTGTGCATAAAGACCTGCAGTGTGAACATAGCCTTCAAGTTTAAGCTTTCGAGTCGGACCCAATTTATGCAATTCTGTTAATGGACCCCAGTATGCAGAAATAATACTCCATTTGAGAATAGGCTCAAATAACACATTTATACTACATGAAAAAAACATGTTTTTGTACCAAACTGCCTGGATTATCATAAAATGGACATGTTTGTAAAGAAGAGACTCATGGGTGCCCGTAGAACCCATTTTTTCACGAGATAGCTTAAAGTCAGAGGTCAAGGGACCACTTTGAAAATGGCCACGCCAGTTTTCCCTCACCAGAACCAATGGATTCCTTGAGTTCTATACTGAGCCTTTTACAGCCTCTGAAAAAAAATGCAGCAGAGTGGAGTGGCAAGGAGTGGAAGATGTTAAACATATGACATTCTCAAAGATTGCTAGACATGCATCATACATTCCTTGATTTATTTCACTAGATAATACTTTCACATGAATAACCTGTGTTTTGTTTCAGCTCTTCTCAGCTGTCCTGCAGAGTCCTCCTCAGTGAAGCCAGTGTGGTGTTGAGTGATGACATAACCAGTCCCTGTGGATCTGTGGAGCTGCTCAGACTCACATTGACCAAGCTGCTCTTCAGCCTGGCCCCAGCACCCACCTCCCTGCCCCCGGAGCTGGCAGTCGACCCTGGGATGAGCGCAACGCCCATCCCCGCTTTGATGCCTGATGCCTCTCTGATCGAGGTCTACTGCTCCAGTCTGCAAGTAGACAACCAGCTGTATAATCGAGCGAGTTTCCACTTCCCTGTGCTGCTTTGCCAGGATCAGAGAGGGGGAGTTGAGTCCAGAGGTCCATGGAGCAGCGATGCAAACCCCACTGACTCTGCTGAATCTCTGGAGGAGTTTAAACATTCTTGTTTCCTGCAGCTGAGGATGACGCTGGCTGGGGACCGATGCACTGCAGAGGAGGTTGGATTCATTCATCTGTCACTGTATTTCCATTTGTTTTGTCACAGTAGAGGGTGCAAATAAATATAACCTTTATTTAAAGGTTGAATATGGAGAATGAGCAGAACTCCGCCATCTAGTGTCTCAAGATCATAGTTGCAACAACGAAAAATAATTTTAGCAGTCGGGTTGCCAGGTTCATTGCTCATCCCCTCGGGCAAATCGCACCATAAAAACAAGTATTAGAGGAGTTTGACTGACAGTTAGCGTTAGCTGTTAGCCTTAGCCATTCCAGCTAAGTAAAGATGAAAGTGATGTTAGCGATCAAGGAGATACATAGCCATTTGGGCGTGCATTTTAATGGCGTTTCTCTCCTTCTCTCAGTCCATGGAGTGAATGCTATATTGACTTTGGTTTTTGCCCGTCTCCGCTCACTCAGCTGCTGGGACAAAGAAGCAGCTGCAGGATTGGCAAACTCCATTTCACCCAGTGCCAGCCTACAGTAGCTGCACCAAACAACAGACAACCCTGGCAACCAGCAGCGCCCAACGCTATTGGCTGCTACCATGGAAACACAACGGGACAGAAAGTCATTGTCAAACCCGTCAAAACACCCTGTGGGTGTAATATTGTTTTAAAAATAGAGCTTTTAATAAAGATTCTACATATTCAACCTTTAATGAGGTAGTCTCATTGAGATCAGATCTCTTTTGCAAGGGAGTGCTGATGTGAAAAAGGACATCAAGACAGGGTATTCAGTGTGTTTATACCCTTTATAACAGCTTCTTGTGTTTTCCGCTCAGATAACTTTCCAGCTCCAGCCTGCCAGAGTCTACCTTGAAGACACCTTTGTTTACTACATTAAGACCTTGCTCCATACCTACATCCCTGGCAGTGCCATGGTCTCAGCCACAGCTGAGACCCAGAGGAGTAGAGAGTCCGGATCAGCCCCCGTCCTCCCTGAACAGGTGCTAGGTGTTAATAACGTAATGTCTTTATTTAGGCACTGATGAGGCTGAATGGTTTCTGGTTTAGTCACTGCATTCTCATTACGCTATCACAGTGTAATCCTCACTTCCATAAATGTTTGATACTATTACAGTCATTACTCTCACCATTTTCATATCATCTCATGCTTAAATAATACTTCTGAGGACAGGAGTAGATATTAATGTGTCACATAATTTTGTATCACAATCTATTGTAATATTTAGTATTATTTGTGGTCCTTACTCTCTTATGTCAACACTAAAACTAGTACATTTCTTTACAGGTGCTTCAGTCGGTGCAGGCGCTGGTCCACCCTGTGCGACTGCAAAGGCTGACCATCCAGCCAGTCAACCTGTTGGTCAGCATCCACGCCTCCCTGAAGCTGTACATCGCTTCAGACCACACTCCTCTCTCCTTCTCCCTGTTTGAGAGAGGGCCGCTGTGCACCACTGCCAGACAGCTAGTCCATGCTCTGGCCATGCACTACGCTGCCGGAGCCCTCTTCAGAGCGGGTAGGTGGCAGACGGAGGGAGTCACACAACTTCTTTCTCTCTCAACATTCACCTGCTGACACGTCAGTCACACCATAGCAGCATATGGACGCTAGACTGGTTTCTTTTATGTCTTTTTATGTCTGACAGAAGAATGATGGGATGTGTGCTCAATTGAGAAATTCCACAATTTATTCTCACCAAGTCTAGAGTTGAGCTTTGAAGTGACTGCACCCATCCATTACTATGTGGAAGAAAATACAATATGTTTTTCGAGCTCCACGATGCAAAATCTCAATCACTGGAGGTTTGAAAAGATTTAGAATCTGTCATTGTCTTAATTTACTGCTTTACTACAGGATTTGACTGACACTGTGTAGGCAGCGCATTAGTGATAATCTGCCTATAAAGGCTCTGTGCCGCTCTCCTGTGTTGTCCTCCTGTCTAGTCAATACTCCACACGTGTTCTGTTTTAAGCCGATCATTTCCACACCAGAAATCACTGTTCTGGACGAGCACTTCCTTCCCGCTGTCTCTTATTAGAGCCCTCATCTCTGCTCTTATTTCAACACGTCACCTCACTGCCTTCTCCTCTTCCTGAGTCATCATAGAGCTTTAGGCACCGGGAAGCATAGCATTCTTGGACTGATTAGTATTAGGATCATATTATGATCACACATACACCCACAGGCGTAAGTCCACGCGCACACACATGTAAAGACTTACGGACATATGGATACTAAAGGCGTACACTATCTATGCACACACACCAGTATATGTATGAGTGTTTAAAAGCATGACTCAGCCCTGTAAACATCAGCTCATGTCAGGACTTTATGCTTTACCAAAACCACAACTTGGAGACCATGTGAAGCAGAAACGACCACTAGGCCCCACTGGAGTTGGTTTCCTACCATTAGAGTCCATCAGTCAAGTGCAAATTGACAGAGAATAAGAGCAGAGCGCGGTCGACGTCTTGAGAAATGGCTATTTGATTTTTGAGATGCAATTGTCAGTGTATAAATATCAATGAGCCGTGCCATGTGAAGGGGACTCTATGGTTGAATGAGATGAGGTGAGATAGTAGGAGGCTGTAAATCTAACTGTGGCACATGAATGATATCATGCAGGAGTGTGTATGGCTGTGTGCACGAGTGTGTATGTGTATGTGTGAAAGCTTTTGGGACCTCTGTATTGTTGGGAAAAGAATTCTGATAGAATTAAAACAATGCTGAACATAATGATGATGTAAAATGTTTTTTTGGGAGAGTCTCCTACTCTAAACTGCTCTTGGCAGTGGAGAATAGTGAAAGTTTACTCAAGGGTCTTGTATGTGGAATGTTCCTTTGCAGGTGTTCCAGATGTATTTCTGTTTAATGCACAACCCATTTCAGCACTCAGGAAGTATAACTGTCGGATTATACAGCACTATAAGTTATGGAAATTGTGTATTAATACCCATGTGGCTACCTCCAAAAATAATAGTTTATTTATTAAAATATTTGCTTGCAGTCCAAGTATTTCTTCTAAATCTAAACTGAAAGAGAAAACAGAAAGATAGCTAAGGAGCAACCTTATGCGTCTGTAAAAAAAATCATGATAATATCACAAATATTATTCACATATCATGTGCTGTGGTTGTTGCTCCGTCTTAGGTTGGGTGGTGGGATCTTTGGAGATCCTGGGCAGTCCTGCCAGCCTGGTGCGGAGTATCGGGAATGGTGTGTCAGACTTCTTCCGGTTGCCATATGAGGGTCTGACACGTGGGCCTGGAGCCTTCGTCAGCGGGGTGTCCAGAGGGACCACCTCCTTCGTCAAACATATCTCAAAAGGTAACACAGTTGTACCTAATGTTTTACTTTTTGTCTGTTTACTTTTTCTTGTTTTTTACAGCAGGAAAATGTCCATCTATGGGCACACACGTTTCTATTGTGAACTAATAATAAATAATAGCTCACTTTATACAGTATATTCTCTCAGACTCATACAGCACATACAGTATCTGTTTCTATTCAGAGTGTCGTCATGCAGTGATGATTAGCACAACATTTGTGATGAACAGTTTTGGTTTTTGGCCGAGATGGATGACTCACAGTTAACTTTTTGAGTTTGAACATGTCACATTTGTGTTCAGGCACACTGACGTCCATCACCAACTTAGCGACGAGCCTCGCCAGGAACATGGACCGCCTGTCTCTGGATGAAGAGCACTACACCAGGCAGGAGGAGTGGAGACGACAGCTACCAGAGAGCCTCGGGGACGGACTGAGGCAGGGGCTGTCACGACTCGGCATTAGCTTGTTAGGTGGGTGGGCATGCACTCACACAGATGCACCCTTTACATTTGAAGGGTTTGCACAGTTTTTATCAGGACAACAACTGGACATTGCAGTAATATTTACGTCATCAGAAATTAGTTGATATCTGATCCTGGTCCTGCAACTCACATTTTCCCTGTTGTCAATAAGAAAAAATGGATTTAAGATGAGTCATAAACACAAACAGTGGAAATCAACACAATTTTGTTCTGAGTCACGCAAGGTAGGAAGTTATCCAGATCTTCAGAAAACATGAATGGTTGCAATCAAAATAATGGCATTACAGTAAAAAGAATCAAAATTGTCCAAATAAATAGTGTTTGAAATATAGCAACAAACATTTTTTTCATTCATAATCAAGCTCTCTTCCCTTAACAAGGGGTCACAAGTTCAAACAAGTTGTGCCCACACACATTTCATCATTTCATGAGACACAGCAGTGGAGACAGCACAGCAGGGGCTCTCAGCAAACACCCAGAGCCAAGTAAAACTCTCAAGACACAGAGCATATCGTTAGTGAAACCAAACAGCCGCTTACATATCTATGGGTTACAGTGGATTATAATTCCTGATTATAATTCCTGATTATCCAGGCACTGTTGGTCATAATATCTGTGTCATACATAAAAATGAAGGGTCAGATCTTTTCTACCTGAATTCCTGTGTGACTCCCATTTATGACACTTTGGAATCTGCCTGTTTCCCATGTCTTGCTACGATGAAATCACCAAGAGTCTGTAAGTCTCTCATTAAGTATTTATTAAACAAAGCACAATAATAAAGAACTCTTTTCTTTGATCTTTCAGGAGCAATAGCAGGCATCGTGGACCAGCCCATGCAGAACTTCCAAAGAAACTGGGAGATGCAAAGCTCAGCTGGTAGCAAAGCCAAAGGGGTCATCTCTGGAGTGGGTAAAGGCATTGTGGGGGTTTTCACCAAGCCCATCGGAGGAGCAGCTGAACTAGTGTCCCAGACCGGATACGGTGAGTTCAGGACTGTAGACTGTATTAAAAATTAACGTAGCCTCTCCGTCGGGGTCTGTTCTCTAAACTTGATCCAATCGTCCTCACCTACGGGAGTCTCCATCTTGTCAGACTTTGACGCCGCCTCATTTCCTCTCACCAAAAAAGGGCATGTATGTGACGTTGGGGGGAGGGAGATACGTCCATCTGGCTGACGTTTACCTCCGAGGAGAATAATAAAAACTAGACTGGTACGAAGACTAAAATGTTTTTTTGTCCCAGGTCTTAAACAGATTTAATGATGCTGTGAAAACGGCCTGTTTAACATGGGGGTCAAGGAGAAACTGCTCTATTGTGCAAACTACTCCTAGTGGACACTCAGAGAACTGCAGTTTTTGGCACTTCCTGATTGGATCAACCATCAGAGATAACATTTTGAATGAATTCATTAATCATTAATTTTTCATTTGTAAGAGAAGTTTTAGAAGCCATGTTGCAGGTTTGCTATGTTTTCAGTTGTATGTAAGACTTAATATATGTAAGATGTATGTCCGTCTGTTTGTCCGTCCTATTCTTGTGAACGCAATATCTCAGGAACCCAGAGAGGATGAACCAATTTAGAGTTTGGAGGCCAAAGGTCAAGGTCAAGGTCACTGTGACCAACACTTGAGGGAAAAAAGTGATGACCTTTTCTATCCAAAAGGTCCAAAGTCAACTTCACTGTGATATCATAATGTTTCATTACTCAGGAACAGAAGGGGAGACATTTGGTCAGATACTGAATTGGTGACACAAATCTTGAAAGTGATTGCTGATTGTAGAGATCTGTGTAGAGAGATGTGTGTGAAGCATCCAGGTTTCACCAAAAATAGACTTAATAACTTTTATTTAATGTCTTCAAAGTCTTCACTACATATATTATGTATGTTTTACAAACACAGAACAATGAAAGCATAAATAGAACAACACAGACACGGCTTACCCATTCTGGATATCAGACAGAACTTCTAGGACTCCATCATTTTGTGGGAATTTGTGTCATTTAAATGACATTTCATTGATTGATTGATTGATTGATTCTTTTAATGACTACGCAGCAAGGCTGGTGGGATTTGTTATCTGTAGAGCTTGGTACAGATTCCAACATCACATCGAATATTAAACATATCACATACAGTAGATATACATACAGACAGACACATTACATAATACATAAGGTCCATGCTTATTTGTTTTCCTCACCGTTCAGAGTTTGCAGAAAGATTAAAAAAATACATCATCACTTTTACACAGCAGTGAAGTGACATGAGAGATTTGGTAATGCAGCAAGTTCTGAAGTCCTGAAATAATGCAGCAAGTTGTTACATTTATTTAACACAACTCAGTAAATACGTCTTATTTTCCAAGGAGCCTCAGGCAACAATATTCTAATAAACACACGTGTGAATTAGAGTTTGTGTGTCTGGAAAATCATAAATCCATCAGTGGATGGACAATTTCTTTCCTTCTGTCCTCTTTGCTTCAGCCAGAAGTTTTTATTAGGCCAGGCCTTCAGTCGTTCAGGACCGTATAGAGAACTTCTGAAAGACCCTTTGGCGTGCACACATACACCCACACACACACACACACACACACACACACACACACACACACACACACACACACACACATGCAGTTAGAGTCTTTGGAGTTACTTTGTGTTAGTGGTGGTAGAAGATAGGGGTGTGGTTTGAGGAGTGGGTCAGAAAACAGTGTGTGTTGGCACTAACAGGTCTTGGCCACAGCACATAAATACCAACGAGGCAAACAGCTCTGTGTAAGGGTAATGACTCCTCAGAGTCTGGCTCTGATCTACCTGACCCTCTGAGCTCAGCAGAACACAAACACACACACAAACGTAGGCTTATACATGTGGATCCATGTGGTGAGTGCACACTAAGGCACACTGACCAGCATTCACATCTAAACTCAGACACAGAAAAACTTTATCTGCTGGTAATATATGCACATCAACTGTGTGCCATAATTCAGTCACACCCCATCCTGTCTTATGAAACACATGGATATACCTACACACACACATACTTGCAAACACCCACTCAGAGTTGAGCAGCATTGCAGAGTACCACTGCAGTGACATCATTAATGGATCTCACTGTGTTCTTTATGGCTTGGGTTTAACTACTTGATGACTTCACTGGCCCGCTGCTGCTGCTCTGCTGACAGCTAGAGTGGGATGAAGGAAAACTGACCACACGCACATGGGTTATGACTCACTAACTTGTACACACAGAGCCATCTAATCATGTGTTTGGATTTTTCCATCCAATGTCCAGTGTATCAGCTTGTAGTAAGATCGAAGTGAGAATGGCATTAGTCTGCCTTGTCAGTGTAAATGCACATTGTATTTAAATGCATATACTGTAGATAATCCCCACCACTGTCAGACACAGGAGACAAAACTACCATGATTTGATGAGCTTTTCTGTTTGTCTTTGTGTCTTCTAACAGGGATCCTTCATGGTGCAGGGCTGTGGCAGCTTCCTAAACAACTGTACCTGCCTACAGAGGAGAAGTCTGCCCAGGCCCCAAACAGCCACCTTAAATATGTCTGGTATGACCCCTGGCCATTCCAAGCCATTCATTCTTTCTGCAGGTTCCTCCTTTGCTTTTGTCCAGCGATTCGTTAGAAGTGGGACATGAGTTCTCGCCTTTGCTTTTCTTGGAGTCTCTCCAGGACCCGCTGTTCTTTTTCTCCCCCTTACCTCTCATTTTTGCTGTCTTGTTTATAAAAAAAAACTTGGTTCATTACCCACTTTCCAAAAAAAGTCTGGAAAAATGTTTGACCTTGATCCCACACATGGTAGCCAGCCTGCCCTCCCTTGTTCTCATCGAGCCATGTTAAAAGGTTTTTATAAGCACTCTGCCAAAGCCGCCAGCTATGAATTGGTCTTGTTGCTTAACTATGAGTCTATCCAGAGATGTTTCCCTGTGCCATCAGATGGAGGAACACCTTCCTTTGTGTGCTGGAATGGTTTGGAGTTTGGGAGAGACTCGGTTTATAAAGGTCACATGTTGTGCCAAGCAGGAGGTTTGAGTCCTGCGTTGTAAAAAAATATGGCAGTGGTATCAACAGTACTGCATCAGATGTAAGTGCTCTAAAGATTCCAGCATGCTCTCTCGGTTGAGCACTTAATATTATCATAAAAATGAATAGGAATCTCCAAAAGGTTATCAGGAGCTACAGAAAAAAGCATTTATGGCATTTTATTAAGAATTTTCCACAATTTAGTTTGATTTTCAAAGCTATCAAACATTTGCTCCTAGTCTGTGCTGACTGTCAACTGCCTGAGGAAAAAAGCCAAAGTTTCGATACAATATTTCTTCGGGACATTCCACTTCAGCTGTCATCACCCGAAGGGTTAGCAGCATGTTGTGCTAATGTTAGAGGAAGATGAAGAAAAAAAAGATAAAAACACATGAGTGCTGAGATAATGCTCCCTTGTGGTTTTATTCATGCTGCACTGCAGTCAAACTGGTTTCCATCAGGCATCCATCAATTATTTTTACTACTACAGGTAGCCCAGACACTCGAGGGGTCAGACTGTTGGAGCAGAGTAACACTGAACAGAACCAAAGTGTCCCTACTGTGGCTGCTTCAACATCTGCGCTGCAATTTGAACACCTGCCCTCCAAAGTAAACACGCTGTCAGTGAGGCATGACTGAAGATTTCAGTTCCTGCACACTCATTTCTCTATCGAACATGTGTGTAATAGGAACCACACAGAGAACATGGAGAATGTAAATTGCAGGATGTATAAAGACGTGTATGGTCACGTGTTTGTATGTTGAGGTTAGCGGGGCATCATGTGTGGTCTTGTGTTTATAGGGAAAGTGTATATCTGCAGTTAGGAGTGTGTATTTATCATGTGTGTATGTGTACGCACATGATCCATGCACGCAGGATAAGTAGCATGTATGTTTTTATTGCTGCCTATATTACATGTGTACAGCATAAAACTGCAAAGCCTCTGTTTTTAAGATTTGACCGTATGTAGAGTTTGAACTTTTCAAATATGTCCCTCTAAATAAATAGGCAATGTGTACGTCAAAGCCTTTTTATAATGTCCCTTTTGTTGCTCTGCTCTCTGACTACAGGAAGATGCTCCAGTCTCTGGGGCGGCCGGAGCTCCACATGGCCCTGGAGGTGATCATTGTGAGTGGGTTAGGTCAGGAGCATCCTGGATGTCTGCTCCTCACCTCTGAGGTGTTGTTTGTGGTCAGCCTCAGCGAGGACACCCAGCAGCAGGCCTTCCCCATCACTGAGGTAATTGACAGTAGTCAAGAGGAAAAGAATAAGTGTTACACACACACACACACACACACACACACACACACACACACACACACACACACACACACACACACACACACACACACACACACACACACACACACACACACACACACACACACACACACACACACTGCGTAGCTGTGAAGGGAATGTTTAAGCTCCTGTCCTGTCCTCTGCAGGTGGAGTGTCAGCAGGAGCCAGGACAGCAGGGCCAGCTCACCCTCACCTTACAGCAGCAGACTGTAGCCAGCGACACAGAGGTGAGACTGAGGCTCAAAGCAATGGAGCTGCACAGGGATCACATGGTTTAAAAGAATGATATGATGTGGAATTATGCAGTGTTTAATGTATACAATGTTTACACATGCTGAATGTCTGTACATTATGTACTACATCTACAGTTTAAAGGAAGATATGCTATTGTAGTTTCTAATAATATAAATTAATTGTATTCATGGGCGCCTTTCTGAACACTCAAGGTCACCTTACAAAATCAAACAATAAAAACACTCAGTCATAAAAGCAGTTATAGAATCAGACAATAAAACTACATAATGATATTTATAATAATAGAAACAAAGAGAAACAGGTGGGTTCATTCCAGTCTTAAAGTTGTACTCCATAAGAATTGAGATATGTTGTTTCTAGCGGCCTCTGTGGCAGTAAGATGTGACTTCAGGTGAGCCTGTTCTTTCAGAGCCTCCATCTTGTCACGTTCATGGTTACTATGTGTGTTAACATTTGTGTTGGGTTTTTTTTGCTCTTTTGTAAACTTTGACACACATTCACCTCTCTACTTCCAGTCCGTTCCCTATATGTTCCCCTCTTAAATCCATACACACGCACACACACACACGTTCACATTACACTTACTACAATCCTGATTCAGAAGTTCGAATTTCCGATTACAAGTGAATGCAGCATTACCTTCGATCTGGGCCAACAGACCATGAGCTGTCAGCAGAGTCACTAACATGGAGGCTTATTCACATCAAGAGCAGGAATGTCTCCACAGACACAGATATTGTAATACTCAGCAAAGAGGCAACAAGTGCTTTCATTAGTGGGTCACATGACCAATCACCATTGTTTTAACTCACTCTGTGATAGAAAAGGCAATAAATAGATGGAAATCTTATGGAGTACAACTTTAACAGAGCAAAAGAAATTAAAGGGAGTAGGCCTGTCTGAAAAGATGAGTTTTCAGGTGAGATTTGAAAGTGGTAATGAAGTAGAGTTTTGGATGTGGTGAGGCACGTGAGCGACGAAAAGCTCTTGAGCCTGTGATAACCAGATGAGAAGGTTGAAGGATGAGCTGGGTGGAGGAAGAGGACCTGGGAGAACGGGTGGGTGTCTTGACCTGGAGGGGCTCAGTGAGATACTGGGGGGCCGGATTGTTGATGGCCTTGAATGTAAGGAGGAGGACCTCGTAGATGATGCAGTATTTGAAGGGGAGCAAGTGGAGTTGCTGCAGGACAGGTGTGATGTGAGTGATGGAGGGGGTTCCGGTGATTATACGAGCAGCAGAGTTTTGAACCAGTTGTAGTTTATGGATGGATTTGTCAGGTAAACCTTTAGCAATATTGTTGCACATATGTATATTATGTTTCGTGTCACCACTGATCAGTTTCTGACCAGGAACTGTCCCATAAAATGATCCGGACACAACTGCTTCAGTTATTTTATTCCTTTCTGTCCGATTGAAGATGAATAACTTCTGGAGTGTTTGGTTGGCATGACAACATACCTTTCCAAAACTGCATCATGTGTTCTTGATGGCACATGATTGGACACCACCTTTAGCAGATTTCACTCCTTTAAGACCAGTGTATTGGTAATCTTCTATGTATCCCCCTCAGGGTGACGGTGTTCGTGAGCGTCTGTCGGAGCAGCAGTATCGGCGGTTGGTGGATTACGTGATGCGAGCCTCTCAGTTTCTTTCCCCCTCCCCTGCCTCTCTCCAGCTGCAGCTTGCAGTGACGCTCGCCGAGCCACCGCCCTCCGTCACCAAATCTTACCGTTACCTGGTGGATCCCCACTTCGCCAAGGTGTTTGTCAGCAAATTCACCATGGTAAAGAATAAAGCCTTGCGCATCAGATTCCACTAATACACCTTAATGTTCCAACTTAAATGAAGCCTTGAAAAAAAACACTGTACTTTGGCTCTGACAAGATAACTACCAAAACATGTGTTATGGTAGAAGAATTTATTTTATTAAAGTCCACCTGGTTTCATGCGGTAGGGATGTAGAGAATTCTTAGAAATTGCCTTTGGAAGATATATTTTTTACTGATACACAAACAGTCACATCAGAGGGATTAGGATCCGTTTTAATCATAGAAACACATCTGAGTTTAGACATTTCTCCTAGTTCCTCTACATTTCTCTGAGCACACACTATAGTAAACACTAAAACAAATGAGAGTTGGGTCAACTTGAACCTTCTTGGACCAACAGTGTGTTCCCTTCCAACTTTAAATCAGGGCTCTTTGAGTCAGTGTGAAACCTCTTCAGTGTTGCAGATAGACATGCACAGTACATAACTATTCTGTGACATTTCTATCAAAACAGTGCGTGATGTTTCACTCTGCACAATAAGCTCTTTGAGTTTACATTCTCCATGTAGTGTCTATGTCTCATGCCAATGTTAAGTGCAATATTATATATATATATATATATATATATGTTGATGCTAGACATACCAGCTGTCAACCAAAATGTTTTTATAGATGATGTAATGTACTTGTTTGTCGATAACACTCTTCTTTGTAACCTTACGTGGATGCCAACGCCTCATGATGCAAAAATGGTATTGTAGCCTTTTATATTGTACCCCCGAGCTCAGTGAAGATTTAAGTCTAATGCCTTTAATGTATGTAAATGGATAATATATTAATAGAGAAACATTTTAATAAAAACATTAAAAGTTAAAGTGTTATTCTCCTGAATCAGTTTGTATTATGTAAGAAGAAAGTTCGTATTGGCAAATTTGAATGAATGAAATACATGATGAATGTACACATAGCATTAGCTACCAAACTCTGTACTTTTAAAGGCACCAACCGAATAACATCGGTACGACCGAGTACCAACTCCCTTTAAATCATCAGTTCCAAATTTCCGTTCCTGAGAGCACACATGGGAGCGCTTGCACAAGCTTCTCTGTCCTCCCCTCTGCATATTTGACAGACAGAAGGGCTCAGCTCCGACACATACACATGTGGAGACGGAGCGCCACTACGTCACCTCTGCAAGTCTCAGTGAGTCAGGGCAATGGTGATCTGAAAGCAGTAGCATGTGTGGTTACACTTTTTAAAACTCCATGTAGGTGAGACATTGGTGACAGGCTGGAGGTTGAGTTTGGGATGGGAGAGGGAGGGATTTTATTTTGTGTGAAATGTTCTAAACAGGCTGAATAAATATAAGTAAGTATAAATATGTTTGCACTTATTCTTAAAACTGAAATTACATGTGTTCTTACAGAGAGAAAGTACAGAAAACCATTGGGTACCGATATCGGTTCCAATGTGAACAGTACCCAACCCTAAAGAGACGTAACAGTGAGTAGATGACAGGGTTCTAGAAATTATTCTCACATCATATGTAAACGCAGCCTCAAACTTCAGCCTCATCAAGATATCAGTAGCCGCTCTGCTCTCAGTTTTCAGCCGCCGTGCTCCGGTAACGGCGACACCCTCATCTGTTTGTGTCATAGTTGTGAACCATGAAGTCAGTTCTTCCACTTTGGTTTCACTTCATGTTGCAGGCTCTCACACCCCCTGCAGTAAAGCATGAGACCCAGTTATGTTTGAGAGGCCAAGTCACTGTTTTGTTTGTGTTTATATCTTGTCATTTCACTCTTCACTTACTGTTATATCTGTTAGACTGTTTACTGTCTGTGCCGGAGGAGCGACGTGAGGGCTGCTGGTGGCTGTGTTTACTGTCTGCTGACTTGAAGCTGCAGTCAGAGGAGTCTACAGAGACACAGTTGAATGACACAGAGTAAAGCATCTGAACAGATTGTTGACTGTGAAAACACCTTTCAATTTAACTGTGGACCATACCTCCATATCTAACATACATGTACAGCAGGCCTCTAGCATGCAGCAATCAGTGATGATCTCCATCTGTGTTCCTAACACCATTTCTCTCTACCATCCCATTAAAACACTATTTGCACTGTGCTTCGTTTATGTCTGTCCTCATTCTCTATGGGCTGTAACTAACTCCTGCGTTAGCGGCACGCTTCATTTATACGTCCACGCAGTGTGGGTTCAGACTAACTCCTGCACTGCACAGAACATTGACACTTAATGGACAGGCTGAAGTGGCTGTTTTGGCCAGAGTTCCACATAATGAAACTGTTCTGACATATGGAGGGGGTTGGTTTGACAATGCTTTGGCTTCCACTGCAAGGTAATATCAACGCCTTGGAAATGTAGCTTGGATTTTACTGTGGGAACGGCAGAATGTCATTTCAGTGTTTTGGTTTCCCGCATTTATTCTGAGTAGTAGCAGAGAGCAGTCAAAAGCTTTGGCTATACTGTGCCCTGGGAGACAAAGGGAAGTGCGTGCATGCTCACCTGAAGCTGTGGAGAACGAGGCTTCCAACTGACTCTGTCTCCTCAGCAGCTCCTCCTCTCTCTTCAGAGCGGCCATGTACTTGGAGTAGGACCACGACAGCTGAGGGAACATTTGCACAAATCCAGTCAAATCTAACCTGATTAGAAAAATGGTTCAATTAGGCGATCGAGTTTCTCCTTTACGGTCTGTGGTTGGAACTGATGAGGTCTTGTTGGACTTCATGCAGTAATTGAATTTATCTTCACCGCTGCAGTTTGTATTTTAATATGTTGTGCTTTCGGATAGTTATCAAAAGGAAATCACTTTGTTTGGTTTGGCTCCTGTCATGTGATATATTTTTACACAGACACATCTTCAGCGCTACATTGGTAATGTTTGCACTAGGAACATCAGACTGGCACTCACCGGATGTGTGGGAGTCAGCAGCACTCTGCTCTGTCTCTTCAACTGGTCTTTCCCACTTCTTCCCTCTTCTTCTTCTTCTTCTTCTTCTACATCCTCTTCATCATCTGTCTCCTCCTTTCTAAAACTGGACCGTGGCCTCGGCAGCTCTTCCTGAAAAAGAGAGGTCAGACTGAATTAGTTTTACTTTTCTTTTCTCAGCCCTATTGCAGTAGTATTAGATGTTGTATGAATTTTGAATCAGTCACTCATCATCCGTTATTCCTTCAGTATTTCCTCACCTTAGCTCTCCTCCTCTCGTCCTCTTCATCCTCCTCCTCTTTTCTCCTCTGTCTCCGTACCGTGGCTCTGTGTTTAACTCGTTTCTCCTGCAGCAGAGGAAGAAGTTGCTTCTCTTGGACACTGCTACTCAGCTCTTGAAACTCGGGCCAGAACTTCAGCAATGTACTGAACACTGACATCTACATACACAGAGAAAAGGCACAAATGCAGCTTACATACCGGAAGAAATATAATACAATACGGACACACACACACACACACACACACACACACACACACACACACACACACACACACACACACACACACACACACACACACACACACACACACACACACACACACACACACACACACACACACACACACACACACACACACACACACACACACACACACACACACACACACACACACACACACACACACACACAACCTGTGCCTCTCTGAAGATGTAGGGACCCAGCTCATGGCGTTTCTCCAGAACGTGCTGGGCCTGTTCAGAAGATACGTCTATCTGAAGAGCTGGGGGCATGGAGGAGTTGATGAAACAGTTAATGATGGTGGAGATCTTCTGCTGAATGGTGGCCTCATCACTGTGGGAGTGACACAGATCCTGCATACAGAAAGAGGTGTGTGTTAGGAACTATTTCTAAGTTCCCTTCTGAAATGTCAATGGAATTGACCTTCCAGATATGAAAAGAGAATTTTTGCACAGAGATAAAGCGGCCACAGAGGTTAAAGACCCCATATTTTCTCCATACACTTCTCATATAAGCAATGGAATTACTTTTTTTTTGGGGGGGGAGTTGATGTCACATACTTCTGTGCACCAATTTAGCAAGATTTGAAATAAACTCTAATGAGGGTTTGTGGTAGTTTGCTGATGTTACCAGCTCAGTCAAATCGGATTACATCCATAGAAGATCTGTGGTTAGTTCTCCGAGATGTTTGGAACAACCTACGAGCGGAGTTCCTTCAAAAACTGCAAGTGTACTAAGAAAAATTGATGCTGTTTTGAAGGCAAAGGGTGATCACACCAAATATTGATTTGATTTAGATGTATCTTCTGTTCAGCCACTGCATTTTGATCATTGATGAAAAATAAACTAAGAACACTTCCATTTTTTTATGCAATCTTAGTTTACAGCATTTTTTCCACACCTACCTTAACGTTTGCTTTGCATTGTGTGTGTGTGTGTGTGTGTGTGTGTGTGTGTGTGTATTTTTTTGCTGCAAAAAAGCTTAGCCTCATTAAAAATCTTACAATGATATGGTGATCTATGAATATGCATATATTCATTTCAAAAGTTCACCTGCTGGACACAAGATGTCTCCTACATCCGGTTTGAGTGTATGTGACCTGGAGGTTTCAAGTTTCCACTTTATACTTGTGTGTTGTGATGTCCAAAATCCTTCTTATACATCCATCCATCCTTCTTCAACCGCTTGTCCCTATGTGCTAACCACCACACCACCCCTGCCTTTACATCCAAATGTTAAACTAAGATTTAAGGTGAGCAGCAGATGAACGTGAAAACAAACTCTGGACAGTGAAGCTCAAACATCCAAGTAAAGCAACACATTTTTAATTGAGGGGGACTCAATGTATCCCTTAGATTAGTTTTCAGTGTCCTTTCATTTCATCCAGTTAATTCAGAGGGACAAAGTAGAAATGAGAGAAAGACACAACAAAGAACTCAGAGCAGATGATATTGCAGGCACAACACCACCATCACATCTTCCTCAAGGTATTTTTGCTTGTTTTACCTTGTATCTCTGCACCTCCAGCCAGAAGAGCACATCATTTTCTAGGAAATCTCCCTTGAGAGAGACAAAGTGCTGAAACTGCATACAAGTAACGGGGTTTAGTAGGATCCGTCGAAACAGCAGGATCTCCTTGGAGGAGCTCATCCACAAGCCCTCAGCCTGCAGGGACACACAGCAGAGGGATGATAACTCTATACACTGTAAACTGTTAGGACAACTTTTTCAGGAGAGACAAATTCACTCAGGGTTAGATGCAATACATATAATCACCTACTTATGTGTAAAAACTTGAACACAAAACCTCATGTGTGGGAACACAGTGGTAGAAAGAGTACAGACTGCTCCTCAACAACAGCAGTAAAGCTGAACTGTGACCTGAGAGCTACAGCCCCACAGAAAACTGAGATAATGATACTCTCCTTTCTTCAGAAACCTGCTCTTTGCCAAAGATGACATAATGATCATAAAGACAGTCACAATCATGTATGAAAACTCCTTCCTGTAATCATGCTGTTTGAAATATGAAATGTTCATGTTTTATATCTGTGTTCTGCTGTGGAGCTGAGCTGAGAGGACAGGAACAGAGCTGCATGGAAAACACTCCAAACACTATTAAGGGAAGGTTAGTAATGCTGATGCTTTAATCTTATTTATCCTGGATCCAATTTGGGAAAACTAACCACAAGGCCAAAATGGTGTTTGACAAAGCCAGTACTTGAAGCCAAGTCATGAACTAAATCACACATGCTTCCAGGCCAGGAAATGCCTTATTTCTCTCCATTCAAAAGCTCCAGCTCCCCAGAGGATTTCTCCTTACCTTCCAGGCTTCTCTCCTTGTTCTGCGTCGACGGTAGACGTGCTGTGAGAGCCTGTCTGCTGCTTGGGGCTACCACACACAGAAACACATACACACACACATACAGGCCAAAAGTCAGAAACTGAGTAAACTAAGATTGACAGAGACACTGAAACTCAAACCTCTGCTGCTCTTTGTCACTGACAGTAACTTTAGCTCTCTCTCCTCTTTTACCTTTAACTTGCCCTCATTCTTTATTTCCTCTCATCTTGTTCCTCCAATCTGCTCTTTAAGAGATCTTTACCTCTCTGATGTCATCCGTCTCCCTGCCTCCTCCATACTCCTCTTGACCGTCTTTTCCACCCTTCCCTCCTCCAGCGTGTAATGCTAAACTGCGTCTACCTCTCATTACTTAATGAGAGGATCCTTGTGACCAAACATAGTAAACTTGATAACATAATGAGGCAGAGCAGCGGAATATGCGGTTTATGTGTTACCACCTGATGAGGCAACCTGAGATAGCGACTGGACAGTGACATTTAGTGTTTCCTACATAGTAGAGCACCTAATGATGCTCTGTCCACTCTCAAGGCCATGAAACAGACCTACTTATTCTCTATGTATGCTTTTCCGCATCAAAGTCATGAAGTGAGTGGTGGTGTATGACCTCTAATGACTTATTCATTGATTTAATTAATTTTTATTTATAGTGCCAAATCATAACAAAAGTTATCACAGGACACTTTACAGAGTAGGTATAGACCACACTCTATGACTTATTTATGATTTACATAGACCCAACAATAGCCCCGTCGAGTACAGAAAACCTTCACTATAACAGACAGGAACGTGGAACAGACCCAGCTCTGAGGAGGACGGACGTCTGTCTGCACCGGTTTGGGAGGAAGAAAAGGAGAGAGAAAGAGAGAGAAGACGGACCGATGGACAGAGAGAGACAAAGACAGACAGACACACTTCCAGAGATGCAAGCAACCACAATGTAACAGTGAAAATAATGATAGCTAAAGCAATGTGAATATGAATACAGCAGAACAGTAAGAATCAGGCACAGCTAGGGTGATAGAACATGACACTGATAATAATTATGGTGCAAACATGGAGTTCAATTACTTACATGCATTGATGAGACATGAATGATACAGACAGAGAGGAGAGAAGCTCAGAGTATCAGGAAAAGTATTATCCCCTGGCAGACTAGGCCTATAGCAACATCATTAAGCAGAACAAAATCAGCTTTAAAATAACAAAATTGCTAAGAGCTCGTAAGCCCTAGCTATAAGCTTTATCAAACAGGAAAGTTTTAAGTTTACTCTTAAGTATGGGGACAGTGTCTGCCTCCTGAATAACACTTGGGAGTTTGTTCCACAGGAGAGGAGCTTGGTAGCTGAATGCTCTACCTCCCATTCTACTTTTGGAGACTCTAGGAATGACAAGTGGCCCTGCATTCTCATCTTTCTGAGACACAATGTTCCTAATTTTCGCAATATTACGCAGGTGAAAATATGCAGTCCTTGTTGTTAATTTTATGTGAGAATCGAAGGAAATATCCTGATCAAAAACAACACCCAGATTCCTTACTGTGGTGCTGGAGGACAACACAACATCATCCAGAGTAACAATATCTTTAGCTATTGAGTTTCGGAGGCCTTTGGGGCCAAGTACAATGACTTCAGTTTTATCTGAGTTTACCATCGGAAAATTGCAGGTCATCCAGCTTTTTATTTCCTTAATGCACAGTTGAAGTTTATCTAACTGATCGCTTTCTTCTGGTTTAATCGACAAATATAATTGTGTATCATCAGTATAACTATGAAAATTATGGAGTGCTTCCTTATAATATTTCCTAAGGGAAGCATATATAAAGTGAATAGAATTGGTCCAAGGACAGAACCCTGTGGAACTCCGTGACTGACTTTAGTTTGCATGGAGGATTTGTCATTAACATGTACAAACTGAGATCTATCTGATAAATAAGACTTAAACCAGCTTAATGCGGTTCCTTTAATGCCAATTAGATGCTCCAGTCTCTGTAGCAGGATGCGATGGTCAATAGTGTCGAAGGCAGCACTAAGATCTAGTAAAACAAGCACAGAGACAAGTCCTTTGTCTGAAGCTATTAGAAGGTCGTTAGGATTCAGAATGAATCATAGCACTGAGACAGAACTGGTAAAAAATACTGACTGGAAGTCCTCAAATAACTCATTATTACGTAAAAAGTCACACAGCTGATTGGCAACTAATTTCTCGAGGATCTTAGAGAGAAAAGGAAGGTTAGATATAGGTCTATAGTTGGTTAGAACCTCTGGATCAAGACTGGGCTTTTTAAGGAGAGGTTTAATTACAGCTACTTTAAAAGACTGTGGTACATAACCTGCTAATAAAGACATGTTAATCATATCCAATACAGGAGTGCTAACTAAAGGTAACACTTCTTTAAGTAACCTAGTTGGAATAGAGTCTAGGAGACAAGTAGAAGGCTTTGATGATGAAATAGTAGAAGTTCATTTGTTAAGGTGAACCGTAGAAAAGCAGTCCAAGAATATTTCAGGTCGTACAGTTTATAAGGTTCCTGGGTTTGATGAAAAATTGGTGCCAAGCGAGTTGATTTTGTCTCTAATAGTTATAATTTTGTCATTAAAGAAGGTCATGAAGTCGTTACTACTGAGGGTTATAGGAATACATGGCTCAATAGAGCTGTGGCTCTCTGTCAGCCTGGCTACAGTGCTGAAAAGAAATCTAGGATTGTTCTTATTCTCCTCTATTAAAGATGAGTAATAGGCTGCTCTGGCATTACGGAGGGCCTGACTTTGTTTTTAGACTTTCATGCCAAACTAAGTGAGATTCCTCAAATTTAGTGGAACGCCACTTACTTTCCAATTTTCGCGAAACTTGTTTTAATTCACGGGTTTGTAAATTCTACCACAGAGCTAACTTATCTTCTTTTTTAAAGGAGCAACACAGTCAAGTGTTGTTCGTAGTTAGCCTGCAACACTTTCCACAAGGTGATCAATTTCCGAGAAACTAACATTAGTGCAGGAATCTTGAATATTAGGATAAGGCATTAAATTAAATTCAGATGGAATTGCTTCCTTAAAATCAGATAAACATCTAGTGTAGAAACTTTTGCCCAGAGGTGAGTAATCCTGTAATACGAATTCAAAAGTTATTAAATAATGGTCTGATAAAATAGTATTCCGTGGAAAGAATATTGAGTCATTGATTTCCACACCATAAGCCAAAACAAGGTCGAGGGTGTGATTAAAACAGTGAGTAGGTTTATGTACACTCTGACTAAAACCAAACGAATCTAATAGACAGATAAACGCAGTAATAAGGCTATTATTATCAATGTCCATGTGGATATTAAAATCTCATACAATGATTACTTTGTCAGATTTAAGGGATACATTTGACAGAAACTCTGAGAATTCAGATAGAAATTCAGAGTACGGACCAGGAGCACGGTTCACTATAACAAGTATAATTGGCTGCACAGTTTTCCAGGTTGAATGTGAAAGACTAAGAACAAGACTTTCAAATAAATTATAATTTAGTTTAGGTTTAGGGTTTATTAATAGGCCTGAGTCATAAATAGCTGCAACACCTCCTCCTCGACCACTGCCTCGAGGATTAGGAGTATTAATATGACTGGGAGGAGTGGATTAATTTAGGCTAACATATTCTTCAGGACACAGCCATGTTTCAGTCAGACAGAGTAAATCAATATGGTTATCTGATATCAGATCATTTACTAATACAGCTTTAGATGACAGAGAGCTGATGTTTAAAAGTCCACATTTTATTTTATGATTTTGTTGCATTATCCCAGATTTGGTGTTGATTTGTATCAAGTTTTTCTGTAAAGGGCCTCTTCTGTTCATTTTTGATTTAATTCATTTAGTTGATCATGAGGCACACAGCATTTGTATTGGATACTGAGCTGGAAAGTGATCCACAATGAGCGCGGAGAGGTGTGTTAAACTGCGACTCTGCATCCTGATCCCAACACTGGGTTGTTGTCAGGAGGTGGTGGTGGTGCAGGACTGGACAGTCAGGTCAATGTTGGCAGATAAAAGTCTTGACCACTAATGACTAAACTACAGGTACAGAGATTAAACAGCTGTCATTAGTCCCCCAGCATCCACTGCTGACAACATCACGGAGGCCTATTAGTTAATTGGCTGAATCCAACCAGACACCACAACAGAAAGATACTGCACTGCATGGTATACATGTTGTTCCTTCATTAAAGTACAATCATTCATAATGAGAAAAAGCTGAATTGTTATCAAATGGTCACTGTGAGTTTGGAAAACACTCATTTTCAAGTCTTTAACCAAAGTACTTTCGAACTACCCAAAGGAAAAGTTTTATTCATTTTATTTATTAGATTTGATGAAATACCCTTATTCTCTTTCATGCTGAGACTTAGATGAGGAGACTGATTCCTCTCTCAAGTTTTTTTCTTCAAACATAAAGCAGCCAGCAGCCAAACAGCCAGCACAATAATTATCAAGAGTAACTTCCTGAAGTCTCTGCTGTTTTTATGGCAACTGTTTAAAGCCAAGAAACAGTCTGGCATAAAGACTCCCGTAAAACCACATCTTTGGTTTTTGTACGGATTACAAGATATAACGTGAACTATAGAGATGTGTGTGGACAGATTTTGTTATCTTTGGACAGACCCAGGCCAGCTGTTTCCCTGTTTCAAGTCTTTATGCTAAGCTAAGCTAATTGACTGTTGCTTTATATTGAACAGACATACATGGATGTGTGTTAGTGTTAAGAATCAGACAGTCCACCTTTGGTTTGTGTTTCAGTCGCTCTGTGAACTCTGCTGTGGACAGAAACAGAGGCAGCCAGTTTTTCTCAATGTGACTCCTGATGATGTCCTGGATCTCCACAACCACTGGATTCGAGACAGATTCTAGCTTCAGACGCTCCAGTCCACCTGCCAGACGCAATATCTATACACACACATGAAGACAATAAATCAGACACTGTCAAAGATGGTTGTTTGTGTGTGTGTTAATGCGTTTGATATGAATGCTTAAGATGTTATATAACATGAAAAACATATGAGGACAGACTCAGAAGAGAACTGCGCACAGTGGTAAACCTAACTGAAAACTCCTCTCCTTCCTGACTCCTGCTGTGCTCTTCATCATTCCCACAATCCCTCTGTTCTCTTCATCTCCCCTGTCGGCTTTCTGTCCTCATATATTGATCAGGCCATGTCTCCCTATTCATATCTCTTTTATATTTTCTCCCATCTCATTAGGCACGCACACAGCCATACATGCACACATGCACTCACACACAGGCTTCAGAAACGAGAACCATTTGTGCCATTGGAGTAGGAGTCAGGAGATGAAAGGAGGCCAATCTGTGACTGGATGACTGAGTGACTGAAAGAGTGAAGGGCCAAGGCAGTAAAGCTGTCAGTCTCTCTACATCACTCACGTCGACAAGAACCAATGCTGAGATGCAAGAGCAGCAGCCAGACCCAATCCTAGAGTTAGAAGCACTAGAATTGGCATCTTCACTCAAGTGCCGAGTTAGAATCATTATTTTGATGGTATTTATGGGATGAGGGTGACAGTTGACAAAGGTCATGCACCAGAGTTGAAGTCATGTAAACCTGTACATTGTATGTCTCAGTCTTAACCCAGTGTGCCTTATAGTGAAATTCCAGGGTCTTTTTCGGCATACACTCATCAAATAAGCCATCGAGAACATTTTTTCCCTGCGTAACAACTATAAAGTTGTTATCAGTCGCTAACAGCCAAAATGCGGCTAACACTGATTAGCTCAGGGCAGCACGGTGAAGGTATTAAAACGTCTTTTTTAACCACTAATACTGCTCAAAATACCAGCAAGCCTCTGCAGTAGAATGAGAAGAGTCCTTACACAACAAAACCAAAGCACCAACAACAACGTAGTTAGTGAACCCAGAGTTTATTAAAAGAGTGTTTTAAAGACTTACCTACTGGCCCAAAGCACCAATGGGCTCCTTCCTTTTGGATTGACTTTGGTAATCCACTTGAATGGACTTCACTATGAGAGGAGCTGGTACAGGGGCCAGTAGGTAAGTCTTTAAAACACTCTTTTAATAAAATCTTGGTTCACTAACTTCGTTGTTGGTGCTTTGTTTTCTGTGTAAGGACACTTCTCATGCTACTGCAGAGGTTTGCTGTTATTTTGAGCAGTATTGGTGGTTAAAAAGCCGTTTTAATGCCTTCAACGTAACGCCCCGAGCGATTCTGTGTTAGTCTCGTCCAGCTGTTAGCGACTTTCCAGGATATCTCCGTTAATAGTTGTTACATGAAAAAAACTGTCTCAATGGCTTACTTGATGTATTTGCCGAAAAAGACTCTGGGATGATTTTATGCTGGAATTTCACTTTAAGAATACTCAGAAATCAAGGTTCTTCAATGGCCATTACTTTAATATGTCGTATAAGAGTGATTCCCAGGGGTACTTATCTAAGGAGCCCCTAATGTCCTGAAAGGTACTATTTTTTATTTCTGGCACACCTCTAAAGTCCTTACAGGACTTTAGAGGTTCCATACCTACCAGTTGCCAGGAGGTACGTGAAAAAATTGTAGAGTAGCTCAGCTAATTTAAAAAAAAATAGAAAGAAAAACCTGAACACTGCGACTGTGTGGAAAATAAGTTAGCAAGCTAGCAGAGAAATCTGAACAGCTAGCTAAGAATGTTCAGACCAATCTGTCAATGTTAAAATGGATAGCCACAATTGCTGAAATAGATCAAAGTAATAGATTAATGTGTCTATATAGAGTATCAGATAATAGTTGAAACAATTAACGCCAGCTAGAAGCAATGGATAAAAATTTGAAATAGCTTGCATTAGCTAAATGTAATGGATGAATAGATTAATTAGCTAGCGTTGAATGAATGAAAGAGTTCAAGAATTACACATTTTGAATAGTTAGCTACAACTAAAGGATAAATGGGTTAATTGTTCAGCTTCTACTACAAGTGGTTGTAAAACAAGTTAAACTGAATAAAGCAACATATTAGTTCACTTTTGTGAAAAAATTATTGCTTGGTATAATTAATACTGTTAAATAACATCCCATTTAAAATCAATTCAAATGAACACAATTGGAACATGCAGTCATGTCAATGAAGGGGTACATGACTTCCTCTGACAGGACTGTGGGGATAGGGCATAAAGGTTGGAAAACCAACAACCATCTCTGGTGCCCTGAAAGAGAAAATCCGGCTCACCACCCAGTGTTGCATCTAATCATCCCAGCTCTACACAGCATGCTCTCCTGCAGTAATCCTAGGATCCAGAAACCTAATCTCAGACTATAAATGTCAGGAGAGATTTAATCCCACTGTCCTTGTTACTTGAGCTAGTCTTTTTTGTCGTTCTGGGTCCAAACCACACTCTTCTCCTTCTCTTTTTAATTCTAACCATGTCTTTTCATTCCCAGTTCCAACCGACACCCTGCTGTCAGAGCTGTCAGCATGAAGTCTGTAGGATGCCAAAGATGGGAGATGGGAAATAGTGTGAGAGGCACAGCAGCCTCTGTTTATCAAATCTGGATGTTAAGCCCCAGCTGGAGCTCACATCCCATTTTTGGATTGTCATGTCATGGGCACCATGTTTCTGATGTTGTATCTCTAATGCTTTCCCAGGAAGATGACGTTAATTCAATATCAATAGATATGTGACTACCAAAATGAGTAAAATGAGTTTCCCAATAAAACTGAACATATTGTTGTTTTAAATCATGTGCTGACGTACATCATTTTGTTGCTCGGTTGAGGCGGGGCTGTCGGAGCCAAAGAAATACCTCCTGTTGAGGTATTTGGTTGCAATATGAGAGGATCTCTCCTGTCTGACAGTCTTGTCTTTCTGGGAAGTCCTCCTGTACTGCTCCAGATCCAGCCAGCATGTCAGATGGATGCTGAGTGGAAACACACATGTTTAGAACAAATTATTTTTGCATAAACTTCCGTGCATTGTTTACATGCTGTAAAAGGACCACAGTCTCACAAACTGTGTGGTTATACTTCTCACCTGGCATCCCGATTCTGTAGGAAGGACATGAAGTGCCCAATCTCATGGCGGTGACGAAGTAATGAACCCAGACGGTAGCCTTGGTAGCTTGGAGACACTCTGGGCCAAGAGTCAGGCAACTGGGAGTCCTTTGAGAAGGGAGCTGAAGGTGTGACAGGAGAGGGAAAAAGCACAGACTGGCACTGCTCCGCCTGTAGAGGAGACACAGCAGCAGAAGGGAGAGAGTAAGTGACAGAGATGGAGGAAGAAAGAGAAAAATAGGTGTGTTAAAAAACTCTCAACTGTGATATTTCCACATTCAATTCAATTCAATTTTATTTATAGTGTCAAATCATAACAAAAGTTATCTCAGGACACTTTACAGAGCAGGTAAAGACCACACTCAATGACTTATTTATGATTTACATAGACCCAACAATTCCTCTGTAGAGTACAGTGGCAACGAAAACCTTCCCTATAACAGGCAGGAACGTCAGACAGACCCAGCTCTGTGGAGGACGGCCATCTGTCTTGACCGGTTGGGGAGGAAGAAAAGGAGAGAGAAAGAGAGAAAAGACACACAGATGGACAGAGAGAGACAGACAGACACACTTCCAGAGATGCAAGCAAAGCCTAACAGTAACTATAATATTTATAGTAATGTGAATATAACGTATATGTTAAGGCAGTTAATACAACAGAATAGTAGAAACAAGCACAGCTAAGGTGACAGAATATGAAAATGATAATAATTATGGTGGCAAACATGATCAATGATGAGTAGTGGCAATAGCAGCTACGATACAGCTACAAATTTTATAGTTTATTAAACTAGTGATAGTATATATGAGTAACAGTGACAATAGCAGCAGGAAGCGTCATGTAGGACCATGGCAGCAAGCACCACCACGATCAGCAGAGACCTGCGAGACGACAAAGCACAAACAGCTCCGGGGAAGAAGCTGAATCAGTAACATGCATTGATGGGACATGAATGATTCAGACAGAGAGGAGAGAAGCTCAGAGTATCAGGAAAAGTATTATCCCCCGGCAGACTAGGCCTATAGCAGCATAATTAAGCAGAATAAAGTCTCATCTTAAGCCCTAGCTGTAAGCTTTATCAAAAAGGAAAGTTTTAAGTTTACTTTTAAATAAGGGGACAGTGTCTGCCTCCCGAATAACATTTGGGAGTTTGTTCCACAGGAGAGGAGCTTGGTAGCTGAAGGCTCTGCCTCCCATTCTACTTTTGGAGACTCTAGGAACGACGAGTAGCCCTGCATTCTCAGAGCGCAGAGATCTAGTTGGGTGATACGGTACTATGAGCTCTTTAAGATACGACGGAGCCTGACCAATAAGAGCTTTGTACGTAAGGAGAAGGATTTTAAATTCTATTCTAGATTTTACAGGTAGCCAGTGCAGAGAAGCTAATACAGGAGAAATATGTTCTCTTCGATTTGTTTTAGTTAGTACACGAGCTGCAGCATTTTGGACCAACTGGAGACTCTTAACAGACTTATTGGAGCAGCCTGATAATAAGGAATTGCAATAGTCCAGCCTAGAAGTAACAAATGCATGAACAAGTTTCTCTGCATCTTTCTGAGACACAATGTTCCTAATTTTTGCAATATTACGCAGGTGAAAATATGCAGTCCTTGTTGTTAGTTTTATGTGAGAATCGAAGGACATATCCTGATCAAAAATAACACCCAGATTCCTTACTGTGGTGCTGGAGGACAACACAACATCATCCAGAGTAACAATGTCTTTAGCTTTTCGGAGGCCTTTGGGGCCAAGTACAATAATTTCAGTTTTGTCTGAGTTTAACATCAGGAAATTGCAGGTCATCCAGCTTTTTATTTCCTTAATGCACATTTGAAGTTTATCTAACTGATGGGTTTCTTCTGGTTTGATCGACAAATATAATTGTGTATCATCAGCATAACAATGAAAGTTAATGGAGTGCTTCCTTATAATATTTCCTAAGGGAAGCATATATAAGGAGAAAATAATCGGTCCAAGGACAGAACCCTGGGACTCCGTGACTAACTTTAGTGTGCATGGAGGATTTGTCATTAACATGTACAAACTGAGATCTATCTGATAAATATGACTTAAACCAGCTCAGTGCGGTTCCTTTAATGCCGATCAGATGCTCTAGTCTGTGTAGCAGGATGTGATGGTCAATAGTGTCGAAGGCAGCACTAAGATCTAGTAAGACAAGTACAGAGACAAGTCCTTTGTCTGAAGCTATTAGAAGGTCGTTAGTAATTTTCACCAGTGCTGTCTCAGTGCTATGATTTGCTCTAAATCCTGACTGGAAATCCTCAAATAACTCATTATTATGTAAAAAGTCACACAACTGATTGGCAACTAATTTCTCGAGGATCTTAGAGAGAAAAGGAAGGTTAGATATAGGTCTATAGTTGGCTAGTACCTCAGGATCAAGACTGGGCTTTTTAAGAAGAGGTTTAATTACAGCTACTTTAAAAGACATTGGTACATAACCTGCTGATAAAGACATGTTAATCATATCTAATACAGGAGTGCTAATTAAAGGTAACACTTCTTTAAGTAACCTAGTTGGAATAGAGTCTAGAAGACAAGTAGAAGGATCATCTATCACATCACCTAATCCTGCCTCTTAGATGAACTAAAGTTGCTGCGGTATGACACCATTGTAAATGGCACATTCAGGCCAAGTAACAGTGTCTTGGCCCAGTAGATATTGTAACCAACAGTGTTACTAAGCAATACATTATTATTGGTTAGAGGACATTTTCACATTCTTGACATTAGTTATTTTATGTTCACAGGCGTTTTTATTGGCTATTAACTGAAGACCAACATTTTATGAATCTGTGGATGAGGGCTAACCTGTTTCAGTCGATACTCTGATTCCTCGTATAGACTCTGGAGTTCCCTATGCTCCTGACTGTCGACCCAACGCACCTCCTCCCGCACACATACCTGGACACACACACACACACACACACACACACACACACACACACACACACACACACACACACACACACACACACACACACACACACACACACACACACACACACACACACACACACACACACACACACACACACACACACACACACACACACACACACACACACACACACACACACACACACACACACACACACACACACACACACACACACACACACACACACAGGGTGTATTATAGACCAAACAATGAATAAAGAAAATAATCAGTAATTGTTAAAAGTAATCGTTCACCAATCATCCACAGAACCACTCTTACAAAGCCTTTACACTCAAGCTAACAACTCTAATCGATTGATATTAATTATATTCATAGATGCACCAACAATCAACATTATTCGAAATGTCATTGTGCATTTTTTTTCCAATTTTTTTTATTTAAATATGCAGACAGGTACACAAGAAAAAGTATAATTGTACAGTGTGTCTGCTTTAAGGTGAAAAAATAAAAAAAAAACAGAAAAACCCCAACATGAATCCCGCTATCACTCCCAACAACCCACGTCAGACACAGTCACAATAACCAACCAAGTAACCGAATAACATGTAAGATAAGTGAATCGGTAAAGTAAATAAAATAAAATAAAAAATAAATTAAAAAAACAAACACAACTAATAGCAAAAATTATAGCAAAAATAAATAAAGTAATTCAAGAAAGAGAAAACAACAAAAAAAAAAATAAATAAAAAGGGTGGGTTGGGGTCTCTCTCCCTCCAGGCACTAGGAAGTGTCCTCGGCATCATCAGGATAAACAGTAAAAAGTAAAGTAAGGGTGGTAAAGGCCACGACACGTTGTGTAGTAATGGGCAGATTTTTAGACGGAGGCAGCCCAAAAAGAGCAGTCAGGGGATTAATTTCCAAATTTGTGTTAAGAGCCTGTTTAAGGGTTTGAAATATATCGGACCAAAATCCAGCAAGCTTCAGGCACGTCCAGAACATGTGTGTGTGGTCGGCTGGGGACTGCTGTTACAAGCATCACTGTGACTAGGGTATATCTATATCCAGCCAATTTAGCATTGATGAAATGGGCTCTATGGAGCACCCTCCACTGTAATAGGCCATGCCTGGCACAAATCGAGGATGAGTGGACCAGTTTCAGAATGTCCCTCCACTGGACCTCAGTAGTGTCTACCCCTAAATCCTTTTCCCATGCATTTTTAGTGCGATACTGTGGGGACTGGGCTCAGAAGAGCAATCTTATTCTAAATGACAGATATCAGTCTTTTGTGATGTACGTTGAGAGCCAAGAATTGGTCCATCTCAGCTTCAGGGGGGCAGATTGGAAAATGTGGGAATTGCTTTTGGATAAAATGTCCCATTTAAAGGTACTGAAAAAAGTGACTATTGGCAGGCTGTATTTGTCCCACATAAATGCAAAGGACGCAAAAACACCTTCATCATACAGGCCATTAAGCGTTTTGAGGCCCTTATCTGACCATATGCGGAATGCAGGGTCGGTGCAGGAAGGGAGAAACGCATAATTGTTCAAAACTGGGGCAAGGATTGAAGCCCTGTGCAAGCCGTACTGCTTCCTGAACTGGATCCAGATTTTAATGGTAGCGGTGACGACCGGATTAGGTGAGACCTTGTGGGTAGCTATGAGGAGCTGTGAGCAAATCGTAGAATGCAAAGGCAGGAGGAAAATGTTATCTCAGTATGAGCCCAGGGCGGGCAGACGTCTGAAACTTCACCACTGAGCCAGTATAAAAGTTTATTAATGTTGCAGGCCCAGAAGTAGTGGTGAAAATTAGGGAGTGCTAGTCCACCTTCAGGATTAAGGAGTTGAAGAATATGTTTTCTGATACAGGCTGGTTTATTCTGCCAAATAAAGGCGTTACGTTGTTGGTCTAGATTAGTGAAAAACGATTTATCAAGACAAATTGGGTGGTGTTGAAAAAGATACAGAAACTTTGGTAAAATGACCATCTTAATAAGATTAACCCGGCCTGCAAGGAACAGGGGGAGGCCTGCCCATCTAGACAAGTCTGACTTGCATTTATCCAATAGGGGTGGGAAGTTCTTTTGAAAAAGGTCCCTGAAGGAGCTTGTGATGAACACCCCCCAGATTTTAATGGTAGCGGTGACGACCGGATTAGGTGAGACCTTGTGGGTAGCTATGAGGAGCTGTGAGCAAATCGTAGAATGCAAAGGCAGGAGGAAAATGTTATCTCAGTATGAGCCCAGGGCGGGCAGACGTCTGAAACTTCACCACTGAGCCAGTATAAAAGTTTATTAATGTTGCAGGCCCAGAAGTAGTGGTGAAAATTAGGGAGTGCTAGTCCACCTTCAGGATTAAGGAGTTGAAGAATATGTTTTCTGATACAGGCTGGTTTATTCTGCCAAATAAAGGCGTTACGTTGTTGGTCTAGATTAGTGAAAAACGATTTATCAAGACAAATTGGGTGGTGTTGAAAAAGATACAGAAACTTTGGTAAAATGACCATCTTAATAAGATTAACCCGGCCTGCAAGGAACAGGGGGAGGCCTGCCCATCTAGACAAGTCTGACTTGCATTTATCCAATAGGGGTTGGAAGTTCTTTTGAAAAAGGTCCCTGAAGGAGCTTGTGATAAACACCCCCAAACACTTGAACCCCCTGTCAGCCGTTTTAAAGGGGAATATGGATTATGGGATTGATCTTGCCAAGTTGTTAACAAAAAATAACTCACTTTTCTGAATATTCAACTTATACCCCGATAGGTGCCCAAACTGATCCAGAATCGATAAAACTGGGGGGAGGGAGTATGTGGGGTTTGAAATAAATAAGAGAAGCTCATCGGCATATAAGGAGAGTTTGTGGACTAGACCGAAACAAGTAATGCCTTCAAACTCCTTCAAGTTTCTAAGCCAGATGGCTAATGGCTCGATGGCTATGTTGAACGGCAAGGGTTAGAGCGGACAGCCCTGCCGGGTCCCACGTTTGAGAGGAAAATAGGCTGAATGGCCACCGTTTACAGAGGCAGATGGGGTTACATACAGAAGCTTAACCGAAGTAATAAAATTAGAATCAAAGCCAAATTTCTCCAAAGTGCATCCAGCGCCACCACGACCTAGGGAGTGTCCTATCCAGGTGAGAATATGATGTTGAGCAGCCTTCTGGTGTTGAAGAATGGATGTCTCCCTAATGTGAAGCCTGTCTGGTCTAGTGAAATTATCGATGACATCACACTTTGGAGGTAGAGGTTGAGGACCTCAGCAAGGATCTTACAATCTACGTTTAAAAGTGAGACCGGTCTGTAGCTGCCACATGAGGTAGGATCCCTGTCCTTCTTAAGGAGCAGTGAAATAGATGCCTCATACAAGGTCGTTGACAGTTTGCCTTTAGTAAAGGAGTCACTGAACATTCTCACAAGGAGAGGAGCTAAGAGCATCGAGTATGCCTTAAATAACTCAACTGTAAAACCATTGGGAGCAGGAGATTTCCTGTTTTTCCTCCAACAGATAGATGGGTCTACCGAGTTCCCTAGAGATATTTATATCAATCTGAGGGTACATTAAATTGCTGTAGTAATTGGCCTGCATTCAGAAGTATATAGTGCTGTGTAAAAATCTGAAAAAGACTTATTGATAATCACTGGATCAGAAGTGTGGCTGCCATCCGGTAGTTACATTTTTAGGGATCATTCTAGAAGCACTAGCTGCATGGACCTGCTGTGCCAGGAGTCTCCCTGCCTTATCTCCCTGCTCAAAAAAGTTTTGTTTGGATTGTCGCAGCTGTCTCTCCACTACGCGTGTCATTAAGAGGCCGTGTTCCGAATGTAGTAGTAGCCGTTTCTTATATGGACTCCCAGCCCTTCTCATTTGAGAGACATAGGATATCACTTGTCCTCGAACAGTAGCTTTAAGTTCTTCCCACAGAATGCCGCTACTGACATCAGGGGTGTCGTTAAACTCTATGTAAGAGCGGATTTGAGTTGCAACAAAAGCTTTAAACTTACTGTCCGACAGTAAGTGTGAACCGAACCTCCATGGTGAACGTGGAATTGTATCCCATGGAAAACTAATGTCAACTTGGGTAGGAGCAGGGGTCAGAAGTCCCTATTGGGTGATATTCACACGCATTCACACAGTCAAGGAGATTATTATCAAGTAAAAAGAAATCAACTCGGGAGAATGTGAGGTGTAAATGAGAAAATAAAGGAGGAAGCTTTCCCATGGGGATTTCTAATCCTCCAAAGATCTGAAATTCCCAAGTGTGATGCATGTGTTTTTACTGCGTGTGCTGATTTGGATAGTGTAACCTTTGTAAGAGAAGATCTGTTGAGAGTCACATCCTGCACCAGCAATGACTGTCAGGGTTTGGGATTTTGGAGAATAGCCTTGTAAATATCTGTTCATCGTCCCAGGTGGGCGCATGAACCAAAGCTAGGACCACTGGTGTGTTCTGGAGTGAGCCTGAAACTATGACATAGCGGCCGTCAGTATCTAGGATTACATTTGTCGGCTCAAACAGGACCCTTTTATGAATGATGATAGCTGCCCCTCTAACTCTATCTGTAAATTTGGAATAGTGACTCATCCACTCCCTCTTAATACCTGGGGGGTCAGCGGATTTGATATGTGTTTCCTACAGAAACATCACATCCCCCTTAAGGTGCTGTAACTGTGTCAAGACCTTACAGATTTTGATCGCGTTGGTCATTCCCTTAGTATTTCAGAAAATCAGACTCTAGTACCTGTCTTTACAGAATTAGCTATTGGAACAATGATAATAAGTTAGAATGACACTGCATGACCTTAAAGTAATCTGTAGTAGTGGAGGAAGAGAGTGGGGAGGTAAGGTAAAATGGGGGGGGGGCTTCGGGTCTCTCCTCCCTTAACTAACAGTGTTTGACCCCTTACGTCACCACAAGAAAGGAGAAAAAATAATAAACTGACGATATTCCACAGCAGACCAATACAAAACCATGTAAAATAAATTAAATTAAATCAGGGGGCGCCAAGATTACTTAGGCAGGCAGGCCATGAAGGTATTTTTCTACATCAGACAAGATCAATAGAATGCCTGCTTGTATGAAACCCCACTGTCCACCCTGGGATAGAATGCACATGCTGTATCGATACAGGTCACTTCTATACATCAGTCTATGATAAGTGTAAGGCTTCAGTAAAACCAGTAAACCTCTTTGACCAAACCCTCTTTGACCAGTAAACCTCTTTGGGGCGGCAGTAGCTCAGTCCATAGGTGACTTGGCTGGGAACCGTAGGGTCGCTGATTCAAGTCCCTGTGTGGACCATGTATGGAGTGTGGACTGGTGGCTGGAGAGGTGCCAGTTCATCTCCTGGGCACTGCCGAGGTGCTGTTGTGCAAGGCACCGAAACCTCCAACTGCTCGGGGCGCTGGTCACTGGCAGCCCCTTCGCTCTAACATCTCTCCTTAATTGCATGTATAGGTCCTGGTTGTGCATGTGTGTATTTCGGGCCAGTGTGTGTAACATGTATGATAATAAGAGTGAAAAAATTGAATTTCCCCGTGTGGGATAAAAATAAAGTAATTCTTCTTCTATTCTTCTTCAAACAGAGAACAAGAAAACTTCAGATAACCCTGTGGCAGTTGGAGATAAAAATGTAAAATAAAATAAAGCTAATCTGAATTCACATAATAGTGTATGCAGGCACAGCAAAAAAGGATGAAAAAACAGGTAATCAAAAAACACTGGAAAACAATGGATCTCAAGTCAACATGTCCACAGTGTGTAAAAATGTCCATTTAGCGATTTCTGTTCAAGACTCTTTAACAGACAGAATATCAGCAACACGTCAGGACTTTAACTTCTGACCCAACAACAGCCTCCTGCGATCAGCAGGTCTCTTTCCTGCAGGTTCAATTGTCTGTGTGTTGCTCATCACTTCATCAGGGCAAATGCTGTCTAACCAACTAGAAAGATCAGTAGACTTTTGTGCAACCTAACAGGTAGACTTACTAAAGGAAACCCCCTCCTCCAGATAAAAGGGAAGTGAATTTGACTGCGGATGTACCATGGTTACCTTCTGGAAGGACTCTTTGTCCCTGCTGATCAGCAGTGTCCACGGCTCCAGCAGGATGTTTAGTGTGTGTTCCTCAACCTTGTCAAAGAGCTCCTCAAAAGCAGGCATCAGTTGGTCATACACCTCCTTTCTGATCTCCTCATCAACACCAAGGCTCCTCCTGGCAGAGCTGAAAAGATAGGTGGAGTAAAGGAGCTGAAGAGAATAGAGTAGAGAAGAGTAGAGTAGAGAAGAGTAGAGAAGATCATAAACATGTCATCACTTGAGAAGCATTTCTCCTCCCAACCACCAGCACTTCCATCATCACCATTGTTCAGTGCTCTCATACACAATATCGACTATCTCTCATCACTGCTGCCATCACAACACATAAATGTCACTCATTTAACCCTCTTGGCCACGGGACTATGGAAAGACCATCTAAATGTCATTCCTTTTGTGAACTAAAGGTTAACTAACGGAAAATAGATTTCACTGTGAGGAATACTGGACCAGACCGCTCAGCTTTCCTCTCTGGTCCAGCTGCAGTCAGACAGGGTGGTTCTGGGTGACTGGATTGGCGCTGAGCTGGGGGGGTCTGACTCACTTGTTTTTATGGGCGTTTACATTTCTCCAGTTATTGAGGGGTAAAGAGGGCAGAGAGAGGAAGAGAGGAGAACGGGAGGGGCAGGCCAAGAGAACACACAAACAACAGTATATGTGTGTGTACATGTGTGTAACACAGAGGGTAATAGAAAATGTTGGACTCAATCTCTTTTTAATTGTCTTGTGATGACTTTGTATTTAATTACAGGCTGATTCTCTGCAACTGGAATTGACTGTGATTCATGTTTTTTCCTGACATCCTTTCTTAAAAAACGTATCTTTATCTCTCTTGTATCCTTCTGTATGACACATCTTAATAACTTTGTATTTTTTTGAAATTAGTTTGATTAGCTAAGAAAACTAAGAACAAAGTTATGACATCAAGAACAATTTAATGTCTGGAATAGTATATTACTATTTTTGGACAAAAAAGGAAAACAAAGTTATCCTGAAAAGGAGTGTTTTTTGATAGACGCAGAAACTCTGCTGAGCCAGCCTGGGCTCAACTCTCATCAAATCCATTCAGTCTCAAACTGAAACTATAAAAATATACATACAGTCAGACTGTCAACATTTTCATCATATCACAATGAAATCATACAGTACATCAAGTCTAAACTGATAAGAATACAAATATGAAATGACCTGTATCAGGATAGAAGATTTTGGGCATATTACCCAGCCCTGTGTGGGCACACAAACCAGACATCAGATAACAGCATAGGATTTTTCCTTAACTTAGTAGTCGATGTGAGATGAAGGCGTAAAACCTTCAGTAAAGTGAAATCTTTAGCAAAACCACTTTGGTCTTGATCTTGTGTGTGTCTGTGCTGACCTGTGCCTCTCTCTGTACTCTGTAGGGGTCCAGTCCACCCTGATAGAACAGCTCATGGTAGTGCTGCAGGTCAGTCCAAAAGTTAAGTGCATTCTCCCACAGCTGAGACAAAACAAAACCTTGGTAAGTGTCCTCATGAAATTAATTTAAAAAGTTTGCATTTAAGATGTAATTGTGCCACATTATGATAGCAATTACATTTCAATGTGCAATCGTGATTAAATGTGATGGACAGAATAGAAGTGCAAACAATCCAGTAGCTGCTTGTACCTGGTTTCCTGATTGTTCACAGAAGTTTGTGAAATATAAGCCAGCATACGAGTCAACACACAGAGCCTGTAACATCTTCTCCATTCTTCTGCTGTCCAGTAACTGACTTCTACTAGAGTATAACTGATGAAATATGTACACAGAAGGGAACAAAATGTATACAATCAATACAATCATTTCTTTAAAAAGAAAACATAAATCTCCAGCTGCAATAATTATTTCATTTTTGCTTGATTGAACAATTAGACGATTTATCATTTAGTGACTATAATGTGCAAAAATTGTGAACATTTTCCATAACAATTTCCCAGGGTAAGTTCAAAGTTCGTAATCCAAAGATACTCAATTTCTATTGATATTAAAGAGGGAAATGTAGAAAATCCTCAGGAGAAGCTGGAAATTAATGTTTGGCAATTTTGTGATATTGTCCATTGATTGGTTACCTGATTAATCCTCTAAGCTCCACTTCAAAGCAACAAGGGACAATAAACCCCGTGCCCCAGAGAGTGAGAGCCCATCGCTGCTGCTCTCTATGTTTTTGCTTTCACATATTGCTTCAGAGGCTTCTCTCCCCGACCTTAAAACTTTTATGCACCAAGTGTTATCATATCTTATCCTCCTACCTGTGTATGGACAGCATGGGGGGTCTGGGGCAGGCAGGGGTCAGGGCAGAAGGGGGGCAGGGTCATAGAGCCATGGTGGGTCTGTATGTCTGACTGAGGGCTAACACTCCGCTGTGTCCACAGCTCTAGATGAGGGGAGTCATCACGGTCTTCCTGAACACAGTGGGACGTCCAGTACCGAGGAACCCTGTGGGGGAAGGGGAGAGAGAATGACCAAGGACATTTATGCCGGATATAAATCACAGTCATGTCTGGAATAGTATGCTACTATTTTTGGACAAAAAGGAAAGAAAGTTTTTGACAGGAAAACCTGACAGGCACAGTATGGTACCAGAAACTCTGCTGAGCCAGCCTGGGCTCAACTCTAAGTAGAGAAAAAAAGGACATTGCCTTACAGCAGGGGTGCCAAATATACGACCCTGGGGCCAGGCCGATCTGCCCCCCCTGGATAACTTTGCAAAGTGTGAAGATTGCATTCCAATTTTTCATGTTCCTATTTTTCCACTGGGGGTCGTGCTGTCCTAATAAGAGTAGCAGGACCGATGCTGGATACACAATCATAGATCCCACATGCTTACAAACCGACTAATACTAATAATACATTTGATTTATATAGCGCTTTTCATGATACTCAGACACTTTACATATATAAAATATTTCAGAAAGACCACGCCGTTGTAACACATGCAGAGTGTGTCTTGGCATTGTCTTACTGAAACAAGCAGGGACGTCCCTGAAAAAGACGTTGCTTGGATGGCAGCATATGTTATGATTGTTGGGTCTATGTAAATCAGAAATAAGTCATAGAGTGTGGTCTATACCTACTCTGTGAAGTGTTCTGAGATAACTTTTGTTGTGATTTAGCACTGTGAATACAATTGAATATGTGGCTCCAAAACTTGTACTTTCAGCATTAATGGGGCCTTCACAGATGTGCAAATTACCCATGATGCCATGGGCATTAACACACCCCCATACCATCACAGATGCTGGGTTTTAAACGTGCGCTGAAATCAATCTGGATGATCCTTTTCCTCTGTCCCGGAGGACACGACCTCCATGATTTAAAAAACAACTGTAAATGTGGACTCGTCAGAACACTTTGGGTCAGTCCATCTCAGATGAGCTCAGGTCCAGAGAAGCAGCAGTGTTTCTGGGTGTTGTTGATTTATGACTTTACCTTTGCAGGGTAGAGTTTGAACTTGCACTTGTAGATGTAGTGATGAACGGTGTTAACTTACAGTGGTTTTGTCCTCAGTGTTCCTGAGCCCACGTGGTAACATCCTTTACAGAATTTTTTGTAACGTTTTTAATGCAGAGCTGTCTGAGGGGTCAAAGGTCACAGTCATTCAGTGTTGAGAGGTCAAAGGTCACATTCATTCAGTGTTGAGGGGTCGAAGGTCACAGTCATTCAGTGTTGAGGGGTCGAAGGTCACACTCATTCAGTGTTGAGAGGTCAAAGGTCACATTCATTCAGTGTTGAGGGGTCGAAGGTCACAGTCCTTCAGTGTTGAGGGGTCGAAGGTCACACTCATTCAGTGTTGAGGGGTCAGAGGTCACACTCATTCAGTGTTGAGGGGTAGAAGGTCACAGTCATTCAGTGTTGAGGGGTCGAAGGTCACACTCATTCAGTGTTGAGGGGTCAGAGGTCACACTCATTCAGTGTTGAGGGGTCGAAGGTCACACTCATTCAGTGTTGGTGTTCAGCCTTGCTGTTTACGTGCAGAGATTTCTCCAGATTCTCTGAATCTGTTGATGATATTATGGACTGTAGATGATGAAATCCATCAATTCCTTTCAATTGTACGTTGAGAATCGTTCTTAAACTGTTGGAATATTTGCTCACACAGTTGTTCACAAAGTGGTGACCCTCACCCGTCCTTGCTTGTGAACGACTGAGCCTTTCAGGGATGCTCCTTTTCTACCCAATCAGAACACTCAATGAACCTGTTCACCTGAGGAATGTTCCAAACAGGTGATTTTTGAGCATTCCTCAACTTTCCCAGTCCTTTGTTGACCCTGTCCCAGCTTTTTTGGAACCTGTTCCAGGCATCAAAATCAAAATGAGTAAGTTTATCTGTTTGAACATTAAATATCTTGTCTTTGTAATGGAACCTGTTCCAGGCATCAAAATCAAAATGAGTAAGTTTATCAGTTTGAACATTAAATATCTTGTCTTTGTAATGTATTCAATTGAATATAGGTTGAAAAGGATTTGCAAATCATTGTATTCAGTTTTTTATTTAGGTTTTACACAGCGTCCCAACTTCACTGGACTTGGGGTTTGTAGATTGTTCATTCATTTTCAGAATGTTGTACCTCTTTACACTAAAAGAAAAGGACAAATGTGGAGGTTTTGCTATTTATTGGTGATTGGTCAATAGTTTTGCTGGCCCAGATCGGGCTGTATGTAGCCCCACAAACTAAAATGAGTTTGACACCCCTGCCTTGCAGTACATGGAGTTTGTCACAAAAGTAAAGTAGCAGGCCATATGTATGGAAACACAAAATCTATAAATAAAATGCACACACAGGTACAGTATTTATCAATAACATCAGGGAACTTGAATACTGTGAATTGTGAATCTTACCAGTAGTAGAGCAGAGACTCGGTGAGGAAGGGCTGAACTGAGCACAGTTTCTCCTCTGTCCAACAGGGAGAGGTAGTGAGTCCCAGTCTGGAGAGCAGCTCCACATTGAGACTGCTCCGGCTGCTGCTCAGCAGGTACCGGCTCCTCATTAGGACCAAATGCCTGATTAAATAACCATATTACATTACTTTCGTTCTTCTTTTTATACTTGCAGTTGTCATCCAGAAGTGTTATAAGTTCAATATCAACAATGACCTTCAAACGGAGGCTGAGTTTAGTTCATCACAAGAGCAAGAAGTGAGTTCCATCATGTTGTACGTTTACCTGTTCTTCCGCTCTCTGTTCTGTGTAGCTTTCAGTCTCTCTATATCCATCCAAAGATTAAGTAGCTTCTCTCCTGGCGTTCCTCGCAAAAACTCCTTAAACTCATCCCAGCCTGGTCTATTACCATGGCAACAGGTACCATGGTAACAAATATCAAGGATATTTTCCTGGCCTGTGCCTCTACACTCCACCTCCCTATTCTTCTGAAACCACTCTGTCTTCTTTTCAACTCCACTGCGCCTCCTGCCTTCTTGAACTTTCTCTTTCTCCCCCCCAAACCTTTCTGTGCCCCCATCAGCCAAATGCAGGCAAACTTTACATTCACAGGATCTGTCTTTGCTGGTACAATTTGTCTGCTCTCCTGACTTACTGAAACAGTCAGGAGTGTTGGCCTGGCTCTGACCATCCTTCATGTACAGTGCATTGTTAAGCACCTGTTTAACCACTTTGGCAGCCAGGTACTCCAGCTGAAGTTCAGAAGACTCATTGTTCTGGCTACTGGACTCTTTGAGATGCTGCTCCTCCTCTGTGATGCTGAGGCTAGACTCTGTTTGTGAGCTCTGGAGTTTCTGTGTTTTCTCACAATTAAGGTTAGAGGAGGAGGAACATGAGGAGGACAAAGAGGAAAAGGTGCATGGGTTATCTGGCTCTGAACAGCTGGAAAAACATCTGGATGATTCAATGCATTTTGTGTTGATATGTTCCTTCTGGCCAGAGGGTAGACATGGAACATTGTGCATCCCTACTGACCCTATACAGGAAGGAAAGAGAGACTATAAGTATCATTATCTTTATTATTAGACTTCAGCCTGCACATACAGTTGTGTTCAAAATAATAGCAGTCCCACATCACTAGCAAGATAAATGACTGTTTTTGTTAGAATTTCAACTTCTACACTGCAAGTAAGTTTCTAGAAGCTTCAGTAAAGGTATAGAAAACCAACAGACCCAACAGGCATGACGTACATGCTACTGATTCTGTGAAACTGAATTTACTGATTGATTATGTTAAAAAAAAAGGTGTTAAACAGGTGGCCCTTATTTTAGGATCAAGGCAACTGACTGCATATATGCTGGCTGGGCATTTGTCCTTGAAAAACAGAGCAGAATGGGTCGTTCAAGACACTGTTCAGGAGAAGAGCGTTCTTTGATTAAAAAATTAATAAAAGAGGGGAAAACATACAAAGAAGTGCAGAAAAGTATAGGCTGTTCAGCTAAAATGATAGCAAATGCTTTAAAATGGCAGCCAAAACCAGAGAGGCGACGAAGAAAAAGAAAAACGACTATGCGAATGGATCGGAGAATAACCAAAATGGTAAAGGCTCAGCCAATGATCAGCTCCAGGAGGATCAAAGAAGAGCTAAGATTGACTGTGAGTACTGTAACAATCAGACGACGTCTATGTGAAGCCAAGCTACCAGCAAGAAGCCCCCGCAAAGTCCCATTGTTAAAAAAAAGACATGTACAGAACAATTTGCCAAAGAACACATTGACTGGCCTAAAAAGAAATGGCATAATATTTTGTGGACTGATGAGAGTAAGATTGTTCTTTTTGGGTCTGAGGGCCACAGACAGTTTGTCAGACGTCCTGCAAACACTGAATTCAAGCCACAGTACACAGTGAAGACGGTGAAGCATGGTGGTGCAAGCATCATGATATGGGGATGTTTCTCGTACTATGGTGTTGGTCCTATTTATCGCATACCAGGGATCATGGATCAGTTTGGGTACATCAGAATACTGGAAGAAGTCATGCTGCCGTATGCTGAAGAAGAAATGCCCTTGAAATGGGTGTTTCAACAAGACAATGACCCAAAACACAGCAGCAAGCGAGCAAAATCATGGTTCCAGACAAACAGAATTCAAGTAATGGAGTGGCCAGCACAATCCCCGGACCTTAATCCCATTGAAAACTTGTGGGCTGACATAAAAAATGCTGTTCATGAGGCAAAACCAAGAAATACAGAGGAATTGTGGAACGTAGTACAATTGTCCTGGGCTGCAATACCTGTTGACCTAACAGAAGTTGGTCGACTCCATGTGCCACAGATGTGTAGCAGTTATCACAAACCATGGTTATGCAACTAAATATTAGTTTATGAATCTCAGGAAAGTTTAATCTTCAAGCCTTTCTTAGTTTATGCAGTACATTTTTGAGTTTTGTGAAGAAAGATGTCAACACTGCTATTTTTTTTATACTTTTTTGATTTATATATACTTTCTGTCAAATATTATCAAATTCAATTACTTTTTTCCACTTTTCTGGCTTTGAAATAGAATGTGCAGTGTCCCCTATGCATTTGTGTTCATTAAAATACAATTTATTTGAAGAATTTTGAGGTTTACTCACCTTTTTAAACACACTGCTATTATTATGAACATAACTGTATATACAGTAAATATACAGTAAACATACATGTGTAAATGCACCGGTACCTTGTTTTGCTGAAATGTTCACTTGAGAATGTGAGCATATTAGGACTTTCAGTGCTTTGTTATTTTTCTTGTCAAATTGGGAGGATAAACGCAGTTGTGGGGCTGACAGCGTGGTTCGACCTGAACTGCCTTTCCTCCTCTGGATGCAGAACATTCGGTTCCATTGAAATAACAACTTGGCTAGTCTGGGAAAGAGCAGAAAAAATGGTACTCCACCAGTAACAGAATACACAAGTGTTTTTATAAAATAATTGATTTTATGATAAAAGGAACAAACTTAGCTATTGTTATGTATATCTCACAGCTTAATGTAGATTGCATGTTAGCATCCGCCAAGGCTTAGATGCAGTAAATAAGGCAGTAGGGCAACTGTCTTAAACACAATCACAAAAAGTTGCACAATACGACAGTGTATTGCATTGTATCAGGTTATACACTCATCGGCCACTTTATTAGGCACACCAGGTGCTTAATAAAGTGTCAGTGTGGTCTTCTGCTGCTGTTCCCTCTCTGTAGAAAGTAGGTGGTGTTGTGTGTTCACAGATGCTCTCCTGCATTCCTCTGTGGAACCAGTGGATATTTGAGTTCCTGTTCCAGCTCCAACCAGTCTGGCCATTCTCCTCTGACCTCTGGCTAAAACGAGGCATTTAGCCCATAGAACTGCAGCTCACTGGTTCTGTTCTCTTATTGGGACCATTCTCTGTAAACCCTAGAGATGGTTGTGTGTGAAGATCCCAGTAGATCAGCAGTTTGTGAAACACTCAGAGCAGCCCGTCTGGCACCAACAACCATGCTGCGTCAAAGTCACTTCAATCACCTTTCTTCCCCGCTCTGATGCTGCTTTGAACTGCAGCACATCGTCTTCACCATGTCTACATGCCTAAATGCATTGAGTTGCTGCCATGTGATTGGCTGATTAGAAATATGTTTAAAGCAGTTGGACAGGTGCACCTTATAAAGTGGCCAGTGAGTGTAGCACTGCTAAGGTAATGGCAGACATGTCAGCAAGACAGAAAGTACATGAGCAAGACACAGTGCCTGGAAGTGATACATTTCAGAGTAAAACTGAACACCAAGTTTAGTAATAGTATAAAAGCATGTTATAGTAAAAACATGATGTAAACAACATAAAAAGATCAAAATGAATGAAGAAAATAGGAGGTAAAACTACATTTGATTTGTACATCTAGTACATCCAAAAATAAATCGGCCAATACTTGTACTACCTGTACTCATTGTAGCAGTCACTTTGAAGGAAAAAGGGCAACCTTTCTTTCATGATCCACTGAATTCCTTGCTCTCTGTCCAGGCACTGCAAAGGTCACAGATTCCTCAGGTCATCCCTCCAAATCCACATTACAGACTTTCTACTCATCTTTATGGCAAGGGTACATGAATTATTATGAATGCAATGCATGTATGACTTAATGCATGAAAAATACATGAATTAATAAATAATGAACTATCATGAATGTGCAAAAAGAAATAGTAGTGCATAAGTTCATACACGAACAAAATACATTAATTACTGCAACAACGAAGGTATCTCAATCATCATGAGTTCTTAATGACGTTCATGTCTTCATAGGTACGTCTGTAGTTAAAGGGAAAGGCCTGTCACAGCAGTGCACATGTATTCTGTTTAATAGCAAGTGTTGTAATCCTGATGAACCATGCATTACGTTTCCATGACTCCATGTTTGTGACCTTTCAAAGAAAGTGGTGACTTGGTCCGTCGTGTTGGCTGTGAATTCTCAGTTGGTTTTTAAATATGAGTGAGTTATCTTAAATAGTTTGAGCTTTAAGCCTCTGCAATATATACTACTTTTCTTTTCCTAACTAGTATTGATAATTAAAATGGAGTGAGCAGAGAGCTGTGGTGGTTCTGCAGGTGTCTTTGCATAGTACGTGTGTTAGCCTACAGTAGTCCCGACGGTAGAGCTTGGGCTGCCGACAGACGGCAGAGGCGGTCCTAGGCTGTCATATTCGGAGGGAAACAGAGACCAGTTTGCAAGTATGCATTTATCATATGTTATTTATCGGTGCTAAAGACAGACGGGTCCCCACTTCATTTAAAGGGCCACAAACAGGAAGTCATGAAAAGGTAATGCTCAGTTAATCATGATCACAACACAATCCATGTGCTCTGCTCTGACCGGCCAGTTTTTCTTTTAGCCTGTGCCTTTAAGTGTACTCTTACACATTATTAATAACTCAGAAATCATGATGACTTAGATATCTTTGTTGTTGCAGAAATTCATGTTCCTGCTTTACATACTATTCATTCTTGTTGGTTCATGAAGTACTACATGAATTAATTCAGTCATGCATGGATTATGCATAAGCATGTACCCTTACCATAAAGTGTAACCTTTGATTTCCACACATCAGAATTATTTATTACGTACACAGACAGTGTAATGGTTGTCCACTGGAGGGGTTCCGGCCAGGGCTGTGGGCTCACCAGTAAGGAGTTTGGATTTGCTGTGATGTAGGACTGATTGGATTCTTCTGGAGACACACTCAGCTTCCCCATTCACTACCTCAAACTGCCCGGTCTCCTGGTGGTACAGCAAAGCCTTTGGGAAAGACTGGGAAAAGATGTAGGGCTATAAGAACAGTGGAAGAGTTCGGTCAAAAATATGCTTCTCTATTCAGGACTACTGTACCGGCAAACTTAAGAAATCATTGAAGAAGTGAGCCAGTACATCATCAGAGGCCAAAGAGTTCTCCTGCATGGAGATAAAGAATAAAATAATAACACTTTAAGGAGCCTCCACTGAAAGAGGCAAAGGACTTTTACTAAACACCAACTGTAATAAACACTTCAACTGGTTCTATAGATTGACAAAGTTATGAAATGCCATTCTAAATTAATACTCACAAAATTGCCAGCAGTAAGATGGGGAAACTCTTAAAAATACAAAGTAAAACTTTGGTTACCAAACCAACATCAGTTCAAAAAAGTCAACTGAAAATTCTTAAAAGTACTGCTCTTACCTGTTGAAATTACACCAAACATTGTTCACGTCAAATACAGAGGCCTGTATGGTATTTTCACACCGGCTGTGCAAAAGTCGAGCCAGGCGTTCACGTATAACCATTTGTCTCGCCACAAACCTCTCGGGGTAATTACAGACACACTGCAGGTTGCTATGGAAGTGAACTCATTTTCAAAACACAGGGGGCGGTAAAAGTTTAACTAGAGAAAACCAGGACGACACAAATAAGTTTGTTTCTTCTTGCAGTTTGTGACTTAAAAAAAGACTTTATTCTAAAGTGTTCACATAATGGACAATGCTGTTACTATCTAGAATCACTTATGTACATGTAGAAAAAGAGTATTCAATGAGAGACAGATATTGTTGGTGCAGTTAAGATGTTATACCACTAGATGGGGGCAAACACTAACACATTGATTTCATTATTCAGACTGAAAGGGGAAACTCAGTTTAAAAAAAGGACCAATTATTTTACAAACAAATATGTAAAAAAATCAAATTTATTTTAAAACGGCTCTGAAAACACATTAGTAAAAGTTGAACATCTCAGAAATTCACAAAAACATTCTGTAAAGTTGATCAGTGTGTATGGAAACTTACATCAACAGCAAAATTCAATCAATGTTCTGCTGGTGAGACTTCCTTCACATTCATAATTAAAAACACACAGGTAAGAACTGTGTTGAAAAAAAGGGTGAAAATACAGTACAAACACAGGCAAAAAGACATTCATAAGTACAGAAGTTGCTCTCATGTACTGGCTACAAATCAGTTTCCTTGTTGCTAAGCGGCATCTGCACCATTAGGCCTAAAAAAACCCACTCAGATTAGGCAAACAGGCATTCAGTTCACTTTCTGCTCATAGCCTCCTGACGTTTCGCTTGCTTTGAGCACTTCCTGGAACAAGTATGTCCTTCTTGCGGCGCCCTGCAGACTGGCTGCCACACTCTCTGGAGCCATGGAAAGCACACAAGCAGGCTGTACAAAACTGGAAAGCACAGTCAGCTCTGCTGCACACACCCTCTCCTTTCACTGAGTGACACCTTGCTGGATGCTGACATCGAGGGCAAGGCTTGAGGCACTCATCATTGAAAAGGGTTTTGGCAACCTGAAAGAAAAAAAAAATGAAAATGACTTAAAGTAAATGTTTAACGTTAACTTCTCTCAGCAGATCCTTCAGTGAGATAATTTAGAAAGCCCATCCATCCTCCAATGAACGGCAGTCCTCAATCATCTATCCCAGGAGTTAGCAACCTTACGCACAGGTGACATCATTGGCACACGATAGATTAACCAATGGCACACAAGCAATCTGTGTGCAAGAGAGATTCTTGGAAATGTTGAGGTGCCCTCTCATCCGCAGCCTGTTATTTATGGTAGTTTGATTGACTTTTATCCCCATCTGCACTCCATGAAGACCCGCCCTACTCTGCCTCTGGTTAGTACTTGGTTAGAAAAATGACAGCCTTGAGTGGGCTCAGTTGATGATGGTACATCAATTAACAAGAACATTTTAAAAAGATACCTCATATCGAAATGGTTGCTGACCCCGGATCTATCCCAACATTGAATATAATCCGTTTAAGGAAATTCAGTGCATCATTTCAAACTCACTGCTAGAAATTTATCCTGTTTGTGGCTGCTGCCTGAATTCAAGGCGCTGTGCTGTGATGGGGTTAAAGTGCGATTTCCTGACTGTGGGGTGCAGAAGCTGGACCTCCTAGACTGGGCCTGAACCACTTTTAGGGCCGACCTCTTAAGCAGAGTCAGTCTGGTCTCTGCATCAGGGACATGGATGGCACCACCAAGCTGTAAAACAACAGCACAAAGTTAGAAGTCACTGTTCATTGATATCCATATTGATAGGCTGCATCACAGTGAAACATTCCATTACACTGAATCACAGAGAGAAAACTGCTGTTGCACTGCATAGTCTGAGAAGACCTTGTTTCACACTGCTGACCATCAGTGCCACAGCACAGAGGTTTTTCAGGCTGATATAAAATACCTGATTGAGGAAGAGCAAAAGCAACAGTGCCCTGTGTAACACCGGATATTGATGAGTCCTGTTCAATATTGGCCAGTATGGCAAATGTCTTACCTCAAGAGCAGCCTCCACTTCACTCAGGTGGTGTCTTCTCTTAAAACTAGCTTGCTTGTCTTGTTGGATGATTTCATTCCACTTTTTGCACACCTGCCCACACCTGCCCACAACAAACAGATGCACCCATGAGACCAGTATTTTCAGCCCTCATTGCACCTTTAATACGGTCTGTGTCCTTGACTGTTTGTAAACTCATGTTTTGCGTAATAATCAGGCTTTACATTTACATTCTACTCAGATTACTGGAAAAGAAGTGGGCTGGGATTGCCTCCACAGGGCTCTCTAGTACTGTTCTGAATGTTAAGTACAGCCTTTTTAATTTAATTTAAAAAAAAAAATGCAAGACATGTAATGTGCTCTAAGCTAAGTATCAACGATATGCTGTATGAATTCTACAGTGTTCTGTATAGTTTATATGATTGTATTCATATTTAGAACTTGATGCTGTTAGCAGTAATTATTAGTTTAATTAATTAAATAATCAAACTACTTAACCTTTAAAAAGGAAGTTGGGTTGAGTTATAAAGTAGATTTGACTTTGTATTGGAGCAATGACAGCTATATTTACTGAAAACATGAACTCCTTGCCTGTAGATGCTCTCGGGGGTCAGGTGGCTGAAGATCACAGCCAGGACGTGCCTGAGGTTCCTCTTTTTCAGCTCTGCAAGTATGTCCACCTTCCTCAGGCCCATCTTCCTTCCAATCAACCCTGCCAATGGCATGGTGGTTCTGAACGTCACAGGGGTCTCAGTCAGTGCTGCTGTGGACTTCAGCTGCTCCTTTAGGCTTGGACTTTGGCCAACAAACATGTGGGCCTTCTGTTGGCACATGGCATGAACCAGCTGCAGAGCTGGAGTCAGAGAGAGATTGACTGGGGTTGTCCTTAGAGGAGTTACATCCGGATTAGCAGGAGCTTTGCTAAAAGGTGTCATGTTGTCTGGTTTGGTTGTAGTTGGTCTTAGTGGGGTGGAACCGCCTTGTTTTGCAGAGGCCAAAGTGTCAGAGGTCATGCTATTGCCATATTTAGCAGATAGGACATGGCTAGGAGTGGCACCGTCAGCAAAAACCTCATCTTCTGTAGAGCGGCTCTGACACTGGTGAGGCTTTCTCTCCATTGGGTCTTCCTCAGACTGAGAGCCCCCTTCTTTAAGTGTAGAGAGCCTGTACTGACGCTGCAAACGGGGGCGCCACTTTGCATCTGCCAGATTTGGGGTTTCACAGTTTCCTCTGGAGGCAGAGAGCAGCTCCTGGAATGAACCGTCATGGTCCACCGAGGAGTCTTGAGATTTATCAAGAGCCAGGGAACTAAAACCACTGTCTTCATACACAGACCTGTTCCAGAGTTAGAAGGGGGGGGGGGGGGGGGTAAGAGAAGCGTGTATTGTAATTAATTTATTATTTATATAATTAATTTATTAATTAATTTATATATTTATTATTTATAATTATAGTGCCAAACCATAATAAGAGTTCTCAAGACACTTTACATATAGAGGTCAAAACCACACTGACTTAAATGATTTACAGAGACCCAACAATTCCCCCAGAAGCAGCAATAAGCCGCACTATCTTAATAATAATAATATTTATATACAGCATTCAGCAATCTTGTGCACAATATAGGGACTATTCTTTTATTAATTTCTTCTCCAAGTATTCAAGTGGGAAATTAAGACAGCCAATTGTAAAAAAAAACAAAACAAAAAAAACCCACATACCTGATATATTTGGGGTTATGAGTGGGTGACGGTGTGTACAACCCACTTGAGCTGTCATGTAGGTTATTTTTCACACCTCTGACTGGTGATTGAGAGTTTTCCTTTGATGGGGGAGGCAGGGATTTGATCTTTTCAATAGGAGTCTCAATATTACTTTGATCAGAGACAGAAATGCTCTCACTGAAGTCTGCATCTGAAAGTGAAACTCTTCTCCCAAAACCAGAAAGGTGACCAGAGTTGAGTTTACCATCTTCAAGAGTGGAGGTCCTCACTTGCGAAAACAGGAGACGACGTTTCCTACCAGACAGAGGCAGTTCCTGCTCCAGTTTTAAAGTGCTTGATGCGAAAGCCCCCATCACAGTGTCTAGAGAGTCAAATGATGCACTGAGCCAGTGCATAGAGCTGACACTGATGGAAGACTCAGTCCTTCTGGTCCATACCGATCTTGTGTTGTCAGTTTTGACATCTGTGGTGGGTTTGCCCATTAGAAGCCTGTGTCGCAACAAGGCCTCTTTTTTGTAAACTTTAGGAGTTTCACACCAGCTAACTGCCGATGGCTTCTGTATTCCCCTGGAGTTTTGGCCCAAACCTCCATCCGGTTCTCTGTTCCTCTCTTTTGTTGTGACAGATAGCCGGAGGTTCTCTTTCGGTGTTTCACTGTATTCTACTGGAGACAAAGACTGGCAGGAGTCAACTCCGCAGATGCTCTTTGGGCTGTGGAATAAACCCGAGTATCCACTGTCAGAGCAGTCATCATAACACTGCTGGCCTTTGCAGCGCTCATGGTAGACGTTTGACTCAGGAGTGCACTGCATTTTCTTCCTCCTGTATGCTCCTTTTGTTTTGGGTGGAGTTAATTGACCTACAGACAAAAAAAAAAGTTGTTGGTGAAATTATTCAGGGACAACTGAGCAGCATGAGCTGTGCCTGTCTGGTAACTGATTAGTGCACTGGTTCTCAAACTGTGGTACATGTTTCACTGATGGTACTCAAGCTCTCTCTGGTGGTACACGAAGGAATTTCCAAAATAAAAAGGGAAACATTAATAACTAAATTAATATAATCCTAAGAAAGTAGTTAAACTTTTAAGATCGTTGAGATGTAATTTAAAGTTCAAAGTTAAGTTCAGCATTCCCTGTCCTATGTTTGTTTGAGCATGAGCCTGCTGCGTGCTCATGCTCAGATCTAAACTGTGATGAAAGAGAGTGAGCAGAGGTAAAAGGATTGGTTTGAAAACACTGACATGTCACTTCTGATGCTGCCCTTTCATTCAGCGTGGCTGAAGACAGTCAACAAGAAATACTCCTGTGATTAGGAGGAAACCTTCCCGTCTGTGCTGAAGAGTGTATTTGAACATTGGTCTTAGTGGTGGGGCTGGAGGGAGCCTGATTCTGACGGAGGTGGGACGTCAGGTACAAAGTTTGACAACCACTGGATTAGTTCATTATAGCTAGATCAGCTAGCATAAAAGTTGCCCGTGTTTGCAGGGTCTTACCGTATTTCTACTCAGGTGCCGTCATATTGGATTCAGTTTGTGATAAGACATGAGACAAATAATAAAAGCATGTGTAAGGTATCTAAAAATCGTTGTCAGCCTTTACTGTAGGCAGAAGTTTGTTAAACACAAATTGTCAAAGAAAGTGAGCTGGTTCAACACCAAACATTCTCAGCTGTTTCATCAGCGTTGCTATGAGAGGGCGTGTTTTCGATTTAAATGCCCCGTCGCGTGCTGTCTGCGGTGCCGCTGTAAAGTGAGCTGTAGCCGCCAAAACGAGCAACTGACCCCGGGGACTCAGACGAGGGTCAAAGGGGGGTCGTGTCACTTTAAGGCCATTTTAGCTCCAGTTAATATTACTTTACACCGGTTAACGAACGAAAAACGGCGGTTAGTTCTTCAGCTTGGTCCGCGTGCCCCGAAGAGGAGGCCAGAATAACAACCCTGCACGAAGAAACCGCAATTATTAACATTTAAACAATACATACAGCAAACGTCAGAGTTAAATGCACTCAATACGAAGTTAAAAAAGACCGTTTTATAAACAACCAAACGCACTGTAAGACTCCCTCGGGTCCTACAGACATATTTGTTAGAGATAATAACGTTAGTATGGGATGTGTCGTAGTTTAAAAACATTATATATTCGCATTGAACATAGCAAAACATACTCACAGAGCCAGGCTAACGTTGATACAGAGGCGGTGTGTTCTGGTGGGCAGTGTTTCCCCGGCTCAGTTGTAGGCCTCAGCGTGCACCTGGTCGTTGTTTCTGTTTGCTACATGTTCCTCTGCAGCAAAGGAAGCGGCCAGCCACCTTTTCAAATTTGGAACCACTGTGGACTGCGTGACGTGTTTCCGCTTTGGTGTGCACTTTCACTCTTCCGTGTGTGGTTACCATAGTAACAGAACATACTCCGCTTTGTAGATAAAGCTAAAGAGGTCAAACAGCAGCAGGTAAAACTATTTCATCAACTTTAATAGCAATGTGTTAAGTTAACATTACGTTGACCATGAACACTGGCGTTTATTAAATGAAAATGCTGCCTCTCCGTAATGTTAATTGCTCAAATACGAACACAAAAGTTAACTCAAGACTGCATCACATTGTGTAGGGCTAACTCACGCTCTAGCGTTAAATGAGCCTAACTGTTCGGTTAGCACACTCTGCTATTAAAAGAACATACTGTACGGTATAACGTTATATAAGTGGAGATCAAAATTAGAGAACAGAGTATTATTTCTTGATATATCCTGAAATATTGTTTTGTTATTGTTTTTTTTGTTCAGAATTTGAAAGAATATCCACTGCTGTAATAGCATGTTTTTTTTAAATAACCAAGGCTCTTTAACAAAAACCTTTATTTAGTGAAAAAAACAGTGATCGAAATGAGAGAACAGTGTTCATTGTGCCAGAAGAGAAGGCTTCAACAATGTTTTCTTCTGTAGGATTCAAAAATGAACAGGAAGTGTAGAGGCCACAGCTTTGAATGACTTCAGCACATCTGCACCCACAGGACATCACTAGTTTCTCACACTGCTCTGCTTTGATCTTGGTCCATTCTGACTCAGTCTCTTCCACAGTTCACTAACTGGAGTGGGTTTCTTACACATTACTTTGTCACCAAGGATTTTCCAGAGATTCTCTATGGGGTTTAGATCTGGACTCTGGGCTGGGCTTTTCATTGTTTCAATATTCTTAGCTTCAAGGAACTGCTTCACCTGATTTACAGTGTGACAGGGGACATTGGCAGTGTGGTCTTTACCTACTCTATATGTAAAGTGTCTTAAAATAATGTTTGTTATGATTTGGCCCCTCTAAATAAAATTGAATTGAATTGTCTTGCATGAAAATTGAGTGGTCTTTCACTCCAAAAAGTCTTAAACGACGAGACGCTGTGTGCAGAGACAGATCCTTGCCCTGTTGAGAACTGAACTGGAGACCAACTCCAGCTGCAGAGTTGAACTGATTCCCCATTGAGAGTCTTCCCATATTCCTGTCCTTTCTTGCACTTGTTTTACGTGGACGATCGGCCTTTTTGAGGGACTTAAATGAATCTGTGTCCTTGTAAAGTTTCAGTATTGTTGAAATCACAGACTGAATGCCCAACCTCTCTCTGATGGCTGAGAGGGTCATCCCTTTGGCCTTCATCTGGACAACCTGCTGTCTCAGGGTTTCAGTCTCCTTAGAGCAGCTTCCATTTTACAAAGTAACCAGGAGAGCTGCAGATAAATAGGGTGTGTCCAACAATGAAGTCACCTGTCACCAGGTGCAGATTAACACCAATAACTGGGAGGGATCTAAAAGTGTTCTCTAATTTTGATCACTGCTTTTTCTTTTCACAAAATAAAGGTTTTTGTTGAAGTGCCTTGGTTATTTAAAAAACATACAGCATTGGTATAGACACAGTTGATATTCTATGAACAATAAAAAATAACAGTATTTCAGAATAAGTCAAGTATTAATACTTTGTTCTCTAAATTTGATCTCCACTGTACAATAACAACACAATATTACAACAGCAATAATACACTGTGTCTCTTCCCAGGTATGAGCACAGATACAGTTTTCTCTCTTCGAAACCAGTCCACCAGCGTTGACTGTAATGGGAAGGTCCCTGTGGAGCACCTGGACTATGATTACATTGAAAAATGCAAGGATGTCAAATATCTTGAGATGATCTTGAGAGTGCTGAGGTAAAAGTCACATAACTGAGCATGATCATGATTGTTAATCAAATATTATATTCGATATTGTTAATTCATTTTTCTCCATCAAGATCATTTTGTCATCCTAGAAAATGTATATGCACTGTCTGTTAAACTTGAATGAAAATATTGCAAGGAAGTTGTGCTTTCAGAAAATAATGTTTTACTTTGTGTAAAGGTCTGGTGAGGAGGGCATTTATCCTCATTTGATTCAATTCTGTGAGAGTCACTTGGAGAAACTGGACCCGAGGAGCCAAGCTCTCAGGAAGGAAAACCCTGTGGCTACAGCAGCTAGCCTCTCTAATGCTGAGTGGAGTCAAATTGTTGATGGGTTAAAGGCATGCTACACATTATAGTATCTGTTTTTAATCAATCCTGCTCAATTCCTGCTCTCTTATATGTCCATTTCTCTGAAAATCCGCCATTTTGATATTAAATAATTTGTCCTTTACAGACATGGCAAGAAGGCACCAAAAGGACTGAGACTTCACTAAAAGAGCACTCAATGTTTGATGATCTAGTGAATAAAAATATGCCCCCTATAAGAGGTTCCAATTGCTCTTTTCCCCTGAATCAGGTATATATAAAAGTCTCCAACTATGTACATTTATGCATACAATAAAAATAGTAAAATTAAGTCTTATGTATTCACAGACTTCAGTTCCAAAAACAAAGAAGAATTCCTCAAAGAGCACTCTCCCATGTGATTATGGAGAATGGGACAAGTGAGTAATTTTGTCTCTGCATTTGTCTCTGATGTTCAGAAGATAGAACACGCTGTTACAGCAGCTAAAGACACTGAACATAAAAGGTTCTTCAAATTTTACTTTACAAAAAATCCTTAGCTAAGTTTCTTTCATTACAATGATCCACAGCTAAAAGGTTATTGATGTTTCAGAGCATCATTTTGCAGAAAATCTTCCTTTGCCCAAATATATTTCCTTCTATTTTCAGGTTTGATGTCGAAAAAGAATGTGAAAGAATCAACGGAAATGTGGTCAAAAACGACCAATCCGCCATTATAAACACTGGACACCCCAACATCAAGACTAACGTGGATGCTTCATGTAAGTAGTTATTCGTAGCAGCTTATGTTATTTTGTGCTCATAGTGCAGAATTGAGTATACTACAGTTTTGTGGGTATGTTTCTGAAATGTATGGTCTCTACAATATATTCAGTGCTGACACAACAGGAGAAGGTCCTTCTGGCAAATCGTGAAAAGGACAAAGGCAATGAAGCTTTCAAAGCAAAGGATTATAAGGAGGCAGTTGCATACTATTCCAGGTCAGGCTCTTATGTCAGTTAAATTAAGATAGAATTTGTTTCATATCTCCTCTGGGGGCTGCAGTTTGTATATCATGCTTCCTGGCATTTAATTAGACTCATTCATTTAAGTTTGATTCCATTCCCATTTACTGTACCTCTAAGTGTTTGTCCATTAACCTCATTATAAATACAGCTTTGTTTTATTTTTGCCCTTCCATTACAGAAGCCTATCCATAATACCAACTGTAGCTGCATACAACAACAGAGCCCAGGCAGAGATCAGTCTGAAGCTCTGGCACGATGCCATGAGAGACTGTATGAGGGTGCTGGAGCTGGAACCAGCCAACATAAAAGGTGCTTTAGTGGAGTCACAACTATGCATGTAAACAGAAATATGATATATATGACTCTAATGTTGACATCATTTATATGTCTACACTGCCTCAAGAAGCTGTTCTTTTTTTTGTGAAGCCCCTTGTTTTCACATTGGCAGCTTTACAGCACAGGTGTAACAGTAGCTTCACTGTATGTCATGTCTGTATTATATGTGATTTATTTTTCATCAACAGCCCTGCTACGTCGCGCAACTGTTAATAATCACATTGGCAACTTCCAAATGGCTGCTGAAGATCTGAGGGTGGTGCTTAGGGAAGAGCCACAGAATGCTGCAGCCACTGTAGGTGATATAAGTACAGAGGCATGTTGATTACATGCCAGTAGCAATTCTGTCCACTAGGTGTCACTGTATTTATGTGAGATCAGGCAATTAAAAACAGATTGCAGCTGCTGCAAGGTATTAATATACTCATACGTAGTCTGTTATACTGTAGCGAATGGTGTCACTTTTTTCAGTTTTCTATGTTGGGTGGTGAGCTCAAGGTGTATTTTATCAAGTCACCTTTGAGGACATTGTTTTTATGTCCATTAATGATGTATTGGGGATTCTAATGTACAGTAGGTGAGTGGGGAGAAGATTTTCCTTTTACAGTGCCACAGTAGGTGTGTCCATTTTGCTGACTCTCTTAACATAACTGGTTTGGGTTCCTACTGTTGACAATTTCTAATGTGTGAATTATTTATGGTTTAGCAACTTCTGTCTGAGTCTCTAACTGAGAAGAAGATGAAGGGATGTCAACCACAGCAGCAAAGCAAAAGCAAAAGAATCATCATCCAAGAATTAGAAGAGGAAGATGACAACAATGCCAATGAGACAAAAGCAGAACAGACTGGTGAGAATGTTTGAACACATGCATAATCAATATCTATGTCCTTGATTTACACACAGAGACACAAGCCAGTGAGCGTTTATAATTCCCTGAATCCATCCAGAAATGTATGATCAATTCAAATATAGGTAATGTTCTCTTAGCTACATTAAACACAACATGGACAGTTTAATTAGATTACCTATTTTAAGAGATAGTCAGCTAAAACTAACCAACAAGCAGATATCTATTGCAGTAGAGCTATAGCTCTGGTAAAATGACCAGTGAATCAGTATATTGGCATGGATGATACTATCAGTACATTTTAGCTTATCACAGTCAACTAAAATACATAGTAAATAATATATACATTAATACAGTGTCTTACACTACAGTATTTGTGTTGTGCCTGACTAGCTGCCAGGCAAAGCGTTTGCCCTCTAATCCACTGAATTTACAGAAAACATCTGAGCAAGCTTCTGCAATTCTGGTAATAGTAGGGCAGTCATCCTCACAAACCCCTCTGACTGTCTGTGCTGTAGAAAGAGGAAACACCCCTTGTCCCTTTGGGTAACGTGACATACTATGCGTGTTATCTGCCCTACCCCCACCCAGCGCTTTTATAATTCACTGTAGAGTGAGGCTGCTTCCTGGAACTCCCTCTTTGAAGTGGCTCTTGTCATGTGTGTCCAACCCTCCCCCATAGTGATGTAACCGCTGACTCCTTCCTGTGGGTGTGTCTCCCCCTTCTCTCGCTTTCTCGCCCTCTCCCTCCCTCTCCCTTCTAGCTTGTCCGGTTGAACTCAGCCAGCCTGTGGGAGGGGAGGAGAGCTCTACTGCTCCTGCCGAAAGGGGAGACATGGGTAATGCTCAAAAAAAGCCCCACAGCAGAGGGGATGGGGGTCCTCACAGTGAGTACAACACCTCCCAACATGGACACTGGAGGAGCAAAGGAGGCAGCTCTGACAAGTACAAAGTCTCGCAGGAGTCTAAGGAAAAGGTAATCAATGGAACAAGCAAGAGAGGCTCGACGACTTCAGTCCCGATTGATCACAGCAAAGAAACTCCTGTTGGAGGAAATGCAGGGGAAACTGTCAACCTTGATGCCCCATGTGGAGCCCTGCCCCCACCTCTGTCCCGGCTAAAGAATGAAGGAAACCTGCTGTTTAAGAACGGACAATTTGCTGATGCACTGGAGAAATACTCACAAGCTATTCAAGGCTGTACAGACTCAGGTAGGGTGGAAGAGTCCTCTCGTTTAATGCCGTTCTTGTTATTTTAGTCTAAGGTGGTTAGATCAGTCATATCATTCACATAGCGGGTGAGATTTTTGTTGATGTATGATATTGGAGAGAAGTTTTCTATATGCCTCCATGTCATACATATAATTACAACATATATATATATATATAACTATAACTATACTGACAGCAGTGTGTTATAAACAACTGGCTCATAGTTTCATCCCCAGTCTCACTCATATTTGAATAAATATCGCTTTATGGTGTTTAGTGACAAATGCTCTTGAGACTGTCTCCTATAACAAGTCAATACAATTGTAAATCAAAGGTCATGACCTTGCAGTTATAATACTGGTGCTTCCATTTAGTTTTTTACTACAGTGCAGGGCATGACACAAGTAAAACACCAAAAGGAAATAGGGGAAATTATAACTTAACAACAGAAATGATCTCTCCAAGACGTACACATAGAGTACACATAGAGTCTAGAAACAGTGACAAAGATTTCCATATTGAGTTAGACTTAAGTGGTTGGGACGTTTGTTTGTGTATTAAGCGATGTTGTCCCTCTAACACTGCGTCAAAATGTGGCTGTTGTGATGTATACAGACAGTGTTTCTCTTTTAGCCTCAGTCTGGTGATAAGCCTCTCAGCTCAGGTCTGTCCAGGTCACATGACTGCTAACCACTCACTGTGAAATTGAATCTGTAGGACCACAGCTATAATTCTCACAGAGGGAGAAAGTGAGCAATTGATGGAGGGAGAGAAACTGCTTCCTGTCAGGCTCATCAGCCATCAAGCATACCGACTCTGTCTCTATGTGGACTGTTATATTGTTCCCACTGAATGTGAAAGGGACTGGACATCGACATTATATAAAGGTCCATCATCTGTCTGATGTAGGGAGGGATGTAATGCTGAGAGCACAAAGGAGGATTCGTTCTTTGAACCCCTTTAACCATGCAGTGGTCAGTGGTCTGTCAAGCAGGGACACTTCTAGAAAAAAACAACAACATAATACTGACTTTCAAACTGACTTTTACAACATCAAAGTCACGCTTGAGGTTGTATATTGATGTCCTAGTTTGTACCTCTAACATGCTGTACATGCTCTACTGTCACAGTAACCTCACTGAGCAGTTGCTGAGACATCATCACTGCCTCACTGTGTCAGTATCCATAATCTGTTTTCATCTGATGAGGTGGCACGCTCAGATGACTATTGTTGCAGAAGAATGCTGCTCCATCTGTAATATACTGTACAGTATAAGCTTGATTAACCTGCCAGTAATAGTGATTGTGAACAGTGAAATTCCCATTAGTCAAGTAGAGAGAATAGCAAATACACTGAGTGCAGTCTGTGTGAGCAAGATTCAAGAGATGACGTCCTAAAAGTGTTTTCAGGAGCTTTTGCTCGGTCCTCGTCTACCTTGGTTTTCAACAAGCCCTGGGTGTATTAGGATGTTAGTGGAAGAAAAGCTAGACTCGGGCCCAATAAAGAGTTTAAGGAACTGTGGTTTATGTAACATCCAGACTCATACCTCAGATTACAAATCAAGTCAAGTTAGTTTTATTTATATTGTGCCATATCACAACACAAGTTGACATGACATGTTGTGTGGACTACTGTATACCAGACTGCATTTCACATTAACGGCCGTACTGGTCCTCCCATGCTATGGAGTCTGGACTCCCGAGTCGAACCTTCCAAGTCTGAACTACAAAGCTCACAAGTCCGAACTTGGAATACTTGGTATTGAGAAACGGCTCAGATCTAGACCATACTCTTTAAAGTACTGGCTCAGTTAACAACATGAATGGTTTTGAAAAATTCCCCCCAAAAAAATGTATGCTGAGCAAGTGAAGACAGAATTGTTGCAACATAAATGTATGTGTGAGGTTAGTTACCATGAAATGGTTTGTAATACCTCTAATCATACCTCTAATGCTGATGCAAGTTCCTCATTTAGTCATTACAGGATTCTATCATTACAATACACTCACTTTCAGCAATATAACAGACACTAAACCTTTAATTGTATAATAATAATAAGCAGTAGCCTTAGCCCGTGTTTCTATAGTTTTATTGTGTCAGGCCAGAACATATTAAAACACATAATAAATGATTAATAACAAATAAATACTTTTTAAAGACACACTTAAACCAGCCAAGATGTTCTTAAAAACCCATTGAAATATTTACCAAATGTACAGATATTCTGTCGAACAGATTGGTGAACTACATACTCTGTTTCTGACTTGTGTTTCCCTTTTTACGCAGGGATTGATAGTCCAGAGGATCTATGTATTCTGTATTCCAACAGAGCAGCTTGCTACCTTAAAGATGGCAACAGTCAAGAGTGCATACAGGACTGCACAAGGTGAGAGACATTATTGACTCATCTTGTCATACTGTGTATAGGTGGAGTGAGAAGTATTGTTAGCTGTGGATGTCAACCCAAATTTCAAAATTTGCACCGGATCTTACCTTGGTCCACCACAGCTTTCCATTTTGCAGCCTTATTACTTATAGGTGCTGCTTACAATTGCTGCAAATCCTTGAAAACACTTGAATTTTGAAAAGTGCTTGGATTTTAAAGTAATTGCTGGAAACTGATTAAAATGGTGGTCATATAGGATGCCAAAGGGACACGATATCAAACAATGTTTTTTCCTGTAATTTGTCACCCTTCTGTAGAATGTCAGGAAACATTAGTTTGGTTGTTTATAGCACTATAACATCATTGAATGTGATGAAGAAGTGCAATAATATGTTTACTGTATATACTGTATGTACTGTATATACAAATGTCATTTCCAACAGCTGTAAAGTGCTGGAATAGCTTGAAAATTCACCTTGAAATGCTTGAAAAGTGCTTAAATCTGACTTTGGAAAAGGTGTAGGAATCCTGCCTTTTCATACCTTAGTAGCAGATCGCTTTTCTTATGAGGGGATTTGCACTGGGGTATGTCGTAAGGGATTTACATTTATCTCTTTTGAAGTTGTATAAGCAGCAAACTCAGGATAACGCGAGTGAACCTCCCATGTGAAAACCTTTAAATACTTGGTATGTTTGAACTAAGATTTGACTTCTAGGGCAGAGAGTAAAAATTGGGTGGTGTGACAGATCATTCACACATACACAACAGTACATGTGTACACCAATACATACATGAGAATTATATACCGACACAGCACAAGAACATCTGAAGAAAATCCGTCACACATATAGATACCCAATCCAGATGGACAGTACTCTCAGACAGTAGCATCTATAGCTGAGGCAGCAGACTTGATCCTTTGCTCCTGTCTCATCACACCTATTTATACCAACCAGAGCCCTGGAGCTGCAATCATTCTCCCTCAAGCCCCTCCTGCGCCGGGCCATGGCTTATGAGTCCCTGGAACGCTACCCCAAGGCCTACGTGGATTACAAGACTGTCCTGCAGATAGACATCAGCGTGCCAGCAGCACAGGACAGCGTCAACAGGTATTAGCCTTCCCCTCTCTCTTCAGCTGAGAGGATGGAGATGTCTGTACTGAAACACAGAGATGACTAAATGAGTTGCCCATGGCAGATATTCCAGGGACTCTAACTGCTATTTAACTGATTAAGAAACCTATGATGAGGGTTTTTACTATCCATTGTAATTCTAAGTGAGTGACGTATTTACCATTCGCAACAGTGATGCTGGTATGAGAAACTGGAGACACCTACTGTAGCAGGAACTGTATGCCAGGTGTTTATATGTCTGTCTGTCTGGTCAGTAGATGTGTAGTAAGTAGGTAAAGGATCATTGGTCACCTACTTTACGCCATGGATGTATAAAGAGAATTGGGTACAGTATTCAAAGCAGAGCCCCCTTCATTCCTATGAAAGTTCCTCAGTGGCTCATGAAGCCAAAAAGGTTCAGCTGCCATGTCTAAAAATACCCCGATGATCTGCACTGCTTCCCCATCATAAGACCCATAGAAAAGGCTCTAGAGACTTCTGCTGGCTACTTCTGGTTTAGCACTCCAGCTAACTTGAGTGGGGATTAAATGATTTAATTTTGTGGCTCTTCTAGCCTTTCAAAATGTTAATGGACCTAATGGATCAAAATCTGATAGTGAAACGGGTCTTTTCGCAGGGGTTGTGATGCTCGAAAGGTTGTTTTGGGCCTAATGACATCATGTGATGGGAACAGAAGTGGCAATTCCAGGCTTTGGAAATCCTGGGGGCTTACTTTACACCCCTGGCCTGATTTTCCGTTTCAGCTGGTGTGATTCCATCTCATGATGGTCTCTACTAGGTGGCTTAGATAAGGAAATAAAAAAAGGAACAAGATGAGGAAATGTTATCACTCTGTCTGCCTTGTATAATATTATTTCCACATTTTGAATCTTGTTGTATAGTTTAAGAAGCCATACATTGCATTGTGTCATAGTCCTAAAGACTAAATTAAAACAAAACAAATGAAAGTCTAATTAGTGGCTAACAGATTTAGCTGGTGTTTAAAAGCAGCTCCAGCTCAAGGCTTATTCTGGCTCTCAAAGTGCATGTCCTCTCTCTGTTATGCAATAGGGAAACTCACCTGGCTGTGGCTGGCTTTGTGTTCGGGAGTACCAGCACGTCATAGCTTTAGCATATTTCCATATATATCTACAACATTTAACAATGAGATGCTTGTATAAACATACTCGTCAGCAGAAACGTGTTGATTGCACAAACCTTTAACACTTACTTACTGTGAGCCTTTTAAATATCTTGTCTGTGTGACTGTTTACTATAACCTGCTTGATATCCATGTATTGACGGATCTGCGTCCCCTTCCAGGATCACCCGGCTGCTGATCGAGCAGGACGGCCCAGACTGGAGAGAGAAACTTCCGGACATTCCTTTGGTGCCTCTGTCAGCTCAGCAGCACCGCAGAGAGGAGCCACCCAGCACAGAGGTCCTCCAGGCTCGAGCAGAGAAGGCAGCCAGAGACGCAGGTCTGTTCTGAAAGTCAAAACACAGGATTACCCTTACTGGTGTGATTCAGAATCAGATCTGAATCAGAAATACTTCCCAGGGGGAAATTGTTTTTGTTTCAAACTCCAGCTAAACAAACAACATATTATAACAACAATATTATACAAACAACAAATATTTGTAAAAATAGGAATATATAACAGTATATATATATATATATCATTATATACATGTATTTAAAATATCTTATTTACAATAGTAATATATACAGATCAAAAGTACTGTAATAATGTGCAAAGAATAGATTGTTTATGATTGAGTCTGTATAACAGAGAGGGGGGACAGGCTCTCCGAGGGATGCATTGTATAGTTTAATGACCACAGACAGGAAAGATTTCCTGTGGCGCTCTGTGCATATGGGTGCGAGGAGTCTTCTGCTGAAGGTGCTCCTCTGCTGGGCCAGTGTGTCGTAGAGAGGGTGGGCGACATGGTCCAGGATAGACCGGAGCCTGGACAGCATCCTCCTCTCTGCCACGGTTGTCAGGGTGTCCTGCTCCTCCCCCACAACATCAGCAGACCTCCTGATCACTTTGTTCAGTCTGTTGGTGTCTGCGACCTTCAGCCCACTGCCCCAGCATGTGACAGTGAAGAAGATCACACTGGCCACAACAGACTCATAAACATCCTCAGCATCGTCCGGCAGATGTTAAAGGACCTCAGCCTCCTCACGAAGAAGAGCCGATTTTGGTCCTTTTTGTAGACAGCCTCTGCGCTTCTAGTCCAGTTCAACTTATTATACACCCCCAGGTACTTATACTCCTCTACAATGTCTGCAGGGACCCCCTGGATGGAGACAGGGGTCACAGGTGTTTTTACCCTCCTCAGATCCACTAGGAGCTCCTTTGTTGAAGTCACGTTCAGCTAAGTTGAGTCATGTTGGAAAAATGCTTTGTGCTATAAAGTCCCCACAATCACATGCTGACAGGGTTTTGAGGCTTCTGGAGGTAATTACGTCTGGAGTAATAAAAAGTGTGCATTGTGTACTTTCCCCTTGACCTTTAGCTAAAAATGATTGTACACCCTTACCTAGTTCATATTTTCAATTCAAGATATTTGTACTCATCAAATAATCTAAATGCTTCTTCCACCACTGTTTCACATCAAGATAGAGGAATCAAAGAAAATAGACTCTGCCTTTTTACTACCTAAGTTAAGCTGGTTCCTGTTTCTGGTTCACTGGGCTCTAAGATAGGAGAATGTTAAAGGACTCATTTTTTATATAAGTGGACGTGTCACCTCTGTTCACTGACCGTGCACTTTTCCCCATTCCCTGGACTCTGCTGTTCTATTTAAACCCTATTGAAAGAATAGACCTGCTTGCACAGTTCTTTCTCCCAGTCCAGTCTTTGCAGCAGATTGATTTGCCCTTAGTCCACACTATGACTGATTGCTGCCTCACATATAGCTGGCACAGCATTCATTTCAAGGTTTTACACCTTCAGGCACAGAAGACTGGCATATTTCCTTGAGTTAGGTTTACTTATAAATGGGGGGGGGGGGGGGGGTGTATTGCAAGTGTCAGCATAGATTCATTAGTTCAACTAAAATAACACACAGCATTCTATTTTCAGTGATAGGGTTGGGTGTCTTCTCTCCGAAAAGACGTGCTGTACCAACTAGCTCTGGAAAACTTTATTTTGATTCATTTTGGTGCACCTGACACCTTAAAAACAACACCTCCTTAAATAAATTCATTTGGACATTTTAGAAATCTTAAACCTCCCAACCTGTACTTGTAATTGTTTATTTTACATCTTAATTATCCAAATTTATCAACCAAATAATTTGACCTTTTTTTGAATGGAGTTTTAATATTCTTATAATGGTATTGCCTCTTCTTTGTCATGTGGCAGCTGGCAGGGGGTTACTCTTTGAAATGTGAATATATTGATGCACTAAGGAAATAGGGTAATAAAACATATAAACATCAAATATGAAGGTATATGATGATTGTATTAATTTACTTTTAGGCATATTTGGAGTGTGACTGTACGGAGACCAGCATAATATGAAATGTATCTGTTGCAGGTATGGTCTGTGGTCTACATCAAGAAATCTATGACGCATTCCAAGCAAAATGAAATGGGTGTAAATGGCACGTCTGCAGTTAATCTAGAGCAGTGATTCCAAACAGGGGTACTTGTACCCTTGGGGCCACTTCTGCATTTACCACATGGGAATATAGTCATGTATCTCACCTGATTTGAAACAAACTATAAAACAATTTGAAAATTAAAAAAATATATACCGCATTGAACTGACACGGTGGTCTGGTGGTCAGCACTGTCCCCTCACAACAGGAGGGTTCCCGGGGCCCTTCTGTGTGGAGTTTGCATGTTCTCCCCGTGTCTGCGTGGGTTTTCTCCTGGTTCTCCGGCTTCCTCCCAAGGTCCAAAGACATGCAGGTGTGAGGTTCATTGATGACTCTAAATTGTCCGTAGGTGTGAATGTGAGTGTGAATGGTTGTCTGTCTCTGTTCGTCTCTATGTGCCCTGTAATAGACTGGCGTCCTGTCCAGGGGGGACCGCGCCTCATGCCCGATGTCAGCTGGGATCGGCTCCAGCCCCCCGCGACCCCGACAGGGAGAAGAGGCTGAAGATGAATGAATGATATACCGCATTGAGTCATTGGTAGCTGGAACAAAATGTGTTGCACACGAGAGTGTATGCAAAGTAGTTAGCAAGCGAGGAGAGAGAAGTTTGATAATGTGTAAATGCTTTTTAAAGTAGTTAAAAATGATTTCAATTGTATAAAAAATACTGTAACTAACTATATTGTAAAAAAATGTGTTAAATAATATCAACTTGATATTGATGAACCTGATGGGTGGTGTTGATGAATCCATCTGACGGGGGTGCGGGGCTTCGTCTTAAAGAAAAGGTTGGGAGCCACTGATCTAAACACAAATTGCAATCTTTCTTCCAAGCTGTCAGACAATCCAAATCCTTTTGATTGTGTATTGATGTTGTTTGCATGGTACGGAACAGGGAGCCTCTGCTAACTTGTTCCAGACTAATGTGATGTTGTGTTGGGACATGCAGTGACTTAAACCAAGTAACGTTCAGAGTAGAGGAGCTGTTAGGAATGAAATGGCCGCAGTAACACACATGCAATACAGCTTAGCCCTGGGTGTGTGAGACAAACATCTTGCACAGTCACATTCTCATCTTATCATCAAATGTGATGACACAAGTACACATGTTTTGCTTTTGTACTATGCAAGCAAAGGTATGTCATAGAAAGTAAAGTTCAGTTCTGTGAGTGTCTGTCTGCATGCCACGCCCTCACAGGCTGTAACTCCACAAGTAGCTTGGGTAGAAAAGGGAAGACAACCCTGCGGATTTTCAAGAAATGTCAAACTCTGGAGCATCGGACAGCTTGACAGAAGCATTGCCTGTGGGGAGAAAATGACCCCCCATCTGTAGAAAAGGGGGGAAAAGAGAACAGGAGTCCATGCACTAGCCTTGATGAGCTGAGATACAGTCTGGCATCCACAACCGATGTATCCGTGACACAACTCAAGCAACATGTTGTGAGATCAGTGTATACCATGACAGCAGTGTGGCGTCATAGCCACCTTCCAAAGGCACTTCTCTGGAATCCCAATGACAAAGGCTGGACAGTCAGAGAAGATAGATCCACTGAGGCCACATTGTTTCAGCTGCTCTGTAAGGGCTCAGAAACATAGCACACCTAGTACTGCAGTGATGGGACCTACAGTGACTGCAGAGAAGGCCAGTGTCTTTCAGTGGGATTGACGTGCCTTGAGTTTGGCTTGTGCCCTTTTTCCGAGTGCCTGGACATGACACATTTTGTCACCGAGGTTGGAGAATGTGGATGAGTGAAAGGCTGCATACACAAGATGGAAAAGGCGAGGCAAAATGAGGCCGCTTTGAATGGATATTATATATTCATACTTGATGGATTTACCCCTTTAAATTGAAGTTGATACAAAACTCTAAATAAGTGGTCTGTTAACAGTTTCTTCTGACTGAAGTGTATTTTTAAGTCTCTAGAGTCTAGGGCGGCTGTGGATCAGAGTTAGCGCGTCATGCTACATTTGGAAGATTGTCATTTTGATCCCCGATACCTCTGGTCGGAATGCTGAAGTGTCCTTGGGTAAATTGCTCTGAATCTAGATGAGATGATGGGCAGGTAGCCATCATCATCAGTGCATCAATGTGACAAGCAGTGTAAAGAGAGTGGTCAGAATAATGGTGCTGTATAAGTACAAGTCCATTTAGCATTGAGATTGACTGCAGACATGCCATTTACACCCATTTATTTATCTTTTGAACCCATCATATATTTTTTGATGACATATATTATGTTGGATTCAGCACAGTCACACCATTCCAGCAAACAAACTACAGCAAATAGTTTTTTTCTTGGACAATCCCAGACAAAAATGCCTAAGAAAAAATTAATACATTCAACGTAGACTTTCATATTTGATAGTTATGCTTATTTTACATGTGTAATGTATTTTCCTCAGTGTATCAAGATATTCACATCCCATGTAACCCCCTGCCTGCTGTCACATCAAATTTGGGACCAATCAGAGCTTGCATTATGAAATGACCTGAGTTCAGGTGTTTCATCTCCCATTGGGCCTTCTTTTATTCAAGGAGTGTGCCATATTATCTGTCAGTTCAAACACTTTTGCAGTAAACTATTTTTATACAATAATCTATTTCATGACAGGGAGACCTGAGAAAATATGAAGTAGAAAGTAGGGCCGGGGCGTGACCCCGCCACTCTAAACCCCTGGCCCAATTTAGCTGGTGTGATCCCATCTCAAGATGGTCTCTACGTGTTGTTTTCTTTTTCTCTGTAACTGACTTGACGTCATTGTAAATGAGGGTGGCCCTCACTGATCTCTGGAGTATAATTAAAGACTAATGAAGTAATCACCACTTTACCTTGTCTTCCAGAAAGGAAAGCAGAAGTCCGTTTTACAGCTTTGAAGCAAGAAGGGAATGACTTTGTGAAGAAGGGCCAGTACCAGGATGCACTAGGAAAGTACACTGAATGCCTTAAGATGAAGCCAGAAGAGTGTGCTATCTACACCAACAGGTGAGAGGCTCCGTCTCAACATGAACAAACACAGACACTGCTGTGCTCTCTCTCACTTTCTGTCGTGATACTCTGTGCTTCTCATGGGTTGTTTTCTGTCAGAAGACACCAATGAAAACTATGTAGTAGTTTGGATAAATTAAAACAGACAGTCATTATTCCCAGCTGTCATCTGCAAGACGGCACATTCAGCTCTGTGGCTAATCCCAGCTAGTTGTCAGTCTCATCACTGGCAGTAAATTAGCATGTATTGTTGATAAGTTGGACCAGAATGGCCGAGGCTCAAGAAACAGCTGCCTGCCTCAGCAGTGTCTATCACAGCTCTGTTTATAGACACTATCATATGATCTTGCGTACAGCAAGCACAGTAGAGTTTTCTCTCTGCAACTGACCCCCTCCTTTCATTTCTTTTTCACAATAGTAGGTAGGTTATTGATCATGTCACACAGGAAACTGGGATGCTGTTCTATTGTGTGTTCATGTTTGCGTGTGTATGTTGAGCTCTGAGGTGGAAAAGAGCTTGTATGTACAGCCACACCAGAGCAAACACACACTTTCTACTGCTTCACAGCTGCTGAGACCCATGGGACTGAAAATACATTCATGAATAAAGCAAAACTATTAGAGCAAAAATCAGAGATGTCTTATAGAAAATATATCTCATATAAAAATGTCTACATTAATAAGTGGGATTCACAGCTGATGAGTCACAAACTCTGTTACGCATCAACTTATCTGACAAGATAAAAGAGAGTGTGTGTGTGTGTGTGTGTGTGTGTGTGTGTGTGTGTGTGTGTGTGTGTGTGTGTGTGTGTGTGTGTGTGTGTGTGTGTGTGTGTGTGTGTGTGTGTGTGTGTGTGTGTGTGTGTGTGTGTGTGTGTGTGTGTGTTTGCAGAGCCCTGTGCTACGTGAAGCTGGAGAGGTTTGCTGAGGCCAAGCAGGACTGTGATGCAGCACTGAAAGTGGAGCCAACCAATAAGAAAGCCTTCTACAGACGAGCGCTGGCTAATAAAGGCCTCAAGGTGAAGAGAGCTGGCCATGAAGGACAAATGCCACAAAGGAATGTGTTCATTTCAGTGCTGGAGGGAAATCTATAAATTCACCCCAAGTGAATTTAAGTGTGTGTGAAGGGAAATCTAAAATATTAAAGCGGTATTTTGTGTAACCCTCCACCAGGACTATGTGGCGTGCAGTTCTGACCTGCAGGAGGTACTGCAGCAGGATCCCAATGTGCAGGAGGCTGAGAAGGAGCTGGAGGAGGTCACAGTGCTGCTCAGACAGAGTCTGGCAAACGCCAGCGCTTCAACGGCCAAACCTAGACAGACTGTCCCCATCACAGAGGTACATACATATGTACTTTTGAATCATTTTGTATATCAATTGGTCAGCATCCCTACTCAATATATTGGATTTGTTTACATGTTATTGTTTGGAAGGAAGGTGATGGGGGCAGGGGGGGGGGGGGTGAAGGAGCCTGGCTCAAGCTGCACATGGAGCCCCCTGGTATAGTGCTCGGCTGTGTGGTGGGGTGGGTTAAGTGGCCATAGTCAGAAGTGCAGGCCACATGAGCTGCAGATTATAGTCCTCTCTGTGCTTCCAAACCAAAATGGTGGAACAATTCCCTGCACATCACACACTTTCAAAATGGACTCTTTTTAGTTAAGATGATCTGAACCACCAGGTCTAATATACAGTATATGACCACGTAATGAAAGGACTGTTCTCAACAAACTCATGAAAGCATTAGGCAGCCATGCCCACAAAACAGGCCCAGACACGCTGAATTGTATGGCAGCACTGAATGGCACTCACCCAAAGTAATGTGACTGGTAAAGAAAATCACACATCTTGCAAGAATAAAGTGCTTATTATTATCCTGGGGCCAGAAACATGACTAGCTCTGTCTAATGGAGGTGTGCTTTGGATCACAGTGCTTCCTGGGAGTTGTAGTTTTATTTGATTGTATATTTAAATCAAATATCCTGTTGTATGCAGTGGAGTGTAAAACCCAGCTACCAGACTTCTAACATTGTTTATGCACAAACTGAGGACTTAAATACAGAATCTACTCCTCTGGACATTAACAACAAGCACATCTCAGACTGGATAAGTGTAGCAAAACCAATTTATTCAGAAGGAGGTGAATTGTAATAAGTTTTAAATAATAATAATAATAATAATACCAAGATTGGGAATAATGGACTGCATCTTGCCAGAATGTGTTCCTGGCTTAATAATACCTGCCTACTCTCTTCTGGCCTCTCTCATATTAAAGTCTAAAATTTCTCTATATGAATGCAGTATGCACACAAAGTAAAGATTGCCATCCTTCCTCAAAATTCAAAGCTTCTCCATCGAACCGTCTCCCAAGTCTTTCCTCTGTAAATCAACCTTAGTCCCTTGTGTTTATCTTCTTCTCAGGTTGATGGTGAGGAGGAAAACACAGGCGTTCCTAGCTCAGAGAGCAGTCCCAGAGGAGAGGACATCACAGTCAACCTCCAGCCCAGCGACGCCTACGAGTTCGGCCAGGCTCTGAACGCCGCCCGCTGCAGCAGAAACACTGCAGCCTGCGCTGACCTGCTGGCCTCCACGGTCCCAGAGATGCTTCCCCAGTTCCTGAGTACCCAGCTGGATGGAAACACCATCAGCTTCATCATGCAGGCGCTGGACTCTCACCTCCTGGAGAAAGACCCAAACCTAGTCTACCAACACCTCAACCATCTGCACACCACCAACAGGTTCTCGGTAAGATAGTTTTGTCCCAGGTTTATAGGAAGTTTATTTCTAAGTCACATGTCTCCTTACAGAGCACATATTTCATTTGGAAACGACTCCATCTAAGAAATCATTCATAGTCTTTGTAAGTCATCTGTCCATTTTGTCCCAAGCAGCTCGGTTTTTTGGAGATTAATGATGATCTGCTGTTTTGCAGGTTGTGTTGATGCTGCTGGAGAAGGATGAGCGTTGCCACATGACTCAGCTGTTTGAGCATCTGTCTGCTGCACAGAGCACAGAGTTCACTAAGAACGATATTCAGAATCTGGCTAACAAATACATCTGAGCTTCCTGCCCCTGCTCCCTGCTGCATGAGCTGCTGCACCACTACAACTCTTGGATCTATGCAAAACACTGCACAAGAACTGAGTACACAAAGGCAGGAAGCTGCAGAACGTGCCCCAGAGCAGTACAAAGGAACTGAGTCACATCCACTCCACTGTAACTTAATGTAACTGATCTGATCACTGTATGTTTGAGTGACAGTATATAAGGAATATATTTTTCTCTCCAGAACATTTTGCTATGCAGATTTACTTTTGTACCACCACTAACCATTTGCGTTGTATAACAGGCAGACAATTGGATACTATGGACCTTTCTCTGTAGTGTATTGATAAATGGGGTCCAATGTACCATGTTATGTCAGGCTACAGGCAAGTGTTTCCCTACAGACCAGTAAGTTTGCTCAGGGCAGCTCTTGTTCCCCGAGCTGAGCTTTATGGTTCCGGTCTTTGAACCCTGTCAGTCCTTTAATATCAGTCCTTTGATAAATGAGCTTCCATCAGACACCAGCGGAGATCAGAAAATGATATTCAGTGCGTTCTGAGTATTAGCTTGCCAAGGAACAGGTGGGGTCATTTGCTACTGAGCTAATTAAGATGTCCATTGCTGTGGGTCAAAACCACAAGCTTAAGTAACAATTGTATGACGATATGTATGATCTGTGTGGGAGAAATAGGTTTGCATGATATCTTATTGCTGTTCTGGGCAGTATCTGTTGAACTGATTTCTACTGACAGTGCTGTATTTGTAACTTTACAGGACTCAGATGCTCTTTTGTTTAATCAGCTATGCAATTAGCTCATCTGGGTTCTAATGTCAAATCCCTCAGTGGCTGGTGTTTGTGTCTTCTCCATAAGAAAATGACATAAAGTCATTCAACCTATTTGTTTACCAAATTAGCCTAACCTACATCTGCACATTCATCTTGACGCAGTTCAGCCCTGCAGAAGAGTTCACACCAGAGGAAAGCAGCATCTTTCAGATGCGTGCCTTAGACTTCAGACTAGGATTCACTTACATTTTGGTGAGTGTGCAGATACTCCTAAAGAGAGACTATATTTATGTCACACAGTAGCTTTATCAACATTTCAAATGGTTTGGATTTATGCATCATAAATCATACATATATCTACTTATAATTGTTTAAAATAATGTCAGTTAAGGTGAGACACTATAGACAGACACATTCATTTAGAGATTTTGATTCTGTAGATTTCTCCTAATTCATCATAAGCCAGCATTAGATAAACCCTCATTTTCAGATTAATGTAATACAAAAAGAACTGTCTTAATGTGAGTAAACATCTGTGGAAGTTTAATTGTGACGTGTTTAACATGTTGATCCTAATCACCTGTAGTGTCTCCTCTTAATTCAAAGACATATCAATGTTAAGTATTTCATTCTTGAACATTCCAGTCATCCAAAATCCAACCCGCCTGAATCCAAACCACTTTGTTTTCAAATGCTACATCAATTCTAAATGAATGTACCAAATTTAGTTCAGGTTGATAAGTTGGGGGGCGAGAGGCAATAATTTCACAGTTCCAGTTTCACTTCATTGTGTTTTTAACATATTTCAGTAGAGATGTAAATAAAATGTGTACAGTACTCACAGAGGGCCATTCAATAAACTGGAAACAGTCATTTCTTCTGTGCTAAGATGATGTGAAATAGTTCAATAAAAAAAAATGGAATACCCTGTTTGATTGAAGTTCTTGCATTACCTGAAAAACAGGACAGGCTGACGTTTCATATAGATTTTTTTATTTTTCTGATATGCATTTACACGCATATAGTAAAGCAAATTACCAAACAAGTATACAAATACCTTATGCCATTTTGCACAAATTATATCTGGCACAAGTGTTCAAATTAGGCTCAAGAAACTGGAGTTTTGGTGAAGAATGAGAAACCGAACCGGGAGGAAGAACCAAACTAGATTTTTGCTTTAGTGCCAGGAGGACTGCAGCATGGAGCCCCGTCCACCGAACCAAACTCAGTGTCCATAGGTTACAGACCCCTTTATTGAGGCTGAACACTGAGCAGTAAACACAGGCTTAAGCAAACACTCTGAAATAAAGGGTTGGAAACAGAATTTGACTTCAAGTCTGCTCAGCAGCACCGATTGGCAGCACGAACGGGAATCACAGGATGAATCAATAGGAAAGGAAACCCAGAAGCAACCTCTGTATCCCTATTAACCTTTGTGCATCGCAGAACATCAATGTAATAAGAAATACAGGTAACAGTGCAGGTGCCTCGGGCCGTTCTGTGGCCTCGATTATTTGCGTAGCATTTGTGAAGCATATACAAAAACAGCAGTCTGTATGTCTGTATAATCCTGGGTCGAGTTCATTCATCCCCATGGTGTAAACAGGACGCACTATGCTGTGTCTACGGGTGACAAGTCAAAGGTATAAGATTTAACAAGAGCCTGAGTGCTGTCTTTGGTAGGCAGTTGAAAAGTCTTCATTTACCATGTCTACCACAGTATGTTCACAGTGTGTGTGTGTGTGAATGAGCATCCCTCCTACACAGACAGACATTCTGCAACAGATAATGAGTGGTAGTTTGGAGTCTTAAAGACACAGTGGAGAGAGAGACGAACCGAACACAAAGCGCTCCTTGAAGGCACCAGAGTTAACAAAGAAAGATATCAAAGCTCTCTCTTACTCAGTGAGGCGAGACCATCAGTCTGAATAAATCACCTTTGAACAGGACAAAACATTTTCTATTATACAATTTCACAGAATTGACCAACCCATTGGTTAAGGTTAATATAATGACTTTCAGCATTATCGCAAAAACCGTGGCCTTCCAGAGACCTTTCTCAAATCAAACCCCCACCCACCCCGAACATATCATCCAAAGCTTTCCACAGAACCTAACTAGGCCCGGCTTAAAGTCATCTTAGCACTAAAAGCACACAAAGAGTTGTAGGAAACATCAGCCACTGGTCTGACCTCCCTGGCTGTCAAATACCATCTCTCACAATGGGAGTACAGCTATGTGTCCCTCCATCTAAAGAGAATGGCAGTTGTGAAGGTGATTTGAGTGCTAATATGCTGTTTGATGTTGAGCACAGGCCTTAAAATTATACACCAGAGGGTTCATTTCAAACAAATATCCAGGGAAAAGACAAAGAGTCTACTAATAAATACAGAAAAGAACGCAAAAGTTCCTCTGTTACAAATACATTTGGGGAAATAAAAAGAGGAAATAGTGAATCATATTGCCTGGTCCCTGTTTGAGTTCACTTCTGGAAAGTTGTAACATTAAGAATCCTGCATGGTGTTGCATCCGCATTGTCGAGCCAAAATCAAATACTGGCATAACTGGCACAGTGCTTTTTTGTTTGAACCTACACAGATCAATAGGACAGTGAACGAATCATCAGTGGGCTGTTACAGGTGTAGGTGCCAGTGAACTGTCAAAAGTGTCATCAGTCTGCAGGTTGCACAGGGTGAGACACCAGCACATTCTTCATATGGCTACACTTTGGAAATCTCTTAATACTTCAAAGTCCACTGACGGTCCGCACACTCACAGATCGTAGTTTCACTCAGGGTGGCGTTTTATGAAGGACAAGAATTGTAAAAGAACACGCCCCCTTTACAAGGGAACAACGGATGATGCAGGTTAAACTGTGCGCTGTGATCGGTAGTTTAGTGGAGGAAAACATGTTAACTAAAAAAGCATCTGTGCAGCACTTTAGGTATTGAGATTTCATATGTCAGTCTGTATACAGGGGTTCTTGGGCTGCTGCTGGGTTTGGGTTGGGTGCTGGTTGTTGTTGGTTTCTTTAAGCAGCTCTCTGGTGTTGCTTTGAGAGTCCAGCTCAGCCGGGCACACCAGGTTGACATTCTCCTCTGTGATGAAGCAGAGAGGGGACAGCTCTGTGCCGTGGCCCTGGGAGGAGGTGGTGGAGGTAGGGGAGTGGGGAGTGATCAGGGCACCGTGTCCCTGTGAGGAGGATGACGAAGAAGCGGGGCAGGTCTCCAGGCGGTCATTCTCCACCTCGGGTAAGGGGCTGACTGTGGCGAAGCGTGTATGGTAGTCGCCTCCACTGGAGCCGTGGCTACAGGACGTCTTCATGCTTTCCAGATCGGAGCAGCTGAACTCTGAGAAGTGGCTGGAGTGGGAGTCGGCCACAGATGGCAGGCTGCCACTCAGTGAGGGAGAGTCGAACTCTGAGGAGTTGGTGCTGCGCTGCTCCAGCAGCTGAGCGTCCATCTCCTCCCGACTCTCGTTGATCTTGGTGCTTCCGCCGCCTTTCTTGCGCAGCTTGCCTTTGCTCTTTTTGCCCCCCGAGCTTGAGGAGGAGGAGCAGGATGCCTCTTTGGCCCACTTAGTGGAGGTTCCTTTGCCTTCTGAGGACGTGCAGCCGTTGGAGGGGCAGGTCAAGCCGCAGCGGCCAACATGGCTGCCGTCATCTACGCTGCTGCTGCCACTGTGGTGCCGTAGTTTGCCTGGTTTGGATTCAATGTCAACCTGGACCTCCATACTGTTCCCATCTCTGCAACATGGGAAGATGGAGGAAGCATGAGACAAAAAAGCAAGAGAAATGAAGAAAAATACTACATGTACTGCATGTGCAAGAGTATGTGTGTGTGTGTGGCACTGAGCTCAAAGGCAAACCGGCATCATTCAGCACGATGAACACGCTGTAACATCACTTAATACTAAATGCTTCCATAGTAAATACTGGATTCTCATCATCAATAAAGAGAACCCACATGCCCAATGAATATTTTATCAATAACAATTGAATACTAATTAACTATTGAATACTTTTCTTCTGCCAAGTAACAACATTTCCAGCCTTGATCACATCAGTACATTATGTGATCACAGATGTGCATTTACTGGATATTTCATCGGTTTCATCTTACAGATTATTGGGAGGACACCTGCTGCACAGAACAACACAAACGCTGCTACTGAACTGAAGTCAGCGCTGCTCACCTGTCCAGGGCTGTGTAGGCGTTAAGAATGGAGCCAGCCATTGCTTTGGTGCTAGCGTTGTCGCTGATTGTGCCCAGGCTGACGGTGCCAGACTCTCCACTCAGGCTGCAGCGCTCCTTCTGCACGTCAGCCTGCACCTCCAGCCTGCCAACATGTTGTGAGGGGGGATTTAGACAATGAAGTCCAAAGTTGCACCACGCATTTAAATCCCGCGGCATGTGTTTCTGTTTCAGTACCTGTTTAGGTAATTGACCATGGCACTGCCGGAGAGGCTGCCGGTGATGCTGGCCCCGGCCAGGGCCATGGTGGACGCCGTCTCACTCAGGTTGTCCCTGATGGCTCCCAGACGGTCCATGTGACTGCCACTGGCACTCAGGCTGCCTGTCAGCCCCCCAACACTGCCTTCGCCTATACTGGGGTTGTTCCTGGCATCTGCCACTGATGTAGTATCTGCATAGTACGGTCATGAAATGACATTTCAAAATATAAGAATAAGGGATCAAAAATAAACGACAGCTTTCTGATGAGATTTAAAAGAACACTGAACATTAGGTCTGGGCGATATGACAAAAATATCACGATACAGGTCATTTCATACTCCAGAAATCCGGGATTTCTCTGTTAATAGGCGAACACCCAAAAACTTGTCTTGATGGCTTATTTGATGTATATTCGTGGGGAAAAAGACCGCCCGAGTTATACTTTAAGAAGGCCATGAAAACCTTTGTGCTCTCCTGTGTTTTTATGCCTGTTTTTTTTTATCTTGTTTTACTCTGTAGCACTTTGGGATTGCTTTTAAACAATGTTTTACAAATAAAGTGTATTATTTATTTATATATTTATTATTATGAAACCTGCAGCAGTAGTACTGAGTAGACTTGAAAAACACATCAAGTCACTTTCGGTTGTCAGAGTGGGTGGTGGGACTATGGGGCCCTGAAGCTTACCAGTGGCAGCTGCCCCACTGCCAACATTCATGTCATTCTCATCGTCAAATTCTATGCGAACTCCTTTGCCGTTCCCCGCTGAGACACCACAACCTCCGCTACGGCACAGCGAGATGGGCACCACACCGTAGACGTAAGCCAGCATGATGGGAACTCCAATGCCTGAGGGGTGACAGAGGCAGAGACCGGTGAGAAAAACTGCTGACACATCCAAATATCAGCTTTTCTACTATATTTTCCATCTTTATATAATAGGTCATGAAAATCCAACGGACTTTAAAACAAACTTTTGCATGAACTTGAAGATTAAAGACAAGAAATTCCTGGAGCTAGCAAAGTCAAACAAGGATGTGTCGACAAAGATCCATGATCGACAAAGATCCATGATCGTCAAAGATCCATGATCGACAAAGATCCATGATCGACAAAGATCCATGATCGTCAAAGATCAATGATCGACAAAGATCCATGATCGACAAAGATCCATGATCGTCAAAGATCCATGATCGACAAAGATCCATGATCGACAAAGATCAATGATCGACAAAGATCCATGATCGACAAAGATCCATGATCGACAAAGATCAATGATCGACAAAGATCAATGATCGACAAAGATCCATGATCGACAAAGATCAATGATCGACAAAGATCCATGATCGACAAAGATCAATGATCGACAAAGATCAATGATCGACAAAGATCCATGATCGACAAAGATCAATGATCGACAAAGATCAATGATCGACAAAGATCAATGCACGTGCACGTGCACACGCTCACGCACACACACACACGCACGCACGCACGCACGCACACACGCTGCAGAGATGGGCAGGCCCGGTGACCTGCAGGCTGCAGTGTTCCTACCCCTGCAGCCACCTAAAGGCCTCATCCTTCATGGTGCCTTTCCATACTAATTTGCTTAATCTTCACAGGTCTTTAGACTGCCATGGAAGCACGGACAACAATGGGCTGAAGGAACTTTACAGTTCCTGGAAATGTAGTCTGGGGAAAACAAGTAACTTCTTGGTGTTAATGCGGCTAAAGAGAGAGTGTAGACTGACCGACAGTGACTGCAGCCACCACTGGAGACACAATGACAGAGAGAGTCACTCCACCAGCAATCACCAGGTTCCTCTTGTGGTTGGAGATATCTTTGCCTTCATAGCGGTTATGGATCTGACAGAGAAAACAAGAGCAATGAGACTCACACAGATGGAGGAAACAGACTCTAACTTCTCATAACTGGCATCCAAACTGACCAAGAATACTAGACCAGTACGGTGTCACTACCAATTCACCATTGTTCTGTTGAGTTGAGGTCTCACATTACCACGTTTATTCATTTCGCTCTGTTGTCTGGACGGCTGGTAGGGGGCCCTAGGGCTAGAAATCAACTCACAGCTTCAGGTGGATGAAGTGCACAAGTGCAGCATTTTTGCCTTGTAGAGCTACTGTTAACGAGGGCGTATTAGGGCCATTTACTGACAGAAAAAAAATGACCGACCTGGGGAAGGGGGTAATATTTAGAGAACAAAGGAGCAGATTTATGAGGAAAAAATGTCAGAAATATAGTATTTTGTTTTACACTCCCTGTTGAAATACATCGCTTCAGAATCACCACAGACGCTGCCGCATGCTGGGCACCATGTCAGCAGCACCACCATCACTATTTTACACAAACAGTGCACTACTCTGCAAATAGAGAAATACTGAAACATGTTCAAAAGAAATCTAATCTAGGTCTAATCTAATTGTTATTTAGTTTGCCACAAATCTGTGGCCAAGTCTTGTAAACGAGCTGAGGCGTGTACTACGAAGCGTGCTGAACATCCCCAGAGTTTCTTTGGATAACCTGGATCCATAAATACCAAACTGAGTTAAACGGTACCACGATCCTCACTAAAGAGTTAATTTGTCAAGAGAGGGTTTCTGCTTTAGCTTCAATGCGCTCTCATACAAAAGGACATGTATGTCACTGAAGAGGAACAGATCATTATAATGACCTCCTGTGAGCAGTTCTAGAGTATGAGAACGGAAAGGGGTTAAATTCTGTAAATTGTCTAACGATAACTGCCAAATGCAGAATTGATCGCTGATGCGCTGCCTCCACTCTACCACTGTCTCACAGAGTCCTTCCTCGACAGTTTGCATGGGCAAAAAGCTCGGAAACATCACAGACCTATTGAGTGCTGCTACAACCTTGCGGATAGCACATCATACCGTATTTTTGTTCAGATTTTCGGCATCACCAACTGCATGATAATATGTACCTGTCGCACAGAGTCGCAGTGAAATGGACACACTGCAAAACACTAAGTGCACAGCCTCTTTGTGTAACATTGCCCTCATAAGGTCCAACAAGGACGATCAAATAGAGAATACCCTCTGATGAGAACCTGTATCTCTCCTACACGTAAAGGGATCAGAATCAGAATCAGAAATACTTTAATAATCCCAGGGGGAAATCATGGGAGTCTAGGAAGCTGCGCTAGGCTTTAAGTAGCCGATTTAACAAGAAAGTCTAGGTCTAAACTCTAAGTCTAAGCTGAAAACCTCCTCTCGACTTTTATGTCACAGCTGACCTTTGACTTTGAGCGCAACATACCTCGCTAACCCGCTAATCCAGTTTGGTAGTTCACCCCATGGCTGGCAGAAACAAAGCAGCCCTCTCTACTAAAGGTAAATCCACATGGCTACTTATTATGCACAACGTAATCGGACGTTGCAGCATTCTTTATCATTTCTAAACTTCCAAACACAGTATTTTCCAAGTTTGCTGCAGACCTAGTAGCCTATACGGCATGCAGTAATTCTGTGGTGATCCTGAAGCGATGGAGTTCAACAGTTAGTGTAAAACAAAACACTAGAAGTGTAAAGGAAAACAATATTTTTCCGATTTCTTTTCTCATAAATCTGCTACTTTTTTTCTTGTAGATTTGCCACTTTTTTTTTCCAAAATATGACCCCCCTCCCCCAGGTCCATCATTTTTTTTGTACAATGGCCCTAATACGGCAGCGTAACTGTGGACTGAGACAGAACCTACAAACCCAAATAACCCGTTAACATCTGGCCTAAAGTTTCTTCCCTTTACGGCACAGTGAGGCCACAGAGTGCCAGTATTAACCAGCCACTGTATGACAGCTGGCTTCATTTAGACAACAGATCAAATCATGTAAAGGACAGCTGCCAAATCAACATGTAGAGAAGTCTGCCAGCTACAGGGATACATTTTTAAATCATTTAAATTTGTATCAATAGAAATGATGGAGAACTTGGGGAAAATAGTGCCCCTGACACAGGACCAATGCTGAGTCCTTATAAAATCTGTAAAAAAAAACTGGCACATATCTGGAGGCTACGAGAAGCACAACAGGAAGAAAAAAATGACATTTTACAGACTGAAGACAGCATCATTGGAACAGAGCTACAAATCACCACATGGATGTTGAAAAATAATAGTTTTAAGGATTAATTTAATGTTGAAAACTCTTGCCAATAAGGATTTAAGTGAGAGAAAGAACTAGAGCTGATTTGGCTGAAGCTCTTTCCTATTCCAAACCCCACAAAGCACACATTAACAAAAGCTGTATATACATACACATACAATATACATCCCCCACTTGTTTCCCAGAGACGGCTTGTTACTATAATGAGAAAATGTCTGCTTTGTAAGTGAGTCAACAGTGACAAAGTACGCTGATGAGACACGTGACTATGCTGTAAATTGCCATAGCCTTGGTGTAGTAATTCACCAGGATACATATTAGAAATCAAGACGGAACAGCTCCATTCATCCAGTGCATGAGGAATGCAGGTGATTCATGCTCAGATGCTTCACACGTCATGTGATCCCTGCTGAATGTTGTCTGCTTTTGTCAGGGAAGAAAAGTCTGCTGGCTCTGGCTCCTTCTTGGCAGGATCAAGAGGGGAATTCTAGAGTCGGAATACTTTCCCTTTATTGTAATGTCAGATTCTTATTGAACAGACACACAAACACACAGGGCAGGTAACTGACTCGTGACATCAGCTAGCTTCAGATCATTGGAAAGGGTGTTTTACAATACAAGATAGTTACTGATTGATGCAGTGCTTGTTTCTGGTCATGGAGTGTGTTTACTTCCACCACTGATAAACTGTGACATGCTTATGTAACACTCTTTACAACTGAAACAAAAGTGCTTTAGAGTTATGCTTTGTCGAAAAGCAGAACAAATATAGAACTCTGTTTATCCAAATGTAACACTCAGAATGAAGCCCTGTGCCCGCATAGTATTCAATACAGCTCAGTAAAGTCGAGTGTTTGAAGGCCAAACACACACTGCCAGATCAAGAAGAGTCAATGTTCTGCCTCATCCAGGTAGTGAAAAACACAAACAGTGAAACATGAATAAGTCTCCAGAGCCTCACCTTCCTTCCAACATATACAGGGATGCCGATAATCATGGCGGGAATAGCTATGCCAGCGATGAGTGCGATGCCAACAGGGGCACCCACAAGTGTTCCCAGTTGCCAAAGAATCTTCTTCTTCCTGCTCCATGGCTTCTTACCCCAGAAAGTACAGCCTGATGGACTGAGAGAGGTAGAAGGGAAAGAAAATAAGCATTTTTCATTTAAAGTTGGTACTGTGATAGGTCTTCAGGTTTTTCCATCGCTTGTTACACAATTTCGGGTTAATGTTTCTCCCTACCCTGGACCTATACTGCAGCCAGCCACCAGGAGCTATCAAGATGTTTTGGCTTCACTTCTGTGGAGCTGTCAATCCTTCCATCTTTATACACAGTCGTCATTTAGTGCCAATACCTTTAAGTCGTATCGAATTCAAGGTATTGGCACTGAAGGTTTTCAAACGATTCCAAGCCCTAGTCTTAAGTATGTTGGCTAGCTCCATGGCTGCTCCTAAAAACACTTGATTTCAATTAAGCCAAGCAGGTCAGAAATGGCCGCCAATCTCAGCAAACACTCAGGTAACAAAAGTGACCATTACATATTTTTAAAAACAGCAGTTTTTAGTGGCCTGGGTATTTTTTGAATCCCAATAACTAAACGTGTCTGAAAATACTCCACAGGAAAAACAACCAATACCATCCAGAGCAGGTCTGTGTGTATAAAGGGTTGTGTATGCGTGTAGCCAGACTGACCTCAGGTAGTGCAGGTCTGAGATCTCCTTCATGCAGAGCCAGCAGAACTCACAGCCGCAGACGGCGCAGGTCATGTGGTTACAGCTGCCGTCGTTCATCTTGATGATGTAAGCAGCACAGCGCGGACATGGCTTTATGTCATCAGCTGAAAGGCAGGAGGATGCAAAGAGAATAGGATTTCATTACAGTACAAAATAGAGTGTAGCAGACTAGTTATACCTTTCATCAAAAAAAATAGGCCTGCTCAGTCAAGCAACATCTTTCAAACTTCATCGAGGAGAGAAAAAAAACCTTGTATTTTGAACAATTTCTGACAATTAAAGCAATTAACTTCAGGAACAAATAGTCTTGACTTATACTGCCAACTCGATTTCCCAAATTCCTCTCCCATTTAGAGGAAGAGCCATGCAAAATCATCACACTTGTGGTAATGTATGGGATGTGATCTGTGCTAATGTTTAACAGTGTGTGCGTGATTTGACAGACATGCACAGGATAATAAGAGGAAAAGAAAGGAGCAGCTGACCTGCAGCTCCACTCTCTTGGCTGTAGCTAAGGGAGGAGGAGCGGACTGTCCTCAGGCGGAGGCTCTGGGCTCTCTGCTGTCGAGCTGCGTCACAGGTCTGGTTGGGATGCCACAGCTGCTTGCAGTGGTAGCAGAACTCTGTACCACAGCCCTCCCTGCCGCACGTGATCTTAGGACAGCTGGCACACCCGAAAGCAATCACTGCGTACCTGGTAAAGGACAAACGTAACATACGGCAAAAGTTCAGATTTAATCCACCATAAGACATCCCAGAATGAGTTTTTGTCTAAATGTACATCATCGCTTCACAAAATATGCAGATTAGCAGTCCAGACGAAAATGCAAGGTCAGCTTTCTGAGATTTATCCACTCTGGGACCCGTTTTCAGAAAATAACGTTTTTCAGGTGTGATTTTAGCAAGAGTCTGTACCAAACAGAGATTTTTCTTTGTCCGTAAAACTCAACTTGTAGGCCACATACATGTACTTACTTCAAATTGGATTTTGACATACCTTCTTTGGCAGATATTGTGGCCCCCGGCAATTAGGATATTACACGATTTCATGTGGCGATTTCAATAAAATTGACAATAAGGGTGACGAGAGAGCACACCTGGAAAAAGGCATTTCACTTCTCCACTGAGCAACAGATACTTCCAAAAAACACATCTTTCTTTTACCATTGGTGTTGTTGTGGATGCCCCGGCCACAGCCGCCACTATTCCACAAGGAGTTCTTTATTTTCACCAAATAAAAACTTGTAAACAACAAGGGGAGAAACGGGCAACAGAACTAAGCATAACATGATAAGTGAGATCTTGAGCTGGACAGGACATTTGTGTTACTTTAATCAGTTCTGTTGTATTAAACAGAGTCGGGAGTAGAATCTACAGCTGTTGTCAGTCTGCCTAGTTCCCCCAGAAGCTGTGTCTTCTGCAATTGCATGCGTATTTGCATGACACAGCACAGCAAAAGCTAACATCTCTGACAGAGTGACGGCTGAAATGAGGCGATGTATGATGCTTTCAGACAAACAGACCGGAGACAAAAGCAGGGAGTGCTGTCAAAAAGACAACGTTCAAACTAAGAAAAGTCTGTCTGTTCAAAGATGACACCTGTAAAATACTGCCTTTCCAATTTCCTGAGGGAAACCCTGGAGTGTGTGACCTAGTTGTGTCTGAGTGTAGCAGAAGCCTCCCAGTCCCTCTGTGACTAACCAAAAATTACGTTTCAATCACAGAGCCATGGAGAGCCTGGAAGACTTCCTCTGCTGTGGATCGTTTTACTATACTACGGACAGAGTTTAGAATGCAGCCAGAGAGCGAGGAAACAAGCAGAAATGTCATTCTTATTTAAAGTCATTGCCGGCAAACCAGCACTAAATACTGCGCAGACTCGGGATGGAAGAGGACTGTAGAGGCTGTGGCTTTGGTGCTGGAGTATGGGTTTTTATTATGAAGTTGAAAACAAAAAAACACAGAGTATAATCACTTCTTCTGAAAAACTATTTCATACTTTTAGAAAACCCTAAATGCATTACACCATTATCAGCAAGTGTTTGACCAGTGGCCTGTTTCTGTAACAGGACAACACTGCATGTCTGGGGAAGAAAGTACTCAAACATGAGCCCTTTTCACACATCCACTGCAGGGCTGTATTATGTGAAAACACAAATATCCGAGTCAGTCCACTGGACATCCAACGCTCTTTACCCTGCCAGCTCCTGAGTACTGCATCTCAATCTTTGCTCAGCATTAGTAGCTTTATTTCAAAAGCTTCAACAGTTAGTGAAATGCTGTAAAAACAGTTCAGACCGTATGCAGATGATTTGAAACTACATTCTGCAGCTGCACCACGATGCTGCTCACTCCGAAATATGAGCATGGAGCTGCTCCATGATATTAAAGGAAGGAAGTTTCATGGTGACGCATCACATCCAGAGTGAGAGAGACAGTTATTCATTGATCCTAGTGTCTAAAGCTTCATACCCATTTGTACTTTTTAAACTGAGGTTATTACACAGAATGTGCCGCAAACATTTTAGTGGAAGTGCTCAAACAAACTGATAGCTATCTGCAGAGACAGTGTAAAAACATTTATTTTATGTCATTTTCTATATAGTGTCCGTCATGAATTGCTATAGTTAAGAGACCTTTACTTTTAGGTAGTTTGTTGTGAAGTCGTGCAGTATTTCTGTTTCCTGTTAATATGCTCATCTTTAGCAATACTGCTACTTTACCAATGACTTGTCCTGCCAATGATCACACTGCAGTAGTCACTGTTTAAAGAGTCATGAAGCACAAAAAGGGATTCTTTTATGATGTTATGTTGTTTTACAGAAGTGCATTCACTGGGTTAAGTGTCTATTTATTCTGTTGCTGGACGACACGTTTCAGTAATTAGACTGATCCCAAACTAGTTGCACTAAGTGATAAGCTAATTAGCTAGCTGCCTTGTATTCCAGTGAATGTTCAGGAAAAGTGGTTCAAGGTGATTTTATAACATTGTAGGAGGGGACATTATTAACTTTTGTGTTTAATACTGATGTAGAGACGATGCAGATTTAAGTTACAGTCCTTAAATGCTCATTAAAGCTGGATATAAGTAATAACTGACATATGAGAGAAGGGAAACACACATCTAAGGACAATTACAAAAAGCTGACCTAGTGCACACTGAACTGTTACAATTACAGCTAAATGGCAACAACGGTGGACACACTTTAAAAACTGCAACCAATAGTCAGCCACTACGCGTAATGAAGGTCAAAAGCTGTCTGACTTCTAACTGTAGGCTTGGTGTCAAGGCCGAGGGACTGAGGGACTGAGGGACTGTTTGCTGATGGCAGCAGAACTGGAAATGGAGAAAAAGATACTGTGGCAAGACTAAAGAAGGCCAATACATCAATATGAAATAAATATCTATATCGGAATATCCTCACTATATTGTAATTTCTCTCTCATGTCACAGGCCGTAAAATGTATTTGCTTCTATTCTAGTCACAACGTAAGTGTGAATGTGAGTGTGAATGGTTGTCTGTGTCTGTTTGTCTCTATGTGCTCTGTGATAAACTGGCGTCCAGGGTGGACCTCATGCCTGAGGATCAGCTCCAGCCCCCCCACGACCCTGATAGGGACAAGCGGTTGAAGATGGATGGATATAGCATGTCATAGTCCTGTTAGAATACAACTCCTACATTTAGATTCCTGACTTTTCCTAAAATGACTTCATACTAGGAATAGATCTACTCCTTAATTTCTGTGCAGAATTTGTGCTCATTATTTCTTTGCACATATTTTTTAATATTTATTACTCCAATAGAAAGAGCAGGGAGTACCCCTCTCTTTCCTACAATACACTAACAATCCTATTGTCATAAACACCCTCAAAATATGGGCTCAATTCAGACGGAACTTTGGGTTTAAAAACCATCTCCATCTAAGTCCCATACACAATAATCACCTTTTTCCCCCAGCCAGGTTAGACTCTGAGGGCGCACCTGTCCATCTGTACCGTGCCCCGTGCTTTAGGGCACTTGTCCCCCCCTCCCTCTCCCCCCAAGGGCCAGGCCCGTTTGTACTCACACTACCTGGGCCTCGGCAAATGCTTCTTGCTGCCTATACGTCATCACGCCGTAACACGTCGACCCATGTCGCATTGAAGATGTCATCGCGATGCGTCGCTTTGTTTACAAATCTTTCCATAGACCTCAGAGTTTTTGTGCGTCTTGTCGACTGTTTTTGAATATTTTCATCGACCAAATCTGCAGTAAACACTCCACCTCCGCATCACACCAACGTGAACCTTTCGCCGCCATTGTTTTAAATGTCCGTGCATGGTCCCTCCTTTTTTCTATGTCCGAATAGGCGCACATAAAATGACGTCAGAACCGATGTAGGCCTTGTGCTCGTACACATGCAAATGTGCTTTACAAAAGCTCACCTCTCCCAAACGGGCTGTGACCGGCAAGCATACCGCGCATAGGAGCGTTATGCTTGCACTCACACTGGTCAAACTAACTAGACTTTAGCCGTGAAACGTGCTTGGGCACGGTACGGATGGACAGTGTGAGTGCGCCCTGAAGTTTTTCTGTGGCAGACACAAGGGATTCATAGTTTTAAGGATATGTACATAGACTCTTTTGCAAGCTTTGATGACTTATCGCACAAATTTGGCCTACCTCGGTCTAGCTTATTTCGATATTTCAAGACCACCACTTCCTTCAACATCATGATTCCAACTTTCCATACATAGCATCACCTTCTGGTTTAAATGATCTGTAAAAATCTACATTCAAGACCAAAGGACTTATCTCAAGAAAACTGAAAAACCTCTTTTAAAAACACGGCACTGGGCAAGATCAGAACAGGTTGGATGGATGAGCTGGGGGAAGACTTGGACGGTTTGGACAGGCGTCAAAACACTCCTGCTGATCTAACACATATGATTTGGCCCTAGCAACCTACTGGTCTACCATCTTTAAAACATTGTCAGAAGCATTGAATATTGATCTTCATTGATCTGTAAAAGTGTTTGTTGAAGGACAGACTGTCATCCCTCTTGCGGTATGGTGTGTGTGCGTGTGTGAGTGTGCGTGTGTGTGTTCTTAGGTCTCAAATGTGTGGTGATGATGACTGGATGGATTTATACGTCACTCTACAACACAGGGTTGCACAACCAAATGCAAGTTGTAGTCCCTTTATGCTACACAAGCAAAAATACTTTTATTGTAAAGGAGGATCATCACCAAATCACGGATGCTCATTAGGTATCAATGATGTTGTGAGCTCTTTAAATCACCCACTGCAGTTTTTGCAATTAATTTATTATTCTCTGTACTTAATGTGCACAATACTTTTATTCAAACTTACCGTTATTGAAATTGAAAAATGTAATAAATGATGATCCTAGTTTACGATTTAACAGTACTGAGTGTATTCTCCATGAACTACAGAATACTTTTGCTTTGTTATTCCAAATTGACCATTTCAACTGTTTACAAATTGTGGCAAAAATCTCAATCAGTATGCTCTTGTCTGATTACAATACTTTGCATGTTGCTAATGTTAAAATTATAACCGGCAGATGTTTAAAGGGGGATTTCTTACAACTTCAATAGAACATGCTTTAGATGCCTTGTATTATTTCATGGTCTGGCGTTAACTAGATTGGGTGGTTGCTAAGACAAGGACTCGCTCTCTCCTTTTATCTCTCTCTCTCTTACCCACAATCCGGTGCAGGGCACCAGCGGCAGTCATGGTCAGCCACAAGCCACCTCCTCAGCATGAACTCCTCATATTTCTCCATCAACGCCCGGTCACCCAGGATCATACGGATGTCGTGGGGGTTAAAACGCTCAGAGCACTCAGGGCAGCTGATGTTGACACGTGACTCTGAGATCTCAATGCGCAGGTACTGGCGCAGGCAATCGATGCAGGAGCGATGGTGACAGGTCATGATATCAGGGAAGCTTTCCCTGGAGTGGCGCAGAAGGCACAGCGGGCACTCCAGTAGCTCTGTCCCCACCCCGACGGTAGAGAAGGTAGAGGAAGAAGGCCCTGAGGCAGATGAGGTGGAGGCGGCAGCAGCAACAGCAGAGGCAGCTCCGGTCCCAGCCACAGAGAAGAAGGCAGAGTTCTTTTCATTACACATCTCAGAGTGGATGCTCTCGATGCTGGCAATGCCATCCATCCCTCCAAGCCCCACAGGTCCAGGGTGTTGGAGCTCTCGGGACCTTTGGCGCCCTGATTTGGACTCTCGACCTCGCCGTCTGAATAGAGAGGCCAGGGAGAGGCGCCTCTTCTTGGGGGCCTTCTTCACAGAGGGCAGAGAGATGGATGAAGCAGTGGACTGCAGGTCCCGGTCGGAACCCATCACCCCACCGCTACCAGAACCCAACTGCTGGTGCTTCTGCAGGCTCATCTCTACAGAGGGAGGGGAGGGGTGTGCCAGCGGGTAGCCAGGGCTGGATAGCCTGTCCCTCACATGTGCAGGGAGGTCTGGGAGTGGGATGGGAGAAGGGATAAGGTGGTGGATGGGGGAGGTTGGTCCAGGGTGGGGGGACAGGGCTCCAGAGGGCCCGTCTGTGTTTAAGACATGGTGGCTTCTCCTGATCAACCTCGTGGTCACATCTAACAGCCGGATTTTGGCGGAGGGGTGGGGTTCACCTGCTGTGAAACTGATGCAACAGAATCTGGAGGGAGCAAAATGAAAAGTGTGGAAAAGGGCAAGAGAAGGTAAGAGAGAGAAAACAGAGAAGAATATGTTAATATTACATTTCAATAACCGGTCAGCAACACTAAATACTTTCAAAGCCTAAATTGGTAACTTTCTATGAAAATCTGTTTTATTTTAGCTGAAACTGTCCCTATAGCCTGGCAGCACAATGAGACCAATTTATAAATACTTGATTTATTCTGAAATACTGTTATTTTTTACTGATCATAATTTGATAGAATATCAGCTGTGGCTATACCACTGCTGTCCTAGCATGTTTACCTTTATTTAGTAAAAAAAAAAAAAAAAAGCACTGAGCAAAGTCGGAGAACACTTTCAGATCCCTCCCAGTTATTGGCGTTAATCTGTACCTGGTGACAGGTGACTTCATTGTTGGACACGCCCTATTTATCTGCAGCTCTCCTGGTTACTTTGTAAGATGGAAGCTGCTCTAAGGAGACTGAAACCCTGAGACAGCAGGTTGTCCAGATGAAGGCCAAAGGGATGACCCTCTCAGCCTTCAGAGAGAGGTTGGGCGTTCACAGTCTGTGATTTCAACAATACTGAAACTTTACAAGGACACAGATTCTTTTAAGTTCCAGCCAGTCGTTCACGTAAAACAAGTGCACCAGAGGACAGGATTATGAGAAGACTCTCAATGGGGAATCAGTTCAACTCTGCAGCTGGAGTTGGTCTCCAGTTCAGTTCTCAACAGGGCAAGGATCTGTCTCTGCACACAGTGTCTCGTCGTTTAAGACTTTTTGGACTGAAAGCCCACTCTGCAGTGACCAAATCTCTCATCAGCAGAAAGAATAAAAAGGCTAGGCTTGCCTTTGCTGAGGAGCATGTTGTGTGGACAGAGGAGAACTGGGCCAGAGTGACTTCAATAATGAGAGGATGTTCAATTTTCCTGGGCTGATGGAAACATTCGGTGTTGGACTGGGGAAAGAATCTCTGGAAAATCCTTGGTGACAAAGTAATGTGTAAGAAACCCACTCCAGGTAGTGGAAGAGACTGAGTCAGAATGGACCAAGATCAAAGCAGAGCAGTGTGAGAAAGTGGTGATGTCCTGTGGGTGCAGATGTGCTGAAGTCAGTCAAAGCTGTGGCCTCTACACTTCCTGTTCATTTTTGACTCCTACAGAAGAAAACATTGTTGAAATCTTCTCGTCTGGCACAATGAACACTGTTCTCTCATTTTGATCACTGTTTTTTTCACTTAATAAAGGTTTTTGTTGAAGAGCCTTGGTTATTTGAAAAAAAAAACAGCAGTGGTATAGCAACAGCGGATATTCTATCAAATTCTGAACAATAAAAAACAACAATATTTCAGAATGAAATCAAGTATCAATAATTTGTTCTCTAATTTTGATCTCCAGTGTATTTTAATGTACCATTTAGCTGTAAAAGGAGAAAGTGTGTGACAAGGTCCAGCCAAAAACAAGCCCCGCCCACCAGTCGACCATCTGCACACACTTTTCATTTCCTTTTACAACTGAACAGTACACTTAATCTTGATTCACATTCGATCAGTGCTGCCTAGTTACAGTTACACTGCATCAGAGTATCCTCCAATCTGATTGGTTGTCGGTTGGGCGCAGTGGAATCTAGCAGAAGCCATTAGAACTTTTTCACAGATCGTCTTTCTCTCTGTGCTGTCAGGATATAGTGAAGTTTCAGCAAATATGAAAAAAGTGTTTGTGTTTTTTCATCTGTTGAAAGTTAACAATTCAAGATCTAACTAAATATGATGGCACATTATTGTCAGCAGGCTGCTAACTTTCTGAATTGAATTCCCTTCCAATACTCCATTGCTTATTTAATAAACAATGCAACATTTGATGGTTCCTGACATTTTGCTCAGTCAGTCTCACAGCACAGAATACAGGTCTGCATAACTGTTCAGGGTGTCAGTCACAGAACTGGGAAGAGAGGACAGAAGGTTGACAACCTTGGACAGTATTGACGCAGAGAGGCAACGGCGTAATGTGTCTGTAAGATTAACAGTGACAAGGCCTGGGCCCAGACCGTCCTCTGCTCATAATGGAAAACAGAAGAAAGTGTGAGATAATGCCAGCTGAGTACAGCAAGGCTTTGCCTTGGTAGACCGGATTCTGATGTAGCAGCAATAGACAAGTAACTGCTGTAAATCACAACTGCAAAGGCAGTCGTACAAGTGGCTCATAGTTGAAGGGCAAAACCAGTCTGAAAACAAACACGTGAGGATGTGATTCTTATTGGTGACATAAGGATAGTTAAAGGCTCAGTAGGCAGCCTATTAGGCAAAAACTTCTATAAAAACCTTGAGGATAATGTAAAGGAAGTGATGTGAGAGAAGATCAGACCTCTGCATCCCTCCTAGGCTCTGTTTACAGTCGGCAAAGAATCTATCCTGTGACGGCAGACTTTGAGCAGATGCACGTTCATGTCTCTTCGGTGGAAACTAAAACCTAAACCCAGTCGGCAGCAATGGTGAACTACCGGAAAGGAAAGATTGAGATTCCACAGGTGGAAACACCCGCATTCAATGCAAAACAATCCAAGTAGAGGAAGACAGATTCGTCAAAAAGGGAGTCTAAAAGAGAGTCCGACAACAAACACAATAAAACGCATATAAATATGTGCATTGTGTTTCAAAGTTGGAAAGAAGTTGGGGAAACACTGGTTTGAACTTGGACTCGGGGACAGCTGTTGGACAGGTAACTGCTAAATGATTTTTCCTCCAACAACTCCAATTGCTGTCATGGGGGTTAGGTTGTGTGGGCTGATTTACCATGGAAACGGCCTGGTCACAGTGGCTACCGAATTGTATACGTTAGCATAGCAAATATAAATACTATTTACAATCGCTTGTGTTCAACAAAGTATTTTCTTACCTGCGACTCAGACATTATAGAGGATAACGTAAAAAAAAAAAAAAAAGAAGCTTTGGCAAGTTGGCGATTGCCTCGGGCAGGGACTCTCAGGTATATGAAGCGAGTGCATCAGATGCCTGTGCTTGGCTGATATAAGATGAGACTGGTGGACTCAACAATCTTTTTCTAGGTTTCCTGCCTACTGAGCCTTTAAGTGACATACATAAAGCTAGGTAGTCTGAGCCTGAAATGAATCAGCTGAAAATAGTTGTGTTTAATGTCAAGAGTAATGATCCAATAAATTACAGCCATTGTTATTAAAGCTCTACAACAAAAATAAAGTAATGAAAAGATGCAAAATCTTTATATCATATCATCTAGCCCTACAGAAGTTCGATAAAATGGGACCAAAGAGCAACAACTATTCCCAGATTAACAGAGAAATCCTTCTTTATCTTCTATAAAAGCATGCTCCTGCATCTGAATTTCAACAGAACTTTGCTGGTAAGATCTGGTAATTTCACAATTTCCTGTATGACAAAACAATGACTTCTCTGTAACTTCCATGTCTGAGCGTGTTTGTGTGGCTAGTAACTCCACAAAATGATGATATCGGGACAGATGGCTTTAGAGCCAATCTGATGAGTGTTCTGTCCATTTGAGAATTTCACACATTTGAGAGGGTGAGAGAAACACAGAGCCAAAGAGAGGCAGACGGAGTGAGACTTAAACAGTACACAACTGCAGAGCCAAAATACCAACCAATACCAGATTAAGGAGGTTGGGTTTACTGTTACATTTCATACAATTGCATCAACTGCTTGTGTCCAAGAGTAAAATACAAATCATTTCCAGTGGCAGTCTTCTACACTTGAACAGACATTAGTGACTGCATTGACATTTTTTCCTTTGTGCTGCTTCAAACTCGCATAGAAATGATCAACTGAGCCTTCTGGAAATTCTTTGTAATGTTTTCTTTTCCTGTACTATGTAATGTAATTTGATCATCAGCCTTCTGACACTGATCAGGCTTTCCAGGAAACTATAGCCGAGTCACTACAATGCTACAGGTCAGATATAGACCAGGGGTGCATATTTATCAAGGGTGAAAAAGGTGACGATCTATTTTTGCGAGGTCTGTCTTGAACCGAGCTGTGCACAACGCCAAACATAGCAGTTGCTCTGAGTTGTCTCCATCACTCTCTCCATGGGAAAACAATGGCAAAGCAAGCATGTGGCGGCTTTAGCGCTGCCTCCACTTGAGCCGATACTGCCATAGTACAGCTACTGTACATTAAACAGTTCTCAAATTGACTTCATGTCAGACTTATAGCTTACTGATATGAAACCAATGTTAAGGTCAAGAGGAGCATTTTGCAAAGAGCCCAGTCACCTAATGTAACATTAGTGCTTAGGCGTGGGCGTGAGTGATTCCTTGAGTAGTCCTCGTTTCAAATTAACACCATTGGTAAACAACGGCACTCAGCAGATACAAACGCTTCCTGTTGTTGTGCCGAAAACCTCCCCCCTGCCTAACTTCTCGACCTTCTCCTTTTTTCTAATCCTAATTTACGTTAGTTCGTTTGGTGCCTAAACTTGACTGTCTCGCCGCAGGACAGTCCATTCCCGAATTCAGCGATTAGTCGACTACATGCAAGACGTGACCAATCAGAATCAACTATGAAAACTTTTTAGTCTGGGACACTCCTAAATTATTTCTATATTTCTTTAGTTAAGTTTCTGTTTCACTACTGTTTAATACTGTTCTATTTAAAAATACATTTAAATTAAAAAAAAAAAAAAATTCATGTTTAACAAAGGGTTTAACCTGAGCCAGGTCTTACCACAATGATAATCATATCAGTCATGCGGGCGTAGTAAGATTGTTTTTTTTAAACCCATTAGTATCGGTATCTGAACTCAGTATTGGCCGATACTCACAGCACAAGTAATACAATCCGTATGGGGAGGGTAAAAATGATCATCATAGTGGTATGGTTTGGCTCAGGTTAAACCCTTTGTAAAACTTGAATGAATGCAGCAAATGGAAGCCATTGGTTTAAATAGAACAGTATAAACAGTAGTGCAACAGCAACTTAACTCAATAAATATAGGAATAATTATTAACACGAACTATTAGGAATTAATAAACTGATTAAGAAGAGCCGTGTCCTCGCCGATACCGATGCCAGCATTTTTGGCAATATTTAAGGCATTTCTGATAGTTGTATCGCAATCGGAACAATTAATTGTGACAGCATACCTTTTCATATCTAGCCATTTGATTTGTTTGATCTAAAGAGCTACAGGTGTTGGAAATAATCTAAACTTATTTCTAATAAAAAACTAAGAAAAATAAAGACTGTATTAAACACTGTGATATACTGTATGGTAACCATATTAAAACTGTGCTCTATCTGCCAGACAGAGGCATCGATAAATGCATCAGTGTGTAATAGGGCTGGAATGGTTTGTTGAAAAAATCCGTCCCGTTCGGTACGCTTGTCACGGTTCTGTACCGTTCGGTTTATGAGGTGCAACGCAGGCAAGTCTTCATGACCGCTGACTCTCTAGTATCTCAGCGCAACGTCTCAGTGCTACCGTCTCAGTGCGTCAAATCCCGGCACGCTGGGAGACGTGCTCCCTGCGCTCCCTGTAGACGCACGCTCCCACTACGCTCTTCTTCGTGGGTTTCTGAATCCTCTTGGCAACAGCTCGCTAAACTCCGCTCTGTTGTTGTTCTCAATCGTTTCTGTCTGGTTAAATCACCACATCAATGTCTGTCTCTACTCTGAAAAAAGAAAAGTTGACACAGAAAACCGTCAGTTCACCAGAGAAGTTTTTGTTTCTGTCGCTGTGAAGCCTGTGTTTACTCTGCCGCCATATCTGAGTGTAAAGAGGAGAAGTTAATAAAAAATCATGCTACTCTGCATTTATGTTACCTTCATTTGTGTCAGTCCAGTTTTTGATGAATAAACTAATGTTTCATATGTACTCGTCAGCCTGGTAAAGTAACTAGTAACTGAAGTAATCAGATAAATGTAGTGGAGTAAAAAGTAGAACATTTTCACTGATTTGTAGAGGAGCAGAAGTTTAAAGTAGCATGTAAATAAAATACTCAAGTAAAGGACAAGAGCCTCAAACTTTACTTTAGTCCAATAATTGAGTGAAAACCTCTGGTTAACAGGTTTGTTCATTTAACAAGGATTGTTTTTGACAAGCTTGTTGCTTTGAGGTCATGACTAATATTTACATTGATAAAATAAAGACAATATATGCACTCCTATGTTGTTTTACAATATCCATTAATGTGAAGCTAAACAAGCTGCCTCATTATTTCAGTTTTTGCATGATTGCATGACATGTCCATGACATATTAATGAGTTATGAGGCAGTTCGAGAAATGTAGAATATGTCATGATTTCTTAAATATGTGGGTAGAGAGATGTCTGCCTCCTCTCTAATGTGTGTGCACAGGGTTGTTTTATTACGCTGGTGCCATAACAGACAACAGGACACCGGTCATGCTATGATATGTAATGCACCTATGAGACACTTTCAGTTTGCTGGTGTCCATGAAAAGTAAAGCCCAGTTCACACCAAAAGATGAGACAAGTTTAATGTGCAGGTCTGCAACGTTCTGAAGACCAGTGAGACGAGGCAAAGACAGTGTATCGTCTCCATAGCAACGCCTCTCTGTACTTCTGTTCTAACCTCTGATTTTCAGGCTTTTTTCATTACTGGATATAATTTGTAGTATTATAAAATATAGATGAGGACAGAGATAGTGAGATACTTTCTACAGCTGCATTTAGGTGTGATTAAACGGTGAAAATAATGTTTTATTTCCCTGATTCACTGCTTTGTTCTCCATTATGGCCTACACACACACGCACGCACGCACGCACGCACGCACGCACACGCCTTTTCAACCAGCTGACAGTTTGTCAGTGACTTGACCAGCGGACTTTGCTTAGGCTTGATTGGCTGTTGAAACAGGTGATGTGTTACGTTCTAAAAAAAACAGCTGCTGGAGATTTGACGACTTGAATCGCTAGCTGCAACATCAGCCGGTTTGAGTCCAGACGAGACGGGTCAGTTCACACCGCTGAAACTTTCACCTGCAACGCTCTTAAACAGTTTTGTCACGTTGCGAATCATTGGTCTGAGCTGAGCTTAAGATCAACTGAGGCCCTCGAATTATTTCTTTTTGCATCATCATCATCTGGAAGGATCATCAATAGTACAAGTTTTCTTCATCAGAGGGTTTATTTTCAGAGATATCTATATTGCATTTTATGCTCCTACATCTTGGTTTTTTGCACTTTAGAGAGAATCCATCCAACAGTTTGTGTATTACTTGTTAAACCTGCTAAAAGTTTGCTTTTTATAAATCACACAGATTGCTTAGAAAGTGGCTTGTGTCCTCTTCTGTGCATACGCCACCTTTATAAATGAGGCCTCTGGCCCGCTTGCAGGATTTTGGTTCTCTCGTAAATGACAATCCCAGTGATGATTCTCTCTAGAACCAATCACTAGTCTGCTGTGTTTTACTATTTGCTGACTTTTGCCAAGGAAGGAAAGTAGAGAACAGTTCCAAGCAAGGCAAGCCGTACTATATAGTAGAAATGAGGTCTAAACTTAGTCAGCAGAGACTCACTGTGTGAGCTGTGTTTCTATAAGTGGTAAGCAGTATGTGTGTGTTGGGCGAAGGAAAACACCAACAAACAGGAGATAACAGTGACAAACAACAGTTTCAAAGAAGGACTGGTACACAGACAGAGAGACAACAGTGATGGCAGGCTAGGAATGAGGCACACAAACAAATGTGGACAGTGAAACATGCAGCAGCTGAGCCTGTGTATTTGGCCAGTCAGTATTACACCAACTGCATTCCTGGCCGTCTGTCTCCTGAGTAATGCTGCCTCTATGCACATTCCTGGGCTCCTCGGGGGCTGGGGACAGTCGATGCATTAGTGAGGCTTCCACTACATCATGAACAGACAAGAGCAACCTCCTGGCAGCTATTGACTGATGTGGAATGAAAGTCAAACAGTGTCCCTCCCGTTCTACCAAAGAGCGGAGCAAGCTGAAAACTGGGGGTGTGGTCTGTGGCTCTATTTAAATGACCTTGTACTAGTGTGTTGAGGGAAGACATTCAACAACATTTCAGTATGATCTCCTTCTTTTGCAGGGAGTTAAGACACACTGTATACAGAGGAGAACTATAAGCCTATTGGCCATGCATTGGGTTTTGCATCAAACCCTACAAGATACAAAGGAGTAAAAACGGTGCCAACAACAACCACAACAGCAGTGTGAACAGGGGATGCATTGTTGAATGTACAAAGAGGGGCAAGGCGGGCCAGCGGGGAGAAGAACAAGAAAAATTTCCAACCCCAACAAAGCCAGTACAGTCTCCAACTGCCCCCCCTCCCAGACTTCCTTTCTTTCCTCCCACACTTCACTCAAGTGGGGAGGAAATGAGGTAAGCATCCTGGCATTTCAGCTCAGCTGAGAGAGCTAAAAGCTTAGTGAAAGGGTGTGAAATAGAAAGGAATTAACTGGTAAATTGGGAGTATGATATATTTCACCTGGTAACACTGAAGAAAAAAAGACTGAATAGAACTACAAGACTTCAGAGAAACGAAATGTGGCCTACAAACATTCACAACAAAGATGGCGGTTCTTGGATGGTAAAAAAAAAAAAAAAACACAAGAGTGGCCGGGTCACAATCTTTCTCAAACTACAGCTAATCAGAGTTTCTGAAACATGTTATGCAAAAAATATTCAATACATTAACAGAAAGTGCTGCCTAGTTTCAGTGGGATCTGTTTGGTGAGCCTGGTAAACTGCACTGGAGGAACCTGCAGACTGAGCGGTGGCGTGGTCACTCGAGGGTTTCGGTACAATCTTCAATAAAACACTGCAGTCATTGTCTTAAATCCACCTAAAATTACGGTTCTGATTGGTCCATACTGTCTCAAGCTGCTGGAAATCTGTCTGAATGGAAGAGGGGTCAAACATATCTGCTGTATCTGAGTGTGAGCATGTTAGTGGAGAGGCCAGAGGGGATCTTGAGCCAGAGGATTTTCAATGGTGTGAGTGTCACCTATAGGTGCGTTTCTACAATGGTCGAGGCTGGTCTATCACACCAAAGTGCCCCTAATTTGCATGCGAGCCGCTTGAGCTTTTTGCTTTTGGGGGGGGGGGGGGCAAAAGGCTGCAGGTCAGAATCCAACCCGCTGCAGCACTCATTTTAAACAAGCCCGTGAAAAAATGTGCGTGGACAGATCATTTTCTGTGCTGCGTTCTTCTACACCACTGGATAAAAGTGTCTACTCTACTGTCTGTTCTACCACACGTCACATCCTAATGAGAGCTACATCCAATAAGCAACCAGGCTTCTCTCAGGGAAGAAAACGGCCCTGCTCTCCCACCTAGCCAACAAACCAATGCTCAAACCGAATCGAGTGACTCTTGCTAATTAGGAGCTTTTCGGCGAGATAAACCCGCCTCATTCCATGAAGGTGTTGCCAACTGCGAGGCTTACTCCATTCACTTTAATCTGCAGGCTGTAGCCGCCTGGTGCCGTTTTTGGGCGACCTAATGAAGATTACTACAGGGAATGAAAGCACCTAATGTTGCACTCTGGCAGTACTGGCTGGCTCAGTTTGTCCCGACTCACAAGGACTATCGATTAGCATGGTATTGAGAAGTCGGTGGCGTTTCTGGGTGTTGCTGATATATGACTTTACCTTTGCAGGGTAGAGTTTGAACTTGCACTTGTAGATGTAGTGATGAACTGTGTTGACTGACAGTGGTTTTGTCCTCAGTGTTCCTGAGCCCACGTGGTAACATCCTTTACAGAATGATGTTGGTTTTAATGCAGAGCTGTCTGAGGGGTCAAAGGTCAGTTAGAACATTAAATAGCTTGTCTTTGTAGTGTATTCAATTGAATATAGGTTGAAAATGATTTGCAAATATTTACACAACATCCCAACTTTGTTGGGGTTGTAGTTTTATTTTTTATTTAGGTTTTCAGGTTTTTCAAAGAAAACATCTGCTAAACCTGCCTGCATGGATGTTATCATCTCCACCCTGATTACTATTACTATGAATTGCCACATTGAATAGTTATTGTTAACTGGCTTAGTGCTGTGCTAAATTGGAACGTTGGAAAAAGGCATAGCAACATAACTAATGGGGGTGGGACTAAGCAAACAGTCCACTGCAAATTGAAATGAGCAAGCTCATGAAAGAAGCCACATGCAGCACCAAATGCTGGTGAAAGACATAAGACGTTAGTGAGTACTTCTGCATTTAGGTCCAGATGACATCCTTTTTGGGAGGTGTGGAGGTGTGTTGGTGGCCTGGCAACATCTATGAAATTACACTCTACCATCAACCACCTCAAGAGTTGGTCTGACCGATCAAACTGCCACCCCACTTCAATGCATCAAAAAGGTGTGCAGTTAAAGGGATACCTTGGCCATTTGAATCCAGGTCTGTGTCATAGCAGTGTGGGCATGAGTTCAGATGACAGGCCAAACACTGTTCATCTGAACACAATGCTCACATTTTCATGACACAGACAGCAAAATAAATCTTAAGGCGCAATGAGATAAGTGCCTGATCATCCAAGATGCATATATGCACATCATAATTAATGATAGCCTCCTGATGTGGCCAGAACAACACCACATAGCCTTGCAGCTGTGTTTACCATAGAGCAAGAGAGGGAAGTCACATGTGTCCTGACAAACACACAGAGAATACAGGCCAGGTCATCATGCTGGGTTTATGGCCTTTCTTTGGACGAACACACAGCTTTGGACAACATGCTGCAAAGCCTAGGGAGCCCTCACTGATTGGGAGACACCCTAATGGGGCGTTCACACCAAACGCGATAGACGTGAATTGAGCGACAACTGTACATTGAAAATCAATGTAAATGGCGCAATGACACGCAATGACACGCAATTCAGGTGGAGGCGGACTGAATGGAGTGTCTGTCGTGACAAGACGCGGCCTGAATGAAGCATCTAGAGCAGGGGTTGGCAATTCCGGTCCTGGAGAGCCACTGTCCTGCATGTTTTGCCCACCCCTGGTCTAGAGTATCTGGCGCATCTGAAGCAACGCAAATAAAGTTAAAAATATTGAAGTTTTCAGGCGACATCGTGCCACGACAGCCAATCAGCATTGAGATTGCGGTAAGCGTCATCAAAGTTCTCAATGAGACATCCAGGGGCTCACCGGGCTCACCAAAGCCACTACTGCTGTAGTCCTTGGGGGAAACCAGACTGTTCCTGTAGATACAATATAATGGATATAACTATGAACTGTGGATGGCAGCGACTTGCCTTTAGGCATCTAGAAGAAGAAGAAGAAGAAGAAGAAGAAGAAGAAGAAGAAGAAGAAGAAGAAGAAGAAGAAGAAGAAGAAGAAGAAGAAGAAGAAGAAGAAGAAGAAGAAGAAGAAGAAGAAGCCGTCAGGGCAGAGTGAAGCTGAGGAGGAGAGCGGGCAGCACCTGTACAGCTTCAGAGGTTAAATCACTGACGGCCTGATCTCACTACAACACAACAACACACTTCTTCTGAGAGCTCATTTCTGTTCTTTTGAAAGCATTCAGATCCATAGTTAGCACTAGCATCACTTTCCATTCAGCACAAGAGCAGAGTAGGCTGAGCCGGGGTTAGCTTCAGTTAGCCCAGGCTTAGCCCGGATGATCCGTTCCGTGCTTTAGGGTGATTGTTGTTGGAGCGCTGGACAGAGTCGGGCGGACTGGTCCCGCGGCGTAAGCCTGGCTACTGATGGTGCGCCGTCAATGATCGGGAAAAAGGCATTATGGATCAGGAGGCATTATGTTGCAAGTCGCTAAAAATGGATCACATCATGGAGGTGGTTGTCCGAACTGTTAATTTCATCCGAGCCAGAGGTCTCAATCATCGTCAGTTTGACAGCTTTCTCAGTGACTGTAACATTACCTATAGTGTGCCATACCACACTGAAGTAAGATGGTTAAACAGAGGTGCTGTGCTGAAGCGCTTCTTTGATCTACGTGGGGAAATCGGACAATTCATGGAGAAAAAAGGAAAACCTGTTAAGGAATTACAGTGCCCACTTTGGCTGCAGGACCTTGCATTTATGGTTGATATTACAGAGCACTTGAATAATCTGAACAAAATGTTGCAAGGACGCAGGACCCTGCTCATTTTCCCTGTCTCAGAGATGTGTGCGCAGCAAGCGTTAATCCTGACGTGACACGACAAGACAAGATTTTTGCTGAGGGAGTTTGAGAAGCGATTTCAGGTCTTTAGCGAACTTGAGACAGAATTTGCAGTTTTTCACTCACCATTCACAGTCAGAGCTTCTGATGTGCCCGTTGACATGCAACTTGAAATCATTGATTTGCAGTGTGATGTAGAATTGAAGGACAAATTTGCTTCTGTGGGCTTGGACACATTTTACAAGTATCTCCTACCAGGCTATCCTAAATTGACAGCACTGGCTGCAAAAATGTTGTCCATGTTTGGTACTACCTACCTTTGTGAGCAGGTCTTCTCAGTAATGAACATTAATAAAACAAAGCTTCGCTCAAAGCTCACACATAAGCACTTAAATGTGATTCTGAAACTGGCTGCTTCTCAGGACATGATGCCTGATATTGATGCACTTGTGCAGGCTAAAAGATGCCAAGTTTCAGGGGCAAATACTGAGCAAGACTAAATCCTATGGAATGCTCATTTCAACATTGCACTACAAAAATAAACAGCTTTGAATATTTGCCGTTGTAATTGCTGTGAAAGTCAGTGCTAGTCAGTAACAGATTTACAACAGAAGAGTTTTGTTGAGTAAAATATTATTTCTTATGCATGCCATATATGTTATGTATGTGAGTTTTTTTTACATGTATACATTTTATGCATTAACAAGGAAGGGGACAAATTTACTTTATCAAATGTCTGTTTAAAACAGCTGCCCTTTTAAGATTTCAAGTGTGTAGAGTCATGTGTTCAGAATTGCTTCCCAGATGTGGAAAATGGATTTTAAATAATTTCTAAATTTGTATGCGTTTGATGTATTTTAACATGCAGGACATTGGTCCTCATTTATCAAACGAACGTACGGCAGAAAAACGTGCGTACGACCATTTCCTGGCAAACTTTGGCATTTATCAATTTGGATGTGAGCGGGAGCTACGATAAAATCTCACGTCAGGTCTGAGATCGTGTACGCAAATTTGAGCCTGTGTATTTGCGGTGCAGCACAGCAAAATCTGGCTGAAAATAATGAACAAACCTCAGCTGTCATTCAGCATAAGCAGTCACATATTAAGAACAGATCAAAACGGATTCTTAAAACGAATAAAAAAAATAAAAATTGTGGTTGGAGCAATTGATTGTACTCATGTGCGTCTGAAGGCACCATCCATGAATGATTACGCATTCATCAATCGCAAAAACTACCACTCGATAAATGTACAGGTGATTTGTTATGCCAAGCTATCGCTTTTAAATGTGGTGGCCAGGGGGGGGCACACGATTCTTTTATATTTCAAAACAGCTCGGCTCCAGCCCTCCGCGAACCCAAAAGGGACAAGCGGTTGAAGATGAATGAATGAATGAATGTTGGCGCGCGGCTGCAGCAAGGCGCACTGCAGAGCCAAAGTCCTCTCCTCGGTTAATGGCTACCCTCGATAAATTGCAGTAAATCAATCAAGGTATCAGATGGTGACAAAGGTTATCCTCTAACGGAATACCTAATAACCCCGCTGGCAAACCCCGCTACAGAGCAGGAGCGTAGGTTCAGCAGTGCGCACACATGCACACGGGTCACAGTGGAGCGCTGCTTCGGGTTGACTGCCTCCATTATTCTTTTCCATACAGCGTTTTTATGGGCCCCTTTTATTCCACTCTTAAGACTGACAAAAAGCACATCTTTATTTTGCTCCATCTCGGATGTCAGGATGCCGATCTCTGTGTCGGAAAAGTTTCTTTTTTCCCAGTCTTTCTTGTCTCCATGTTTGACCTCAGTGGGCGAGGCCTCCGAACCAGGAATATTTAAGGGCATAACATGTTAATGACGATCGAATTCAGTCGCCGCATTTATCAAGGCCCGCTCATTCGTACGCTGAGATTGGTCAGATACGAATGTTCATAAATCACACGTGGGTCCTTTCCTACCACCAATTCTGCGCTCAGATCTGCAACCGTCTTCGCGCAAGATTGATAAATGAGGCCCAATGTGTTTAAGTTCCACAAAACTGTGAATAAATGTTTTGCTACTATGCGGAGATGAATTAACGGAACAATTTTGTGGCGCTCAGTGTTTATTCTGTGACGCAGCGCCACAAAATTGTTCCGTTAATTCATCTCCGCATAGTGCCCTATCTCCCTGTCATTCACACACACGCACGCCTGCTTGTGTGCTGATGGTCTGCGGTGTGTGCGCACAGTTTCGCTCTAACTTCTGGTTGGTGCTGAAATCTGAGCGAGGGATGTAACAATGCATCTTGAGACAGTTATAATCGATTAAAATGTGTGACGATTCAAATAGGTTGAGATAAAAAATAAATCAGATGCTGCTATCTACTTTTGACTTTGTTTGTTGATGTTCTCCTTCAGTGTCTCAAGATGGTGCAGCCGCAGCAGGTCACTCTGGTCTGTTTTATCGGAGGTTCTAACTCAGTTTTGTTTTTTGGAAGTGAAAGCAGTTATGAATCTTCATCCACGGATTTCCTGTCCTACGCGCTGTTAATAACACAGGTTGGCAGCAGTGCAGAGCAAGTTATTACGTAGATCATTTCAAGAATAGCTCAGTATGCTATGGAGGCTAGTCTGTGTGTGTGTGTGTGTGTGTGTGTGTGTGTGTGTGTGTGTGTGTGTGTGTGTGTGTGTGTGTGTGTGTGTGTGTGTGTGTGTGTGTGTGTGTGTGTGTGTGTGTGTGTGTGTGTGTGTGTGTGTGTGTGTGTGTGTGTGTGTGTGTGTGTGTGTGTGTGTGTGTGTGTGTGTGAAGAGAGACAGGGGATGAACTCAGACAGCTGGAGCTGCTGGTGGTCGGAGCAGAGGAGAAATCAGCAGTTAAGTTAAGTTTTAGTAAATGTTTCATATTTACTGACGCTGGTTTGTTTGTGTAAACAGCCCCTCTGCTAACAGAATGGTATTCATCATGTGTAGGAGAATATGCATAACCCGAGTTCTCTGTGCTCATGTAAACACCATTTCCTGGATATGATCATAAGCCTCATAAACTGGATATTCATGTCTCATTTGTGAATGTGCAGAGATCTCAGCTCCTGAAAATATAGATATGCTGATATTCTTTTGAAAAAACTTGTAAATTCTAACTACTGCAGGAACACAGGCAAAGCCTTACTTTCTTTGTTTTGAATTCAATTATTGCTTTTGTTATTGAAATATATATATGTTCAGTTTAACTTTTACAAAGAAAACTGCAAATCGTGCACTGTGAACTCAGTATCGTGAGTTGAATCCAATGGTGAGTTGAGTCAGTGTATCCTTCCATCCCTACTGATCAGTCTCCTTAAACTGTGTTTAATAACAGCCTTCTGGTCCAGCTGCAGTATTGGTATCGTTGTTACTGTTGTCAGGCACCTAGCCTGGTTAAAGATTGTCCAAACAAACACCATAATAAAGCAAAAGAAAAGCTCTGTCATTTCCGTCATGGTGCCAGAAAGATATTTCAGTCAAATAAAAGGTCTTTCTGCAGATCAAAGGGACTGGGTGGCTCTTATGTGTCCCACATAAATATATACAAGTATAGCCTAGTAGATGTCTTAATCACGTAAAAGTCAGCCCCATCACCCTATGGGATCCTGATTATTCAGTTCCATGAAACATTAAAGTATAAAAAAGGCATATCTTTGCTATACCCACAGACATATAGTTATGTATGTTTACATATTATGATTCAGATGATAGCAGTTCACATATCTGTTGTCAGAGTCTGCACAGGGGAGAGGTCAGAGCCCCTGGCCCTCGAAAGGTCTATGTACGGCCCTGCATCACACATTGCTACCTGCTCTGTGGGAAACACTGTTGGAGAACAAAGTGAATCTCTTTCCACTACTCAATTTCAGTGTAAGGAAAGAAGAGAGAAAAGCAATCATTAATGACACCAAAACACTGTAAAGACTCGCACACTGAGCTGACATGGAAACACTGGGATGCAACTTATGTCTTTGGTTTCATTAAAGCTATTCATTTTTAAGGCTTGTGTTGCACAAAAAAGGAATATCGAAATACAAAATCGAAAACCGAATTCAAACAAATATCCTAATAGTTGAATATTCGGTTCCAGCCCTACTGAATGTTGCAGCTATAATAGGCTAGCACTTGGAACGTCAGTTTTAATAAATTGTTATTATTTATGTTTCAATATGGAAATATTGTGGTAACATTGTCAGCCATATAGCCCAACATTACAGGCCTTAGATCCTAAAAGCAGTATTTTACACCCCTGACAATATTACTATGACAAATGCACTTTGTTGTTCGTGAGTGCAGTTCGGGCCCAGTTCTGGACATAGCCCAACAGAACCTGGACTGACAGAACCAAGAGGATGACATCTCATCTCATCTTCAACCTCTTATCCGGGGTCGGGCCGCGGGGGCAGCGGCTTTAGCAGGGGACCCCAAACTTCCCTTTCCCGGGCCACATTAACCAGCTCTAACTGGGGGATCCTGAGGCGTTCCCAGGCCAGTGTAGAGAAATAATATCTCCACCTGGTCCTGGGTCTTCCCCGAGGCCTCCTCCCAGCTGGACGTGCCTGGAACACCTCCCTAGGGAAGTGCCTAGGGGGCATCCTTACAAGATGCCCGAACCACCTCAACTGGCTCCTTTCAACACAAAGGAGAAGCTGCTCTACTGCGGGTTCCTCACGGGACGCTGAACTTCTCCCCCTCTCTCTAAGGGAGACTCCAGCCACCCTCCTGAGAAAACTAATTCCGGCCGCTTGTACCCACGACCTCGTTCTTTCGGTCATTACAGAGTATGACAGCTATTTTTTATTGTGTTTTTCTAAAGCCAGTATTTCTTTAGCCATGGTTAAGTCAAGAAGAACAACTCCGCTGGGTGGTAGCTTGGTAAGTAAGACACCATTCCCACTCTTGTGTACAGTGTGTACACACATGTTCACTACACTGACACGGTTCACCTGAATACTGAGTAAGAGGAGCTGCAACTTTCCTTCCAGATGTGGGCATGGACTGATCAATGACAAAAGGCCTGGAGCTTATTTTTCCAAATACCAAAGATACAACTACCCAAGTCTTATCTGTTAGACATACAGTATGCTGCTGATCAGGTGGTCTCGGGGATCATGGTGGCTCTTCTTCTGCTTAAGATCCACTGTTAGCAGCTTCTAATTCATAGCTTCATTGCAAGTAACATGCCATCTTCATTACTTCAAAGATACAATCCATATCTGCATTTGTCTGCTGTTTATCCAATGATGGACCGACACTGATGGACACCATCGATCTTTTTCAAGGAACACGGAAGGTCTTGACCAAGTCATCTCCAAAATACAGAAGAATACAATGAGCAAAGCAGACCATTATCAACTGAATTGATTTACTGAACATAAAAATAAAAAGGGAGAAGCATCGAGCACCTAACAGTTAGCTGTGCACATTTCTTAGATCTGCCACTAGCACAGGTCCCTGTGTTAGGTCCCAAAACACAACATCCAACTTCACCTCTAACGTTAGCTGCAGTTGGATCCCGTCATGGCAGTAAGGAGCAAAGCAGCCCTCCTTCCCAAGTCGAACTCACTGCTGCACTACTTTGCATCGGTTACAAACAACTCGACGTCTTTGATTGACAACAGACTGAAGTCTAGGACTCGTATACTGGTGAGCGGTGGTTGCGGTTTAAAAAGTAATGACAATGCTAACACGCTGCGTTCTCTAACTGTTATTACTCGTTGTCTTCGAATTCACACTGACGTTAGATTGATAGCTAACGTTGGGTTAGCTCGATACTTCATTGTGTTTGATGTCAGTTTACGTCACCTCACACAGTATCACCATCTGGTACACGTGTCCAGGCAGAAAACTGGCCACAGGACGTTAGCAAAATATAGCTATGAGGCACTACAAATGTCCCACGGCTCTCCTTGCCGTGCTGATAACCAGAATGCCGAGCATCTAAGTGTTAACGCTGAGTACCAAACACAGAGAGCGTTAGCAGCTGGCTAGCAAGGTTGGCTAGAAACGATGAGAACCTACCGTCTGTTGCTAGTGACAATTGTTCCGCAGGCAGTAACAAAGACGAAAAGAAACGTCCGCCGTTAAAAAAAACGGTCCGAGTGAATCGATCAGCGGTCCAGGTGCAGTGCCGTGAATGAGTTCCCCGCTGCCACTAGGACTTATTCCCTCTGTCTTCGGTCCCACCTATCTGTTCCCCTTCGAACGATAACAGCTCCCACAGAGCTCCCTCTGTTGTCCACTGCTCTCGTTCTAGCTCACACATTCAAATCGCATCGCGAGATTTGGGCCAAAGTTTCAGAGGCCTCCGCCGTGATGTAGGTTCAGCACGACATTTTAAAGAGAGGTGACATGTTACCTGTAAACAGACTTATCACCATCATTATTCATATACAATTGAATATAACCACCTAAACGGCGTAGTGGCTATCACTTCTCTACTCTCCCCACACCAACAGCTGCAGATAGGCCTAGTTTTCCTATATCTCTCCTTTGATTGATTTTCTATTGGCTACAGGCCTACATTGTGTTAGTTCTCAAATCGAAGCTTTCACTTTCAACGCTTTGGTAAAATAAAAAAAGCCTGAGTACAGCTCAAAGACATAAGGATGTCTCAGCTATAAGCTTGGCGGCTTTTAACACATCTCTCTTCGTCCATAGTAACTGGTTCCACCTTAATGAAATGTATAATCGATCAGGTTCAATAAATATCCCCTTATAAATGCCATCTGTACATTGTATTATTAAGCCTGTGAGGCCAAAGTGAGTTGAAGCATAAAGACCTGTTTTATGAATTACAACAAAGATGGTGTACACTAGAGTGCAAATACATTAAGGTTGACTCGTGTCTCATGAATGACTTCCATTACATGAATAGGCTCTATATATAAATCTTTTCTATTTTAAATTTGTTGTTTTGAAACTACACAGGCAGACATACAGTGGAGATTAAAATGACAAAAGAAGAAAGTATTAATGCTTGATATGTTCTGAAATATTGTTGTTTTTTATTGTTCAGAATTTGATAGAATATCCTCTGTGTCTATACCACTGCTGTACTTGCATGTCTTTTTAATACCCAAGGCTCTTCAACAAAAGCCTTTATTTAGTGAAAAAAATATTCAATATTCAATATTCTTAGCTTCAGTGAATTGCTTCACCTGTGTTCAGTGTGACAGGGGACATTGTCTTGTATGAAAATTGCAGCTGATTGGGAGACAGTTGCAGTGAAGATATTGCATGTTGCTGAAGGAGGTTCACATACACATTTGCATTCACCCTGCCATGTAGCTGTACAAGAGGCCCAACTCCTGCTGCAGAAAACATCCCCCAAACCATAACTCTTCCTCCTCCAAATTGAACTGACTTCTTTACACACTTTGGGTTCAGTCTTTCCCCAGTGCTATGCCCAACATAATGTTTCCATCAGACCCAAATAAACTGAACGTACTCTCATCACTGAAGTCACTCTGGACCAGTTCTCCTCTGTTCTCCTCCACACAACATTCACCTCAGCAAAGGCAAGTCTAGCCTTTTTATTCTTTCTGCTGATGAGAGATTTGATCACTGCAGAGTGGGCTTTCAGTCCAAATTGTCTTAAATGATGAGACACTGTGTGCAGAGACAGATCCTTGCCCTGTTCAGAACTGAACTGGAGACCAACTCCAGCTGCAGAGTTGAACTGATTCCCGACTGAAAGTCTTCTCATAATCCTGCCCTCTGGTGCACTTGTTTTACGTGGACGATCGGCCTTTTTGAGGGACTGAAAGGAATCTGTGTCCTTGTAAAGTTTCAGTATTGTTGAAATCACAGACTGAAGCACCAACGTATCTCTGATGGCTGAGAGGGTCATCTCTTTGGCCTTCATCTGGACAACCTGCTGTCTCAGGGTTTCAGTCTCCTTAGAGCAGCTTCCATCTTACAAAGTAACCAGGAGAGCTGCAGATAAATAGGGTGTGTCCAACAATGAAGTCACCTGTCACCAGGTGCAGATTAACACTAATAACTGGGAGGGATCTGAAAGTGTTCTCTGATTTTGATCACTGCTTTTTTTTTTTTACTAAATAGAAGGTTTTTGTTGAAGTGCCTTGGTTATTTAAAAACACACACAGCAGATATTCTATCAAATTATGAACACTAAAAAAAATATATCAGTATTTCAGAATAAATCAAGAATTATGACTTTCTAGTCTAATTTTGATCTCCACTGTACAGTAAATGACAGATTTTGTAGACAGGGCAGCTCCAGGCAGAGAAATGTAATCCAAGACACAGAGGATTACACGATAGATCTGTGTGTGTATAATTAATTAAAGGGACACAAGAGGGAGTGAAGAGTGAACTGGTGGAATTGTACAGCTTTGATTGTTACTGCCACTCACACATTCACAGACATGTTAGAAAAAGTCTGTAGCAAGGATTCCTCACAGCCTAATTAGAGAGAAAAGCCGACCAAAACAAGGAACAGCCTGAACCAGACTGTGGAAATCATGTGATAGCAAGAATCTAGAATCTTCTTAAATAGGTGCAGGTCGGATTGTACACACACATGCACCCTGTACTTAGCAAAGTGTGTTTGTACACACAACGTGAAATACACTACACAGGACCGTACAATTTGGTTACACAGAAGCTTCATCCATATGAGCAGTATACCTGAGATGAAAAAGCATCAAACTGTGGAGATGGAAGATATTGACTCAAAATATGAACACACATCATGAGTCAAAAGCTGGATAATCCGATGAAATCCCAGTGGAAAGTTGTTTTGGGTCAGCCACGTACTGTATCAGGTTTGGAAATATGTTCACAGTCTGGTCCAGCCTAAATGAGAACTGATGTCGAGCCCGGCCGTGTTTGGGACACGTCTGGCACCAACAACCACGCCACGTTCAAAGTCACTTCAATCACCGTTCTTCCCCATTCTGATGCTGCTTTGAACTGCAGCACATCCTCTTCACCATGTCTACATGCCTGAATGCACTGAGCTGTTGCCATGTGATCGGCTGATTAGAAATATGCATTAACGAGCAGTTGGACAGGTGCACCTAATAAAGTGGCCGGTGAGTGTATTTGCATTGGTCCAACGCTCCCCACACTGATGTCAACCAGAATGTTCTCTCCTGTCTTCACAACCAACTTCCTGTTTTTCGACTATCTCAATAAAGAAAAAAAAATGAGTGGCAAAATAAAATAATGTAGTAGTTTGTGTTTACTCTAAGGTTCAAGACAGGATACTGCAGGAGCTCTGGGGGCTGTTGCACAGAACCTTGATAAGGGATTAAGTCAGGATATTCCAGTCATCCTGGCTGACTTTATCCATGATAGGGTTGCACAAAAGCCCAGGCACCTAAATTACCGTGGAGATTTATTCTGCTTGATTAATCCTGCTGCTTTATCTGTTCACTCCGCTGTCACTCCCATCACAAATCACAACTATTACATCATCTATTAGCCTCATTCAATTTTTATTAGCCATGAAAGTACCAGGGATACATTATGCATGTATATATACTGTACATTGGAGATCAAAATTAGAGAACATAGCATTAATTAAAAATTTATTGTGAAATACTGTTATTTTGTATTGTTCCGAATTTGATAGAATATCCTCTGTGGCTGTCCCACTGCTGTAATAGCATGTTTTTTTTTTTAAATGACCAAGGCTCTTCAACAAAAACCTTTATTAAGTGATAAAAACAGTGATCAAAATGAGAGAACAGTGTTCACTGTGTCAGAAGAGAAGATTTCAACAATGTTTTCTTCTGTAGGATTCAAAAATGAACAGGAAGTGTAGAGGCCACAGCTTTGAATGACTTCAGCACATCTGCACCCACAGGACATCACTAGTTTCTCACACTGCTCTGCTTTGATCTTGGTCCATTCTGACTCAGTCTCTTCCACAGTTCACTAACTGGAGTGGGTTTCTTACACATTACTTTGTCACCAAGGATTTTCCAGAGTTGTGTGGACAGAGGAGAACTGTTCCAGAGTGACTTCAGTGATGAGAGCAAATCCAATTCTTATGTCACATGGAAAACATATTCACTAAAGGTTATGGAATTATGGACAGTGTGGTGTTTTACACCTTTGCATTCCCTGAAATATAAAATTAAGCAGGTTGGACGTTGCTTTTACATTTTTAAATCATCACTCTAGTGGGATTAATGGAGATCAATTCTGCATTTGGCAGTTATTTTTAGACAATATACAGAATCTAACCCATTCTTTTGCACACCTCCCTAGCCTTATGGTCAACAGTGTTGCCCCTTTCTGTTCTCATACTCTAGAACTGCTCACAGGAGGTCATTATAATGATCTGTTCCTCTTCAGTGACATAGACGTCCTTTTGTATGAGAAAGCGCATTGAAGCTGAAGCATAAACCCTCTCTTGACAAATTAACTCTTTAGTGAGCGTCATGGTACCGTTTAACTCAGTTTGGTATTTGTACACTTATTGTACACGCCTCTGGCTTGGCGCATGTGCAACCAATCAATCCAGGATGATCAGACCAGAGTAGTTCAAGACTGGCTTTTTCATTTATCCTGGGTGTCTTAATTCTGCCTTCGTGCAACAGCCCCTGAATTGTTGCAGCAGGAAAAACCCTGGAGGTTGTGAAAGAAAATCTATAAACAGATTATGGCCACAAATGTAAAGGGAGGGCAGAGAACACATGCCAGCCAAGGGCTGCGGCACTGAAACACTAACATTACAAAATAAGATGCCGTTCTCCAAATCTGTGGTTGAAATTTAGAACAAAATGTAACACGTATCCAGCACAAGGAAAACCACCGAACCTCTCAGTCCACCTAATGTGAAAGTGGCAGTAGAAATCTGGCTTTAATGGCCACGCTGCCATCTCCTAGTCACTTATTAATGCAAGCTGTCCTACTTTCTGTGAATATTGGTGTACAGAGCTGCACACGATGCAGCCATTTTACCATGCTCACCAGTCTATTTCACTAAAGCTGGTATAGAACTGAGTCGCTCAGATGGACAAAGACAACCGTTTGACATAGGCTCAGATGGGGAATCCATCATATCTAAGGAAGATTCTTGTGATCTGTCATTACTGAATGACAGTGACACCTGGTGTAAGACCACAGTACTGTCCTTCACACTCAGATTAGACTACATGGACCAGAACTTAACTCACACGAAAACACCTGCCAATCACCACAGTTCAGTGCGATAAATCTGACAAAAGTGTTCTGTCAAACACACAATGATCCAACTGGTGTAATAACCAATACGGTTTAATGGTATAAACATGTATGGGCACAACAGTGCTGAGGAAAGAAAGAGGCATGGGTTTTGAATGAGACTTTATTACAGCCAGAAGTTTATAATACAAATCACCTTTCAGAATGCTCAGCTACCACCGTCCCGAGCGTGGTTGATATTCTGAGCACTGACAGTAAAATGACATAAAACAGGAATGCATTCAAATTTATCATCTCAATTTTCTCTATTTTGCTATTTTTTTTGACAAATTTTCTTATATGATCAAGGTCTAGTCAAACCATTTCTAGACCTGGCAGATTAATTGTTTTCTTCTTTTTTTAAGAAATAATTTATCATTTTGCGATGTTTTCAGAGTTTTAGGTTTTTCAATGTTTAATATTTTTTTCTCTTTTTCCATCGGTGAAGCAGGTTTCAAAATCCTCTGTAAGACAAAAAAGAAAGAATATGAATGCTTAGACTGCTTTCTATAGGATTTCCTTATCCGAGTTTGTAATAAAACACACACGCACACACCTTAGACGCTGGGAACACCGGCAGGGGTGGTAGACTTCTGAGCTGCCTCCTTGGCCTGGTGGGCCTGCAGCACAGCAACAGCCTCATCCACCTAAAAAAAAGAAAATTAATAAACCACTGCAAATGAAGAATTACCATTTCACTCAGTCAAAAGGCAAGTTAGAGCATGATCAGGAACAAAGATTTTTTTTAATATCAGAAAGGAGAAAATAAAGATGGCCGACATGCTTCCACACCTCAGCCATGTCCTTACCTTTGAGCGCAGCGACTCAGGTGACTCAAGCATGTGGAGAAGTTCTGAGTTGTCGATCTCCAGCAGCATACCAGTGATCTTGCCTGCCAGGCTGGGGTGCATGTTCTGGATGAGGGGGAACAGACGCTCACCTGAAGGAAGAAGAACAGTCATCAACAACCATTAGAAACATTTGAAACCAGACTTTATGTGCCAAATAAATGAAGAATTCTATCCTTTCCCCAGAATCGTTCTGGTCATCTTTGTTCTTCGGAAATCCCTGAGCAGATTATGTACAAACTAGGCAGCGACCTCTGTGGCCAAAAAATGGAGCAGTGCAGAAATGCAGTTCGTGCATGTGATGCCCAACATTACAGCAGAAATAACCCGCTGTTACGGCCTGGTACCAAAAGCAGTTAAGTGTCTGTAGATAATTTCACCATTCCTGAGAACTGTAAAGGATGAATTTGAGGCTCAAGTTCTGCCTGATGGAAAGCACGGTGCCACAGGTGGCTGTCGTAGGAGACTGTAGGCTTCAGCCCGCTGCAGCTCTGTCCAATTATTTGCCAATTTTCAGATTAGCCAGGAGTTAAGAGATGTCTGGCACTGCCAAGATGGCGACGGCCTGAGCTACCGGGAGACACCTAGAGCTTAATTTTGGCTCTTCCGAAACGAACTGGCAATGTCACTGAGAAAGGCTGTGGTACTCACCCAGCATCTGCTTCTGTTCCTGAGGAGGGGCAGCAGCCAGCATGGAGGCAGTCAGGGGCTCTTGTCCTTGAACATGGACAGCAGGCTATGGAAGGAAAACAGATGCGAGTCCAGAGACGGGTTTTAGCCAACTGTGAAAACTACTGACTGCACAACTACCACAACTATTGAGTGAGTTACACAATTCATTTTCATACAGACTGAAAGCAGAGAGCTGGGTATTGATATGCTTACACTGATTGAGATTCAAATTATGCTCATCGATATTGCTGGGTTACTGATTTTGAGATAATGTGTCATAAATCACATGCTTTTAGATTATTATTGGTAAATAAAAAGCCTCATTTGCACACTGACAATGTGGTCAAAATTTTGCTTTGAGGAATTGTTTTTCAAAACGCACATTCCTTACCAAATACCTTTGTTATTTATTGTTTTTAAAAAATTGAAACCAATTTGCAATACCAGAATTTATGAATGAAAGAATTGATTGATTATTGATTTTTTCAGTGCCTTATACTGGGGTTGTGAAAGTCAATATGATGCCTACCTGCTGCATGGGGACCTGTGGCTGAGAGGGCATGTGCTGCTGGGGGTTGCGCACACCAGCAGCGTATTTGTACTGGGGCATGGCACGCACCGGGGCGGCAGTGGCTGAAGCACCGGCAGGGCGTTGGCTGAGAGCCTGTGTGGCTGAGGTGAGGAAGTGAAGTCAAGTGATTAACAGGCACACAGAGGAAAAATAATATATACGTTTCTGTGTTCTGAAAGCTGCAATACTTACGCATGCGCTGGGATGCCATCATGCGCGGCACCTGTGTGTTGGGGGTGGTGGTGGGACGGATGGCATTGAAGGTTTGGGGCCGGGGGGCTGATGGGCGCATAGCATTGGGCATGTTTTGGAAGTCTGAAGAAAGAGGAAACAATGATCCACTTAGTAGGCCAAAGGACAGAACAGCCAAACAAGTTAGTGCAAGTTAGTCACATGGAATCAGGTGTGACATGATGGTTCTACTTACGCTGAGGACGCACTCCTTGAGTGGCCCAACGGGGGCTGGGGCGGAGCTGGGCAAGCTGGTTGGCAGAGTAGTATGCAGCACGATTCTGGGCCTGAGCAGGACAAAGATAATGTGATATTGTTACAGAAATGGTTTACACCAGGGTTTCTAACTCCTAACACAGTTTCTCTGGTTATTTAACTAAGCAACATGATTTCAAGTAGCAAAGAGGGAACGAAATGATCAGATATGCCAATTTATACTTCATGTATACTCAGCAAATTGACCGAGCACGTGAGGGTCTCACCTGAGGTATAGCTGCCATGAAATAGCCTGAGGGTGGGGCAGGCTGATATGGGTTGAGGACGGGGTTGGGCACAGCACGGACTGTGGCCATCCTCTGCATGTACTGGTTGGTAAGATGTGCCTGGCGTTCCTCCTTGCGCTGGGCCAGGGCCACATACAGTGGCTTTGTAGCAACAATACGCCCGTTCATCTCTGTTACAGCTTTAGTGGCCTCCTCTGGGGAAGAGAAGCACACAAAGCCAAAGCCTTTGCTGCGACCACCCTCCATCATCACCTTTGGGAGAAGAAAACAATTAGCATCTATTCGGATTAATTACTGTCGTGTTTACCATAAAATAACATTAAAATCTAAACACAATCCTTATTAAAGCCATGAAACTTGCAAGATTACAAACGAAGTTCTTAAGTCCTTACCTTAGCACTTGTTATGGTTCCGAACGGAGAGAACTCTTTACGCAGACGCTCGTCATCTAGGCCATCATCCAGGTTTTTCACATACAAATTGACACCCTGGTATATGAAAATGAAGATGACATTCTAATTAGTGATGGGCACGAGTAGTTCATTACAAGATCGAGAGATCGCATCAATTCCTTGCGGGCCAATTTGTTTTTCCAAATCTATTTTTAGAACCCAACACATCTTCCTGATTCACAGCAATACAGCCTACCCAACACCTGTTATTCTTAATCAAAACAGTCACGGTTACCCTTTAAGGATTCATTTTTTTCACAACCACGACTTTAAAGCAGTGTTTCCTTACAAAAACTCAATGACATTTGTGTTCTCATTGTGTTAATGATCAGTCCTGCTGTGGAGAACAGGCGCTCCTCTGGCACAAAGGTGGCAGGGATCAGCAACTGCTGCTCTGACACAACAGTCAGTTTTATGTCCCGGTGCCTGTTGGACTTCCACCACTGCAGCGCGTTTTCCTCCTCAGCAAAACGCGTTACAGTGGTGGAAGGCTCACTGAAACAAGCTAGAATGTGTGCAACAAGCTGCAAAATATACGCCTGAAAAACAGGTACATTTAACGTGCACCGACGAACTACTAATATGTTTAACAAAGAGCGGTCGCGTCACTTCAAAGCCGGTGCGTTCGGCATCATGTAAACAAACGGAGCTGCGCACCGGTTTTACTTTACCTGTTTAAAGTGCAGTTTTGTTTACAATGGTTGTGTGTTCCGACACTAACAGACCACGGTCAATTTATTTCACGAGCGAGTAACAGTAGTAAGCTCGCCAGAAACTAGTCAGCTTGTGAGTAACGGTTGTTGGTAAATGCAGTTAGCTCTCAGATTAGCACCTCTTCTGCTTCTTCTCCTCTGGTTAAACACAACATTGGGGCACATGGGAGTACAACCAACACAGACACCAATAGTTGTACCCAGAGACAAACCAGTTGCAGTTCTGGTTGAATTGCTACAACAGAGTAGAAGGCAAACAAACCTGGTATCTGGTCATGCGATCCTGTTTCATCTGCTCAAATTTACGCTTGAGCTCATTCTGGCGCTCCCCTTTCTTCTGTGCACGGCCCACATACACCTGTCTGCCATTCATTTCTTTACCATTCATGTCGTCCACAGCCTGCAATAAGCAACAGACCACAGAAATAAAATAAACAGACGGTGTGTTTGTGTTTACACAAAGCAGTCAGCAGGGGTACAGTGACAAATAACAGCATGTTTCGTTTGCCAATATCCTTGATACATATGACGGAGCAATGTCCCCTAAGAGAACCTTCTGTGCATCTTCGTGTCTCTCGAAGCTGACAAAGCCAAATCCCTTGGATTTGCCGCTCTCGTCAGTCATAACCCGGATACTGAGTGCAGGTCCTACAAAGTACAACAGCCAATCAATACATGTTAACAAGACAAATCACACTGGCAACATGCTTAATCGTAAAAATGTCTCATTAAAATAGCAATGAGACATGCTATGGCATCAAAATAGTTTCAGTGACTTACCATACTTGTTGAACAACTCCCTAAGCTTCTCGTCATCCATGTCCTCCCCAAAGTTCTTGATGTAAACATTGGTAAACTCTCTGGCACGTGCCCCAAGCTCTGCCTCCCTCTCTTTGCGTGACTTAAAGCGTCCAACAAATCTGTTGATGTAAAAAATTGGAACAAAATCACGCACACCCCCGGACAAGACACACCCTAACTCTTTAATTAACATGTTATTCCTCTGACTTTTACTGGAATATCAACGGAAAACTCTTGAGTTTTCCCACCAAAACTGTTCAGGAAAATCCTCCTCTTCTGCATTTTATATTTATTTTCAGAAAGTTAAAAGGCGACTTGACTGTCATCCACCGCTGGTTGCAATGGTGCAGTGTGGGACATTAGTAGTTTTCTTTTTCATTGCAGTATTTTTAACTTTTTAAAGCAGTAAACAGAGTGAATGATAACAGAATCCTGGGCAACAAGTGGACATGGTTCACAACACACAATTCAATAAAGAAACTAGTTATTCTCATATTAATGCATAAACACACACCGATTGGACTGTTGCCTATTTATAATACTGTAAGATGTTGGCTGGGATCTCTCTCATTCTTCATTTGATTGTATCAAAAAAAGGACTTTAGACATGACTGTGGATTTGTGGACAAGATGCAGTTAAAACAAACTTTGATTAGATATAAAATTCAAATGTTAACACGCCCACCCAAAATTTGAGTGTAGCTGCAGTCACACTTACACTTTTCTGTCATTGAGCAACATGCCATTCATTTTCTCAATGGCCCGCTCAGCAGCCTCGTGGGTCTCAAAGTGCACAAAGCCGTAACCCTTTGAGCCATTTTCATCACAAACCACCTTGGAAAGAGGAGATTTGAGCATGTCAAAACAATCCCAAACCGTGCATTTAAAAACACACACACAATCAGTTTCAATCTGGTGCAATCCTTAGTCATGCAAACTAGTGGTCTGTATGTAAAGCACACACAAAAGCAGAGTTGAATAAATGCATGTTGCCCCGCCTACCTTGCAGGAAAGGATGTTTCCAAATGCAGAGAAGGTGTCATAGAGGGCCTTGTTATCAATGGACTTGTCCAGGTTCTTGATGAAGATGTTGCCCACTCCACTCTTTCTCAGTGAGGGGTCACGCTGAGACCACATGATGCGGAGGGGCCTGCCTTTGATCACATCAAAGTTCATGGTGTCCAGGGCCCGCTCAGCTAAAAACAGGCCCCCAAAAATGTTAACACTTATACTGACCAGGTTCAGACATCTGGTTTGCATTTTGACTGCAGCTATAACTACAGTGCTTCATTGGAAACATATAGATGCATGACATGTTCAGTACTTCTATCTGAAATTGCGTCACATCGACGTGCTGACCAAAACACCAGTAGTGCTAATTGCTGCTGTAACATGGCATGTGTAGTTCATCATCAAAATGGAGTCAGGTAATGGCACATTCATGCCTGCTGCAATAGTTGGAGGCAAACCTACCGTCAGCGGGCTGCTGGAAGTTGACATAGGCATAGCCGAGGGATCGGCGAGTGATCATGTCTCTGCACACCCTGATGGAAAGGATGGGCCCGGCCGGGCTGAATTTCTCGTAGAGCATGGCCTCGGTAACGTCTGGGTGCAGGTCTCCCACATAGAGGGAAGCCATCGGATAGCTGGGCGCGCTGGGATTCATGGCAGGAGACGCGTGTTCTCAGGCAGTGCAGCTTACGGTTATTAGCTCGAGGTTTGGGTGACAATTGTCAGCCAAATAAACCCTCTGTGTAAAAGAGGTTCCCTTTCCCTCTTTAATGACTACACGACACTACTGAGAGCGCAGACACATACACTCAATATCTGAACAGTTAGCAACGTGGGCTAGTTAGCTTGACTAGCAAAATGTCGGAGCGTGGCCTAACCGGCGTGGCTCGCAGACAGACACAATTTTGAACCAGTCAGCTAAAAAGATGAATTACCAATAGAAAACGGAGTAAACGGTCTCGTTTACAATGGCAAATAGAATGTCAAAGTCCGTAAAGGTAGAAAGCAGTGGTGAACAGTGTAGCTGGCTAACGTTAATCACCCACGCTTCCAACAATGACGCTAGCTGCTCGGCTCGCTAACGTTCTTCTCGTTTCCGTCTTTCGTTCTTGTTCCAAGGCAGCGTCTTCTTCGCGTTGCTTGAGTTGGCAAATGAAATCCTGCTTCACCGATTTTTTTTTTTCTTATAAAAATATGTCTGCGTGTGCTCTCTAGCTTTTGGTTTGTTTCATAATAATAAAATGTGTGCCGAGACTAGCTCCGGAGCACACCCTACGCAGACGGATTACGGGACTGAAAGGAAGGTCGGTGGAGGTTGTTTCCCGATTCTAGCCGAAACCACGGCGCGTTCACTGTCAGGATTGACGTCACACCTCTCGCGATATTTCACATTTTGATTTGATTTCGAGCATTGCAGATAATTGTATTTCCTCGATATAAATTACATCCTATATATTGGATGTAATGCACTATATTTCTAACAGTAAGAAATGTCCATCTACCCAGAACGGATAAAGATAATAAATATCCATAGAAGTATGGTGGGGACACAGTTAGGAGGCTTACAGGCACAAATCCTTTAAAAGGGCTGTAGTTTTCCACACCACATTGTTTTTGTGATAATAAATCCCCTTCACGACCAAAAAAAAAATTCATACAGAAAAAAGTGTGCCATTGCACATGTGCTCACCTCATAGGTGAATGTGTGCAGTGACATTTTTGAAAACGAGATCTTAATGTAGAATATGATGCCAGCAGCGAGTGGAAACAGTTGGGCCAGGGACTGCTGCGCCTGCGTCCCCTCTTCTTTGAACAACACTCTGGAAGCGTTTGGGAACTGAGGAGACCCGTTTCTGTCATTGTGAAAGGGGAATGTTTTCCACTTCTTGCTTGATGAAGGATTCCAGCCGCTCAACAGTTCAGGCTCTCCTGTTGTATTTTACGTTTCATAATGCAACAAACATTTTCAATGAGTAACGTCTAGACATGTCTGTTTACCACCATAATTATTATCATTGTCATATTCTATCACCCTAGCTGTGCTTGTTTCTACTATTCTGCTGTATTAACTGCCATAACATATAAGTCATATTCACATTACTATAGATATTATTATAGTTACTGGAAGTGTGTCTGTCTCTGTCTTTGTGTCTGTCTTTGTCTCTCTCTGTCCATCTGTGTGTCTTTTCTCTCTTTCTCTCTCCTTTTCTTCCTCCCCAATCGGTGCAGACAGATGTCCGTCTTCCACAGAGCTGGGTCTGTCTGACGTTCCTGCCTGTTAAAGGGAGGGTTTTCGTTGCCACTGTACTCTACGGGGGAATTGTTGGGTCTATGTAAATCATAAATAAGTCATAGGGTGTGTCTTTACCTACTCTGTAAAGTTTCCTGTGATAACTTTTGTTATGATTTGGAACTATCAATAAAATTGAATTGAATAGAATAGACTGCAGACAGGCCAGTTTAGCACCTGGACTCTTTTACCATGGAGTCAGGCTGTTGGTATATGTGCAGAATGGGGTTTGGGTTTGGCATTGTCTTGTTAAAATAAGCAAGGTCTTTGCTGAAAAAGACGCTGTGCACTGGCAGCATGTTGTTTGACCCGTCAGACCACAGGACTGTTTGCCACTTGGCCTCAGTCCATCTTACAGTAAATGAGCTTGTGTCCAGAGAAGGCGGCAGCATATTTGGATCTGGTTTATATACGGTTATATACTCTATGCATTGTAGAGTTCGAAGTGTGATTTGTGGATGTCAACTACACAATCTGTTTTTAATGAACATCACCAACATCCTATATTGGTTTCATACAGAGGTTTCATCAGTCTCTGAATCTTTAAATATATTATGAACTTTATTATGAATTATATTATTATTTTCTGATGTTAAACTCAAACAAAACGGAAGTTATTGTACTTGTCCTCCAGCACCACAGTAAGGAATCTGGGTGTTATTATTGATCAGGATATGTCCTTCAATTCTCACATAAAACTAACGACATGGACTGCATATTTTCACCTGTGTAATATTGTGAAAATTAGGAACATTGTGTCTCAGAGAGATGCAGAGAAACTAGTCCATGCATTTGTTACTTCTAGGCTGGACTATTGCAACTCCTTATTATCAGGCTGATCCAATAAGTCTGTTAAGAGTCTCCAGTTGGTCCAAAATGCTGCAGCTCGTGTACTAACTAAAACAAATCAAAGAGAACATATTTCTCCTGTATTAGCTTCTTTGCACTGGCTACCTGTAAAATCTAGAATAGAATTTAAAATCCTTCTCCTTACCTACAAAGCTCTTATTGGTGAGGCCCTGTCGTATCTTAATGAGCTCATAGTACCGTATTACCCGACTAGATCGCTGCGCTCTGAGAATGCAGGGCTACTCGTCGTTCCTAGAGTCTCTAAAAGTAGAATGGGAGGCAGAGCCTTCAGCTACCAAGCTCCTCTCCTGTGGAACCAACTCCCAAGTGTTATTTGGAATACAGACACTGTCCCCTTATTTAAAAGTAAACTTAAAACTTTCCTGTTTGATAAAGCTTACAGCTAGGGCTTACGAGCCCTTAGCTATGATGTTATTTTTAAGCTGAGTTTGTTCTGCTTAATTCTGCTGCTATAGGCCTAGTCTGCTGGGGGATAATCCTGTTCATGATCCTCTGACCTTCTCTCCTCTCTGTCTGTATCATTCATGTCTCATCAATGCATGTTACTAATTCAACTCCATGTTTGCCACCATAATTATTATCATTGCCGTGTTCTGTCACTCTAGCTGTGCCTGTTTCTTGCTGTATTAACTGCCATAACTTGTAAGTCATGTTACTTTGTGGTTGTTTGCATCTCTGGAAGTGTGTCTGTCTTTGTCTCTCTCTGTCCATCTGTCTTTTCTCTCTCCTTTTCTTCCTCCCCAACCGGTGCAGACAGATGTCCGTCCTCCACAGAGCTGGGTCTGTACCGTGTTCCTGCCTGTTAAAGGGAAGGTTTTCGTTGCCACTGTACTCTACGGGGGAATTGTTGGGTCTATGTAAATCATAAATAAGTCATTGAGTGCTCTTTACCTACTCTGTAAAGTGTCCTGAGATAACTTTTGTTATAATTTGGCACTATAAATAAAATTGAACTGTAGACGATGAAATCCCCAAATGACTATTTGAGATAAACTGTTCCCAGTTAATCACTTAGGATATGATCCATGAGCTGTTTCCTTTTTAGCATTTCACAACTTTTCCGGTCTTTTACCAGTCGAAACTTTTTTTAAACGTGTTGCATCAAATTCAAAATGGACGTATTAAAAAAAGAAAAAGAAATATTGTTTCAACATTTGATACGTTGCCTGTGCTATTTTCAGTTAAATATGGGGTTTTAGTGTTTTGCAATCATCAAACTCGGTCTCTATTAACATTTTACAGTGAGCCATCTCTTTTGGAAACAGGATTGCATTATTTAGGAATGTCAGATAGCATAGATTTCTAAGTTTGGTTCTAGCATTGACAGAGGGGCATTCCTCAGCAGTCCCAGCAGCTGTGTGGACATCTATTGTCAATTCAACACACTTGGCTGGAATTAAAGTGTTCTGCTCTGTGGAATATTACACTCTCCCATTAGGTTTAAGGACACTTGTGTGTTACCTATACATATGGGATCTCAGGTTACTTTGATAAAGACAATGACAGAGTTCAAAATTGCATTAAAATCTAGTCTAATAAAAGTCCTCCTGATAACTAAATGGATCACTGTTAATGTTCATAAAGGCCGGATCATCCATCACTGTCACAAACTGTTATGTAGGCCTTATATTATTATTATTTTATTTCCCTAGAAATAACTCAAATGACAAATGTACGGTAGCTTTTGCTTTTAAAGTCAAACTAGCAGAGGAACTTCAGTGTTGAGCAGCATTTGCTGTATTTCCTCGTCACAATAGAAGTTCTTTTGTAATCCAAGATTTTGAGAATTATGTTAAAATAGAATAGGTTGCTTTGAGTCATATTAGGTTTCTAGATTTTAGTTTGTTACCTGGTGTTTTCTTACCATAAATTGGTGCATAAAAATCCACCTGAATGAGAGAAACTAAATGTTTTTGACAACGTTCTGGAGAACACCAAGACCCTAGCAACAGAAGGGTATTTTTTTAATATGCATTAGACATTTGGGATTTAACTGGTGTGTAGTGAGGAAACAGGAATTGGTGGGTTGCTGGATTAACTATCAAAATATAACAAAACCTATTGGTCTTTGTGGTAAAATAACCATTCCCAAGAGTTGAAAATCATAAACATGAATTATAGATTACTTTGGAGTATAGTCAAAATAGCTGATGGAATCAATATTACCAGTGTAGCATTTCAAATGGACATGTTGAAACTTTATTTTTTTATTCCACTTACATGAAATTCCACATTTCCCCCTAAATAACAGTTATGCTTGGGTGTGCTGTATGAAAATTTGAAAGACAACAAAACTAGCCCCCCCCCCCCCCCCCCCCCCAACAACCATCCTTACATGTCCACAAACTACTTCTTACCAACATGCAGTTTAGGCAAGTATTGAACGAAAAAAGTATAACAAAAGACAAATCAAATAAAAATCTTAATTTGAAAAGGCAGTAACTAGATTAAGCATGTGGGATTTTTTTTTTACTGCCGTGCTCATAAAAACATCAACAAGCTTGTGTGCTCTTTTGTTCTTCAAAGTTTTCTATACCTCGTAATTGATACATAGAAATACAAAAGCAGGTTACCCAAAATAACTAAATAATAAAGAGTAGAAAGTTGAGCAACTGACAGCAAATGGAATGTAACCTTTGTGTTCCAACCAAACTTTGCCTTCGGTCTCCAGCACCCTCCATGACACCACCGTTGTCTTTGCCTCTGCTGTCGTTCCCCCTGCCAGGTACACAAGGTGGGACAAACCGCCCCCTCATCATGTGAAACCACAGATGTATCATCAGAAGATGGTGTTAATCAAGAACAAGACCTTTAACAGGAATGGGATACACACGCTATAACTGTTTTCTGACACTAAAAAAAATCAACCTGCTGCATGTCTGAGAAGTTGCCCTCTCACCCACCACCTCAATAATGCAACAACCCTATTGCTCCCACACAGAAAAGTTCAGCAGACAAACAACCAACCCCATACACTTTACCCCTACACATGGACCCTCCTGCCACACAATTTTAAACTTGCCTCCCCACCCAGCCCCTTTCCCAAGTTACCTCAAAAGAAGGACTAGTAAACCGATAGGAATGAGATGAGTGTTGAGAACTAAATAGAAAAAAGATGGAGAGATTTTGACGACCATAATAATAATAATAATAATATAGTAATAATGATGTGGTCTCAGTATCGATGATCATGATGAACCGGGATGATGGCAGGTAGACAGGGATGACTATGGGGGTCTGGTTCATTCTCTGGTCTCCTCTTGATCCTCTCCCTCAACCTGGTTATCAGAGGTCCACAGCTGAGGAAAGACAGGAGGACAAGGAAAGAAGCAGCGAGAGGGTCAACAAGGAGGGGTAAAGGAAACGAAGAGGGCAAAATCCATTAATAGCTAATCTTAGAATCATCTCGGTAAGAATGGACAGTGTGGGTCTATGTAAATCAGATATAAGGCATAGAGTGTGGTCTATACCTAGTCTGTAAAGTGTCCTAAGATAACTTTGGTTATGATTTGGCACTGCAAATAAAATTGAATTGAATTGTGAGTGTGTCCTTAGTAGGCCCTATGGCATTCTCAGGTTAATGCTGAGCATGCAGATATCAGGACTTCACCAAATGAAATCAAAACTATATACACAGCTAGATATCATTAAAGCCCCTTTCACACATGCACTGCAAACCTGAAATGATCTAGAGATTACCCAGCAGGGCTGTATGTAAGAACGCAAATGTGAATACAGCCTCTCATTCCTGGTGTACTAGCCTATGGGGCGAGGGGCGTGTTGATGACGTTCCTATCATGCGCCTGCCACAAGCTGGGCGAAACAAACCTCTGACAGTGAAGAAGATGGGCAGTTTACACAACGAGGACACCGACGACGAGATACAGGAACTTCTGTCAGTAAAGACCTACATCAAAGTCAGACAATTCCAAAGAACTGCAAGACAACCTGTCGTCTATGACCACATTAAGAACCGGCTTCCTCCTACCACTCTATACGGCGTAGGCTTGGGCGATATTACGAGATTATCACTCAATTTGTTTTTGTGCTTAATGTAGTAGGCTATCAATAAGGCGAACTGCAAAATACGTTTTGACAGTACCTTACTACTATTTGTTCTTTTGAATTCCACTATTAATGTGTGGAAATAATAACCCCTCTGATCCTGGACCAGCGCCCGAGTAACAGTAACCTATAAACTACAGTTCTAAATATCATTGTAGTATATTCAGAACTGTAGTTTCACCTCCCTGGCACTGTCAGCTGGGTCGGATTCCAGGTCTATAGTGTGCATTTATAGCCTAATACGTATAACAAAATATGTAATAAGACAAAATTTGGTGAGAAATGGGCATAATAATGTTAAATGATGCTGATGATTTAACAGTAGCAGACGGTTCTTTTTCTGGCTATTAAATGAAGAGAGAAACAGTCTATGGATGCGTATGTAGATTGGAGCCAGGCTTCGGCTCACTCACTCCATTTTTAAAGCCAAAACAACTGAATGAGAAATAATCAGTAGACCAATCAATACAGAAATTAGTAAATTGCGGTCCTATAATCAACATTATTCTTTTGTACCTACTCTGTAAAGTGTCCTGAGATAACTTTTGTTATGATTTGGCACCATAAATAAAATTGAATTGAATTTTGTGTGCACACAATATGTTAATGTCATTCGAGTTGGTACATGTTTAAGAAGTGGAAACTTACTGTCAAGTTGTCTCTCAGTAGCTGCATGATTAGTGTACTGTCTTTGTACGAATCTTCACTCAGTGCATCGAGCTCTGCAATTGCTTCATCAAAAGCCTAAAGGATTCAAAACACATAATTAAAAAAAAGATGATTGTCTTGAACAAGCTGTTATGTGCTGGTAGTGTGTGTGTGTGTGTGTGTGTGTGTGTGTGTGAGGTCAGTTTGTGTACATGGGTTGTACACTGCGTATTTAACAGCTGTGCAATCAGCCTTACAAGTCCTCACAAGATAAAAATAACATGACATGTTAAATGTTGCATTGCATTGAGTTTGAAGAGAGTTCTGTGATGAACTTACGTTTTTAGCCAGCTTGCAGGCGTCATCAGGTGAGTTGAGGATCTCATAGTAGAAAACAGAGAAATTGAGGGCAAGACCGAGACGGATTGGGTGTGTGGGCTGCATGTCTTCTTTGCTGATATCATAAGCATTTTGGTAGGCCTCTTTTGAGTCTTTAATGATGGCTGAGAGAGGAAAAAAAGGAGCATGAGAGTGGAAAACAAGTGAGTCAAAGACAAAATGAACTTTGTACCAGCCGCAAAACTAGTACCGTTTTAACTTTTTGAGTTTGTGTCTGCGTCATCATGGCAGAATGTGCTCCTGTAGGCATCTACTGTAGCAGGAACTACCACAGAAGAGGTTTTGGGTATTTTGCCAGGTGGTTGTGTCTCTATGGCCAGACTTTGTCAAAGTAATAGCGTCACAACCATGCAAGATACAGTCACAACAACCTACAGGTGTGTAGCTGAGATCAAAATGAAGGCCAAATTCAAAGATGGGCGTGATCTGAGCCGGAGGTATCGTTGTGTGAAGTGGGGAAGGGGCCAGGAAGTCATTGATCTTGGCAAAGAAATAGTCAATAACCTTTCTTAGGGCCCGTCCACACAGAGACGTGTTTCCCTGTAACCGCACATTTTTATCTGGTTTAGTCGACCATCCCCACGCAGCCGGTATTATCGGAGCCTGAAAACAGGATCTTTTTTAACCGGGTCCCAGAGTGGGACGATTTGCCTCTGCTCGTTGAGGACACTAACTGCAGAGTGATTGGTGCTTCAGAGTCCAAAACAGCACAAAAGTCTCCACTAACACCAGAAACAGTGGACACATTTCTCTCTAGGAAACTCTCCAATGTTTGTATTCTCCCCAGCGTCTCGCCGTCTCTTCTTCTCAGTTGTTGGTGTATTTCTGTGGCAGTTACAGCGCCACATCCAGGCCTAGTATTTGTACTACAGCATTTTTAGTCCGTTTACCTGGTTTCATGGGGGCGCAGATTTCTTGAGTCGAGGCCGTGTGGACGGAAAACAAAGAACGGCAGAGAAAAAAAAGGTTGTTTTCGGTCGTGTGAATGTAACCTTAGTGCCAGAGGAGCATACTGTCATACTGCTGTGTCACCATTGAGGAGGCAATGTCATTAAGCCTATCCTGAACTTACAGCTGACGTCAGTAACTTTTCATGGAAAATATTTTTTCATGTTTGCTGAAACTGACCATATCCTGGCATCACAATGAGACAGATGATCTGTGAAAAAGTCCTGTATCTCTACCTGTGGCTTCAGTTCCTATCTGCTGCCAGAGCCCTCTCTGTTTCAAAAACTAGACGGCGTGGATCAAATATGAATTAAGATTGTGTTACTGTATTTCCTATTGCTGGCATGAAGTGGTTTTTGGAAACATTTTCCTGTACTGTTTAGCTGTAAAACGCAAAAGTTTGTGACCAAGTCGAGCCAAAACCAAACCCCTCCCACCTGCTGGACAAACTCTCTCATTACAACTAACTAGTACACTAAAATATGTTTCTACATCTTATACAATTTGGCTAGGCATTGTAGATATCAGTCCTTACAATCCATTGTTAGAGACAGTAAAACATACACGCACAAAAAATGAAAATGAAATAAACTACGACACCACCCCACACAGATGGTATAAAAAGATAGCGCTTACATTGCCTGTCGTCTCCTGTAGCCACCTCAGCCAAGTAGCGGTAGTAATCTCCTTTCATTTTCAGGTAGAAGACTTTGCTCTCTGGTACACTGGCATTGGCAATGAGATAAGTGTCCAAGAGACCCTGTGGCACACAACAAAAAAAGGAAACAGACATATCAGACGGATAGACTTGCTTTCAGACGTAGAAATCAGCAGAAATACCAGATTTGATCATTGATATCATTTCTACAGTAAAAGGGCTCATTTGACCCAAAAGCCACCGCTTATCCACTGACCCCACAAGAGCAGTGGTCATTGTTTCAATTACTTGCAAAGTAGATGTATTTTTGACCTCACATAACTAACCAAGTACAATGTTACATTACAGCATCACTTTACACAACAAAATCACTTTTACACTTTAAAATGGTTAATCTAACTGAAATCAGATAGAATTACTCAAACACATCAGAATGGTGCTTTTTTTTAATGGCCGCTTTGTGTTTCTCCGACATACTATGCGACTATAATAGGGATGTAACAATACAATGAGCTCTTGATTTCATTCACAATAGGATTTTCAATGCGTTTTTTTAAACATCAAAATGAGATTGAAGAGAAATGGTGAGTGAAAAGATCCCTTTTATTAAAACCTAAAAACTCTATTTTGTCTCATCTTTTCCAAATTAAAGAATGCTTATTTCTAGGACAATTCGCTCTGAGGAGCCTGATTCGAACCTCGCAAAATGTGGTTCTGAAACAATGGATTATTCCATTCTGGCCCTGGGGTGCTGAATGTCTGATTTTACATGTAGATGCTTGGTTTCTCCCAATAAACCATGATAAATAGCCTATTAGTCGACTATAGGCAAGACGTGACGAATCAGATTCCACTATGAAAACTTTTTAGTCAGGGACACCCCTACTTATTTCTGAGGTATAAACTGTAAAAACAAACTGTGCTAACGTTAGTTGCAGCATGTTCAGCATTGGGGTGGAGCGGCGGTTTAAGAGCTCTGGTGGGAGGTGAATTCTTTCTTGCACATTTTTTTTACACAGCTGTGCTCTTGTCCATGTTTCCACTTGGTAGTTTTTTAAAAATCAAATGCCAGCCCACTGAACCCAGCAACAACTCCCTTCGCTTGACATCGGTTTCATTTGTAATTGTGCGCGGATAAATTCTGACCGGGCTTAAGTTAACATTCGGGACCATTGGCTCCAGGTTTGTTCCGCTAAGTAATTATATTACAACACAACGTTTCCCCAAAAATTACATTTAAAAAAAGAGAGAATGATCTTTATTACTTTTTATAACTTTCAGTTTTTATTCAAGACCTACCAAAAATTATACTTAAGAATTTTTAACACAATTTAAGGCCTAAACCCCCGCGGATACCCTTTAATCATTTCTCACCAGATCTTAATGAGGGTAGAGTGGGCTGCCTCCAATAGCCTCAGGGCTTGAGCCTGATACTTTGCCTGAGCTACATCACAGATGCTTCAGAGTAGGGCTGGGTGATATGGAAAACAATGTTTTTGACCACATATCTTGATATTGCGACAATATTTTAGGGTTGACCATTGGTTCTTGCAAGTTGATCCAATCATACTCGCCTCTGGAAGCCGCCATCTTGTCGGACTTTGACTGCTCCTCAGTTCCTCTTAACAAAAAAAGGGCATTGATGTGACGTCGGGGGGAGGGATGTGTGTCACATTATCTCCACCATCCAGGAGCTAGGCTAACACAACACGTTACTAGACAAACGTGTGTGGGAGTTCCGTGTGTCTAGCAGAGATAACACCGGCTCCAGGAGTGAAGTGCAGGCAGCATTTCTGATCTATGATTTAAACTGATATTCAACAGTATCATGCTCACAGACTGTGATACAAGGACCCTCACGGGCCGAATCCTCCCGCTACTGCAGATTAGCATCTAGTGTATGTGCCATAGATAGCAGGCTGTACTGCAAGTCATGGTGCAAGTGCGGCTATTTAATTAGCATAAGAAAGCCATTTGTACAGTTGATCGAAGAGCAAACCATCTTGTCACTTAGGGAAACACCACCACACGAATGACCACAGTCCAGGTCCAGATGACGGAGTTAGCATGCTAATGATGCTAATCCTGACAACTAGCCTCTGAGGAGAAGTGAGGGCCAGAGGTTTGCTGTAACTCAAGAGGCCACGCCCCTAATTATTCATAAACATTAAGCTCCAATTTAAAAAAAAAAACTAGCGCGTTACAAAAATATTCACCCCCCTAAGTGTTGTCATGGAGATATGACCTAAACATGAAGACTAAAATGTTTTTGTAAACAAGCCCCAAGTGGGTTTAATTATGCTGGGAACATCAGCCTGTTTAACATGGGGGGTCAATGGGAAACTGCTCTATTGTGCAAACTACGCCTACTGGACCCTCAGAAGCGCTGTTTTTGGCACTACTGTTTTGGATCAACCAGGAAGTCACCAGCTCCCGAGCAGATTGACAGCAAAAAAACGACCAAACCAAAAATAGTTTTCATGTCGGCTCTATAGTGAGAAATCAACAGATTCATTGACCCTGTTTCTCCGCGCAGCGAGTGAGGCAGCAGGTGACAGAGCCCCTGCCCCTCAAAAGGTCTCGTACGGCCCTGCACCACGCATTGATACCTGGTCCGTGGGAAGAACTGGTATGTCTCCTAATAGAATAGCTAGAACAGCCTAGTAACTGTAATGCACCCTTTAAAACCAGAAAAAGACAACGCTATTGCCATCTGTGTGTGTGTGTGTGTGTGTGTGTGTGTGTGTGTGTGTGTGTGTGTGTGTGTGTGTGTGTGTGTGTGTGTGTGTGTGTGTGTGTGTGTGTGTGTGTGTGTGGCGGGGGTGGATGAAATGGTGATGGGGGTGGAGAAAGAGAGGAGAGCGCTCAGCTGAACTCTTGACAAGGAAGTGGGTCACTAACAGAGCGAAGCTTGGTTCTTTCCAACACAAGCATGCATCACTTGACAGCCTCTCCTGAACAGTAGCTGGCAGGAAACAGTGCACCTTATTGGTACTCCACACCAAGTTTGTCAAAATAATCAAAGTATTGATTGCCGGTTTTCTGGGTCAACCTTTCTTTTTCAGAGTAGAAAGAGACATTGCAGTGGTGATTTAACCATGGATTTAACCAGACAAAAGATTAACAACAACAGAGCAAAGCTTGGTGAGCTATTGCCCAGGGGATTCGGCGACCCACGAAGAAGAGCGCAGCCAGAGTGTACGGAGCAAGTCTCCCAGTGAGCAGGTATTTGACGCACTGAGATCAGAGAGGACAGCAGTCAACATCAGCCACCACGGTCATGAATTACTGTTCCACACAGGCTTCTACTCAAAGGGTCAGGAAATATTCCATCGTTCATTCACACGTTCGTAGTTCACTGATAATCTCTGGTATACCTCCATGTCCTTTCCATTCTCATCGGATCTACACGATTCATGTAGGTCACCTATTTTGGTTTCAAAACGGCTAATTTTGAAGTAAGGTGAGTGATTTTCATACCTGATACTTCCACATACTTTGCATTTGTCGTCATCCACCAACTTAAAGTGGCTCCATACTGCACTCCGTTTTGTTCTCTTCATCAGTGGACAGAACTGCTTTGCTTGCGTTTCCGCGCATGCATCAAGTACGCCTGGCGTCAAGCGCGCTCTCACATGGACTGGCGGGGAATTATGGGTTCAAAACGCAATTAATTTATTTTAACCAAGTAATTTCTTTTCAACAACTAATTGATAATCGATTAATTGTTTGCATCCCTAATCAAAGCTATAAAAAAAGCAGATCTACAATTAGATTTTCAACCCAAGTTACAAAAACCAGCACTGTGTGCAGGTCTTTAATTTAAATATGGGGGAACATTTTTTGTGTGAAAGACTTTTTTGCGGTGGTATCAGAAGAGAGATCAACTATCTTCTTTTTATACTAGTATTGTAACAAAGTTACAAAACACTCGCTTTAAAGTGTTAATTTTAGAGCATTATAGACAAAGAGAGCTCCACACTGCCTTTACTTAATTAATTATTCATATGTATAGATCTGGTAGACAGAGGCTTATGTAAGTGCATGAATTTGCTGAATGCTCTTAGACTGATGTGAGGGACAGGGGAAGTCCTCAGATCTGTATGTTGAACTCTGCTACTGGCTAGGGCACAGCTTAAATCACACTAAACCATGGCAGGAATGTTCAAAGTAAATTCAACTATGTAATCATATTTGATTATATCATCCTCTATACTCTTGTTGCAATTAAAAAAAAAAAAACTCAAGAGACTCCCAGAAAAGGCAACAAAAGCAAGTAAAGATGTAAAAACCACAAAGTTCGGAGGAACAGACAATATAGCCATGTTCCTAAAAGAAATGAATAGAACTTGTCATACTGTTTCTGCCACACATCCTTGAAATTTGATGTCTATCAAAGTAAGCATCAAGCCTGACACGCACGCACGCACACACACGTTAACATAAAAATGTTTGCAAACAAGTGTTTACTTGATCAGACTGAGTGAACTGTAAAGAGGCATGCTAACTGGTTAGCCAAGGCTGCATTACGACGTTATGGTGTGTGAATGATTAGATTAGACGATGGGCAGGTAACCTCTGCCATCAGCATGAATGGTTGTGACAAGTAGTGTGAAAGCGCCTTGAGTAGGCTTCAGAAGACTAGAAAGGCACTGTATGGAAGTATACGGTTTAAAACGGAGCCTGCTACAGCCTCCCAAAGACAGTAATGTGGGCTGAGTTCTTAACCTGTGTCTTAAAAAGACAGGGCTCTTGAAAATCTTTATCTTTTCTTCTCTTAGGACATGCTCACAGGAATGTCTGGGCTCCTGAAAAGGTCTAGTGAATGGGCCTTCGAAATCTGCTCAACTCAGCAACGCATGCTCTCTAGCTCTCCTACTAAACACATGCATATAAACTCAGTGACGGGACTACATAGAAATAGGTACACACTTTACATCACGGTACATTAGTATTTATTTCGAACTCCAGCTTTGTTTTTTCCTTTCTTTCCTGGCATCACAATGTATGTGCAGGTCCTGCACATACATTGCTTATAGTTTAGATAATAGCTTAGGTTTAGATCAGTAAATTACTCAGGTCACATGTTTTTTTCCTGCAACAGTTGCATACTATTTTTAAGAGAGTGTTTCCTATGAAAGCAAAATAATACAACGTTTATTTTTGTTGTATTAATAAGTAATGGTGAATATTTTGGTTGAAAATAAAAATGTGGTTATTATTGCTTATAATTGGAATAAACAGGACTATTGCTGGTGCATTTGATTCATCACGTTTGTCCCTCTATATGGCAGCCAGCTTTTCATCCTGCCTTTCGAGTGTGGCCATTCAGAACAGGAATACACATCTTAGGCGTGTTTGGATGGACGACACCCTGTACGGACTAGTTCGCTTCAAGTATATCCCAGCCTTATCCACGCTATACACCCCTCTGCCCTATTTACACTCAACCCTCTCTATTTCGGTCCCCATAAGGCCGCTCGGCCGAAGTCGAGGTCAGCGAGCTAGATCGCTGGTGGCTCAGCTGCTATCATTATAGGATTAGGATATGGTGAGTCACTAGGCAGATAAGGTGTAGTGAGAGTAGGAGTAGGAGAGGGGGTATACGACAACTTGTAATAATATTTTATTACAAACATAGATGCATCGTTAGGATTTTAGTGACACTAACACTCTTAAATACCTTACTGGCTCAGTTCTTTGTTACCCGTATCTGTTCTTTTTCATTACTAAATAATTGCTTAAGAAAAGATTAAACAAGAATAAAGACCCCCAGAGACGCTGAGCGTCCAATGGGCGGGACAAAGCCCAGCATTTATCCAATGAGCGTCTAGTTCGGCTGCAGTGGAACAACCCCCTCTATGCTTCCCCATTAAAGTCAGTAGAAGCTGAGCGTCCGACTGTTTAAAGCGCTGTGGAGCTGTGGGGATGAATGAGAAGGAAGTTGCTCCGGTTACCTGTGATAAGTAGCTGATTCTGAACTAAAGATGAAGGCTTTCTACTGCCTATTTAGTCTAAGAAATCTACACACAGCAGTACATATTTTTTGGGTGACATTTTAGGGGAAGCTGAGCTTCCCTTGCAGTCTTGGAGCAATCACCACTGGTATAAAGCCATCCCTAGTACCTGCTAAGCAAAAAGTGTACAGGTTGGCAGGTCTGGATTAGACTAAATTGATTCATATTTATTGCCCTGCGATAGACTGGCGTCCTGTCCAGGGTGTACCCCGCCTCACGCCCGATGTCAGCTGGGATCGGCTCCAGCCCCCCCGCGACCCCGACATAAGCGGTTGAAGATGAATGAATGATTCATATTTCTCCACCTTTAAACATGCACATAATACAGAGCTATGTACAATTAGTGTTAACCCCATGCTGAGAAATTGTCTATATTCTGACATTGACACTTTGTTATGTAAAAGTGATATGGACACCTATGTTATCTCATCTTTTCTTCACAGACAAAGCAGGAAAGAGTCCCATGAAACGTTGTCAATCTCACCAGCACATCCTGGCAGATCTCTTTCAGCTCTTTCTCAATCTTCTCCAGGTACTCTTTGGCCATGGTCTTCTTCCTTCCTCCTTCGCCGCCCTCGGCGGTCTTCTGCTCAATGCTGGACACCACGCGCCACGAGGAGCGACGGGCACCCACCACATTCTTGTAGGCAACTGACAGCAGGTTACGCTCCTCATTTGATAGCTGGTTACTCTCCTCCGTCACCGCCTTCATTGCAGTAGCCATGTCATCGTAACGCTCAGCCTGTTCGGCAAGCTTGGCCTTTTGCACTAGTTCCTTCTGGGGTGCCTCACTCATGACTGCTCACTGGAAAAAGAAAAGAGGACAGCACGTGGTCAATAACGTGGGTGGCAAGTAGGGGTGTAAGGAAATATAAATATTGTATCGATTCTGACCGTTGGCTATCTCGGCCAGCTCTACTGCCCTAATGAAGCTGTAGTGGGCTCTAGGGGTGCCATATTACCCACCCCTAGTGGACTCTTAATGCTTGTCATGCTAGCTTGTAAGGAAAAAGGCTAAATAATGCTCCAAAGAAATTTTGGCATGAAAGCGGTTTATTGTGTTGTTTAAAGCCCCAATTGCTAGATAGCAATGTTGTAATGCATCTTCAACCATTTGAATCTTCCAGTCCACCAATGTTTGATGTAGTGGTGTGTTCTTTACACTATGAAGACATTCTTATCAGTGTTTCTCATTCATTCTGCAGATTTAAGAACAGAGTTTGGTGTGGTGGCAGAATGGGTTAGGCTTGGTTGACCAAAAATGTAATAAGCCCTCGTTCTCTTTTTAGTTTAGTCTATTTCATTTTTTATCACTGTTCCCAGTTTGAAACTACAGTTTTGCATTTTAAATTTGTAGACATTTGTGTACATTTTGCTTTTGTTGTATTATACAATGACAGTTTGCCAAAAATAAAATGAATATAGCCTTAATAAAGCAATAAATTAGATTGTTCAGGGAAAATCCCTCGTTTAGATTAATCGATAAAATAGCCAGAAATAATTATGGGTGAAAAGTCTAGCGAGATAGCGGAAGTAGCAGATAGCTACTTATTCCCAGTGGCTAACGTAAGTTGCCTTCGATGTATCAAATACAGCTTTGTATTTTTTAAGATATTCAGAATGGATAGTTCAGGTTCTGAAGTAGGGTTGAGGTACGTATCCACAGGAGAAGCAGAGAGTACCAGCACAGAAGCAATGTACTTCTGTGGACGGAGGTAGCAGCTAAAAGTTAAATCCACCCATGCTCTTGTGAAAGCCACCAGACTGCATTGACAAAAACAGTCATTTTACATTGCAGAAACATAGGAGTTGGTGGTCTACTGCTGCCCCAATAGGTTAGTAAGTTATCTTTAAAAACAAACGGAAAAAACAACCCATCGGGGCAACTCCTGTGTCCTGTAAGGTACAACTACTGGGGGGTTTTCCCCAAGGAGTCTGGTGATTGATGAGTGCAGAACAATGGCTTCAGCTCCCCACATGTAAACGTAATCGGGGCTGTTGGTGGCAAGGGAAAAGTTTCTGTCGTCTGTAGCAACAGAGTCAATAAAGTAGCTTAACATGCCTGTGTATGTCATCAAAGGCCACTACTTTAGGTTGTCCTCCATTCCTCTGTGGTAAAAGGCAGAGGGATGATAACAGGATTCTGTTTTTGAGGTGTAACAGCTGATGTTTATTTGGTGGATGGCATCATAACTAAGAAAAATTAACATTTGACAACCACATACGCTGACAGAAACCATATTTTGGAAAAATGTATTTGAGGTATTTTATTCAAGTCCTGTCCACTATGGAGTCACTAGGGGGTGATCCAGATGCGTTGGCTTCACCTCTGGGGAGAGGTCAAGCTGCCCATTTTTACAGTCCATATTTGAGAAAATTAAAGAATGCTTTAATGTTGGGACATACCAACAATAAAGGCTTGTGTTATTTAACAAATTATTTATGTTACTTTGTTAAACAGACCAGTCACCAGCTGCACCCCATGACTATTGTGGACGCTGCATGTAGCTAGCTAAAATGTTAGCTGTAAGCAGGTCAATAGATTATTTTGCTGCCATGTCTACCACAGAGGACAAGTTAGCTGTTGCAATGCGCTGAAAGAACTTCTCTGCTACGACCATTCTGCAAATCATTAGTGCTTAGTCTGCTAGTTGTATCATTGTAAGTTTACTGATTTACAATTTTCAGCTTTTTTTCTTTAGCTCAATGATAACACCTAAAAGGGATTATGATTAACCTGCTAATATGAATTAGCGTCACAATATCCTAATCTAATCTATATATTTTTTTAAATAAAAAACAAAAACTAAAGCTTGGCCTGTGTTCCTTGTTTAGAATTGGCATGTTTTAGGAATATCAGAACATTTTCAGCAGCTGAGATCTCTGCATATTCACAAATGACTGCATTTACATTGTATTTACAATATTGATATTTGGCACTAGTGTATCGATAACATATTGCAAGAGGAAGCAATTCAATATATTCTTGTATTGATATTTTGTCCCGCCCCTAGTGTGGACTTGACACACTCTCACCAACACACAGGAATTCTCATCACTAGATCAATAGCCTGCATCCGTTTGACCAATGCAAAATGGCCAGCGGGGTTCCCAAGAATCAATCACTTTTTTTCCATTCAGCCTGCATGTAATGTGGCGTGTTCAAAAATATACAGACATGCAGAAAAAAAGAAAGAACATTTTAAAACACCCTATACAGAGCTGAACAACCAAATAAACTGAAAAAAGAATATGCCCATCATCATTAAGTGAACAATTTCCAAATCATCAACTTGAGAAATCTTAGAAGAATTTGTCATTCTTGACACACCACACTGGTTCAACATATATTTATTACTTTTAAAAAAAACTGCCTGTATCTGTCAAAAGGGAGGACATATGGTAAACTTCAATGCAGTTAACACAAAAGTGACAGATGTGTACATTAATGTTTTACAGTTTCAGGTTGGCGACTGTGTAGGAATTATAAGTGTCAGCTCTCGGAGGCTTGAAGGCATGATGCAACATGAGCCGTGGGTAAACCAATACACTACAGACAAGTTTCGTAGTAACAGTCCGAGTCTCGTGTGGCTGTGGGGAACTATTCACCGAAAGAACGCGCACTGTCGGTCGGTCATCGTCATATGCATAATAACGCGATCTTGTGTTGCTCGATAGCCTCCAGGGAAAACGCCTTTCTGCTCCCTCCTTCTGCCGTACACACACACCACACCCATCCCTGTACCTGTGGGTCGCCCAACGAGCGAGAACACGGAAACTCAAGTCCGAAATTAAAAGCACATTTGTGTGGTAATGGCAGTATATTTGACGATTAAAATGACATTTCAACTATTACATTTCTGTTCAGCTAAATCGATCTAGTTTGACGAGAAACACAATCCAGCAAGTCAAAAGCAACCGCTATCCTTAGGCCCTCGTGACCAGTTTCCAGTACGGCGCCGACTATTTCCTGAAATAAAGCCGCCCAAGTCAGACAGCTTTTAAGATTTGAATAGGGGTTATACACATGTGTGGCTAAGCTGATAATAATGTGTACATACAATTTCAAACGTTTTTGTTCACCTCGAACCGAAAATGTATTAGCTTGGTTGGTTCGCGCGACGCCAAAGGCGTGCATCTGGGTGTAACGTGTTATGAATCACTTAGTCTCGTATCGATAGTTTTGCTAAAGTTAACGTATTAGCCTACTCGGTACACTATATTACCATGCCATGGCTGTTATTGTACCAGGCTGCTACTGTCGAGAAAAGTAACGTTATTACAGACGATCAAAATAATGTTACCCGTAAAATTAACATTTAGCATAACGTTACACGCGACCGCTTTGATTCCTCTGACACAATATATTCCAATCACAGCTGCCCAACCTTAGATATTTTAACGACCGACATGCACACTTAACATTTAGCATAATCTTACAAAATGACTTCAGTTAACAGGTTTTAACATTTGCAGTGAATACCAGAGTATCAGAGATTCAACCATCGACCTGACCCGCCTTCAAACGTTAAGTCTGATGTTCCATTTTAACACCAGACATTAGACATATCCCAAACTGTAGCTAAGCTAGCCATTGTTCTTTGGTCGGATGCTTGTCGCCGCTACACTCAGCCCCACAGTCAATTGGAGGACATGCGCTTCCATTATTACTATATTTTACGCTTAGTTAAGAGAACTAACGATACATTGGACACGCGTAAAGGTGCAGTTTAAAAAGCTTTAAAAAGTCCTTCCATACCTGAGTACTAGCCGATAGCAGTGATTTCGGTGTTCCAAGCTACAGCTGATTCTCAGCCCGACCCGTCTGTCTGAATCGGTCTGAATGCAGTCCACGGGGTTTCCCTGCAATTACACCAGTCCAAGGCACGGCCAGAGCAGGGGCGTGACGTCAAACGTTACCTAGGCAACCAAACCATGAATCCAATGCTACACATTGTGGGAGATGTAGTTTTCCCTCCTATTACCTTCACTAACGTAGTTTGAACCGAGTCTTTATGAGAGTGATGACAAGTGGTTAAAGTAAAGGAGTATGAGCTTTGAATTTACAACCTCAGTGCATTATTACAAGCACTTCGTATCCAATTCGATGTGTCATGGTGTTGCATCTGAGCAAGCAGAGGTCGGTTAGACATCCTGAAACACCCCAGTAGCCTTACTGATATATATTCTTTATAAATATAAATATATATATATGAGATATAAACAGGGTGGCTGGTGGAACAGTGGTTAGAGCAGTCGCCCCATGTAATGAGGCTGAAGGTCCTCGAGGCAGTGGCCATGGATTCCACTCTGACCTGCGGCCCCATAGACATAAAGAGTAGACGCCTCATCGAACGTTGGGCCTATTGGCGCTGACGAGCGGTGGGGCCGCCATCTTGGACCGGTCGCCCGCTCCACTCAGTGTAAGGACAGGACACGGTTCAGCGTATTTTAATATTCACAGTGGGATTAACAGTATTAGAATATTCTGATATATGATATATGTGATGTATGATAGGTGTTTTACAAACACTATAAATATAAACACAACAATAGAAATCATTTATAGAGTATTAATAGGCTATATTTCATACATGAATACATAAATCTCTCTCTCACTCACTCTCTCTCTTTCTCTCTTTCTCTCTCTCTCTCACACACACACACACACACACTCACACACACACAGAGAAAATTAAAATACATATAAATCAAGAGTATCATACAATTAGGTCAGAGAGAGAGATGACATTTTGGACACATCTAAAGACAAGTCAAACAGACACACACACAGACACACACACACACACACACACACTTCCATTTATAGCACTAAAAAAAACAAGAGCCGAACCCTATATGTTAATAAATATTTAGAAATGATCCATGCTCTGCCAGTCGCATAGTCGTGGTAGTGGAGAGGAGAGGGAGCGAGTGTGTGTGTGGTATAAAAATATATATAACATTTTGTTAAATCGATCATTTTCACACTGTTTTGTTCTTGCACAATTACCAATTAGAGTGTAGCTCTATTTATTTATATTTTAATGATGTAGTAAATGTATTAAATGTGCAAACAAAAACACGGGGCATAGCTCAGTCATATCCATTTTAAATTATACAAACGATTTAAGATTTTTCCTTAGTTAAATAAATGTATGATTTTTTCTTTTCAGACTGTTTCAACTTCTGTGGTACAACTGAACTAAAAAAGCCTGGACTCATCAGCTCTGGTTTACAAACATGTGACGTTCGTCCTGCTTTAAGTGGAGATGTGGAGAACCAAGTAAAAATGTATGGAACATTTTGTTCAGCTGTGAAAATATCGGGCACAGAGTGGAAATACATGTTCACGCTTGCCTCGTAAATCTCTAATTCATTCTTTATAATAAACCCCACATCATGTTGCTCCTGTTTGATGAAACAGTTTAACAGCAAAGGATATTGATCAGATTCTGCCACTTCTCCTTTGATAGTCTAAACTTTAAAAAAAAAAGTGACATGACATGAAAAATGATCTCATAATTCATGTCAATGTCATGTTCAATATTTAAAAAAACAAAACTGAGAATATCTGAGGTGACCTGAGATGAACTGTCTCTGAAGTGTCTTCCTCTCATGAAACCACAGCACATCCTCCACTGACCTACTGCTGGAAATGTGCAATCCATTTACACTAGACCACATGTACGACAACCCCTCTCCTCCCTGCTTCTCCTTTCATATCTACACAGGCATGCACACACACACACACACACACGCACGCGCGCGCACGAACACACACACACACACACACATCTGGCGGGGGGTAAATTAACTAAGATTCCCACAGAGGCTAATCTCCATGCCTCTACTGTGACACGATAATAATAATATAATAAGGGACAGCAGCTCCTCTGGCAGCTAAATATGTATCTACCTGCCACAGCCTGAGGGACTCACTATAACATTCAAAAATGCATGGATTTATGTATAATTGTTTAAAATTGTACTGTACCGTACTGATTATGAATTGTAATATTGTAATATTAGATTAGAGCAGGAACACGCTGCTCAGTGCTCTGGCATCTTGTTCCTTCTGCTGCTCAACTCAGAGGCTCAACGAGTCAATCATAGAACTAATCTGGTAGGATGACCGGTCCAAGATGGCGGCCGCATTTCTCGCGGCCAAACGTTCGATGCGGCGTCTACTCTTTATATGTCTATGTGCGGCCCTTTGCTGCACCCTCTTTCTCTCACCCCATTTCCTGGCTGTCCTATCTTATAAAGGCTTGAAAAACTGACAAAAATCTTTAATAGATATATGTATAGTTTGTCACTGAAGATTACACTTTTGTATCAGAGAAAGAGACAGACAGCACACAGTATTAGTTACACTGAAAGGAATGCATGCTGCCCTGATGTGTGCTGTGACACTGACCATGGCTGTGTTGAGCTGATTGGGGATTGGGTCACATTATATGTAGAGTCCTACAGAGCTCCTTAGCTAGCTACCATAGTGATATGAGATCATTTCACTTTACACAAAGTGATGGAATTGTGTTTGGAATTGCTGGAGATGCTGAGGGCATCACAAACTAGAACACAGGGCACAGTGCTACAGTATTTCTTGCCTAATAGAAACTACTATTTCTGCATTCTGGTTGGTTTCCAAGGGGAGAGAGTTAAGCTATTTTTGCCTTGTCACATGTTTCCCCCTTGGGCCAATATTTCAAGCTTGTAACCTATTTCAGGGCAGATGAGAATCTGTTGCCTGTATAAATACACAGGCACCAATGCTTGTCAAGTAGGATTTTCACACTGCATTAGGCGGGTTTCCATTAGCCCTGTAGAGTGGCCTCCCCGGGAGGTTTCAGGGCACGCCCTCTCAAATGGCCGTTCACTCTCTGTGTTTCCATTACAAAACAATGCCCCAGAGGGATTTAGGAGACTTCGGAGATGACGTATCACTCTCAATGGGTTTAGATCGCTGGTGATCAGCTGATCAGTGATACAGTGGTGTGTTCTTCCTCAAGAGAAATAACAGAATAGTTGTGGTTTGATTTAATGTGGCCTGTATGATTCACAAGGTCAACTTATGTACAAGTAACATGAAAGAAAGCTGAGAGCTACATCCAATCAGCAACCGGGTAAATCTCAGGAGACAAAAGAGGTCCTGCTCTGCGACAGTGCCATGTTCTAACCGGTCAGACGGCCTCCTGAGCAACTTACATGCAAATGAGGGCATTTTTGGGGAGATGGACCCACCTCATTCAGGGTAGTCGGCCATAGTGGAAACACACCTATTCTCTTAGCCTTATACAGTTAACCTACACCCAGGGCTATGCTATTTATTCTGTAATTACTAGCCCTCACTAGGTTAAGGTGTGGCCAAGGACTAGTAGTCACAAGATAGGTAGTGCAAGATGGATATCAAGGAAGGGAAAGGAGCTGAGTGATAAAAGACACGCAACCGGTTAGGCTGGTTGTCATTCAGTCTATCAACCACATCTTGAGAACACACATGTATGCATACACGCACACTTACAAATTATTACCAAAGGCCAGGTGTTTTCCAGCAACGTCCTGAGATTGATCAGTTAAGTTAAATGGCTGAACATACGTAAATGGACACCAATCCATCAGATCTGCAGCGTTGTCAGGGGGCAGTACACTCAAAGAAATAAATTGTCCAATTTACTTAAGTCAGTTATTTCAACTGGTTCGACGTAACTAAGTGGAATAAATGAGATAAGACAGAGAATTGATTGGTACTAAATACTATTAAGGAAATCTCAACAAACTGTATTCATTAAATGGTATCTCCTTAAGTTATGTGGACTTAACTTAACACACATTGTGAAATGACTTATTTACTCAATGCAGTTATGTTGAGATTGATCTTCATTATATTGATCCGGTTGACACGGAAATCTGACAGAACGCAGCCCAGTTGTATTAACAGAGGAATTTGTCGCATGTAATTTACATTTCTTTAAATTAAATGCTTCATCAGTGCAAGTGGAAAAACAACTTTAACTTCAATACAATGCCTTTTTTTATTGAATGCCATTTTATACTGTTTGCCCTTAATGTCATGTTATACTTGACATGAACATGAAAACAAACGATTCTTATGTAAGGCATCTTCTGCTGTATGCCTTCTAAACCTTTTGTGTTTATGTTGAGTAAGCAGTCCAAAATGCAATGGTTCAGTTTACAGCAGAAGTGTCAAACATGCAGACGGGTTACACAGTAGAGTTGTGAGGCCAGAGGGGCCCTGATCTCTCAGTAGAGTACACACTGTGAAGCTATTAAAACTCAGATCATTAGAATGTATGGGGTCTAGACAGAATACTAACAGAGAGGTCTGAAGAGCAAATGTAGATGAGGACGTGCAAATTATATCGATTTATATTGCCTAAATTGCTCAGTATATACAGTACATGTGCAAAAGGTTTGGAAAAAATGCTGTAAACTAAGAATGCATTAAAAAATGGAAGTGTTCTTAGTTTATTTTTCATCAATGATCAAAATGCAGTGGCTGAACAGAAGATACATCTAAATCAAATCAATATTTGGTGTGATCACCCTTTGCCTTCAAAACAGCATCAATTCTTCCAGGTACACTTGCAGTTTTTGAAGGAACTCTGCTCGTAGGTTGTTCCAAACATCTCAGAGAACTAACCCCAGATCTTCTGTGGATGTAGGCTTCCTCAAATCCTTCTGTCTCTTCATGGAGTCCCAGACAGACTGGATGATGATGAGATCAGGGCTCTGTGGGGCCACACCATCACTTCCAAGACTTATTGTTAATTTTTACACTGAAGATAGTTCTTAATGACAGTGGCTGTATGTTTGAGCTTGTTGTCCTGCTGCAGAATACATTCAGGGCAAATCACACGCCTCCCTGATGGTATAACATGATGGATAAGTAACTGCCTGTATTTCTCAGCATTGAGGAAACTATTAATCCTGACTGAATCTCCAACTCCATTTGCAGAAATACATCCCCAAACCTGCATGGACCTCCAGCATGCTTCACTGTTTCCTGCAGACACTCATTATTGTTCCTCTCTCCAGCCCTTCGGTGAACAAACTGCCTTCTGCTACAGCCAAATATTTCAAATTTGGACTCATCAGTCCAGAGACTCTGCTGCCATTGTTCTGTACCCCAGTTCCTATGTTTGGCTTTTTTGCTGCAACTCTTCCATGAAGACCACTTCTGTCTAGACCCCTCGGGACAGTAGATGGGTCGACCCGGGTCCCATTGGTTTCTGTCCAGACTCCTCAGGACAGTACAAGGGTGGACCCGGGTCCCACTGGTTTCTGTCCAGACTCCTCGGGACAGCAGATGGGTGGACCCGGGTCCCAGTGGTTTCTCTCCAGAATCCTCGGGACAGTAGATGTGTGGACCCGGGTCCCACTGGTTTCTGTCCAGACTCCTCGGGACAGCAGATGGGTGGACCTGGGTCCCACAGGTTTCTGTCCACATTCCTCGGGACAGTAGATGAATGGACCTGGGTCCCAGTGGTTTCTGTCCAGACTCCTCGGTACAGTAGATGGGTGGACCTGGGTCCCACTGGTTTCTGTCCAGACTCCTCGGGACAGTAGATGGGTGGGCCCGGGTCCAAGTGGTTTCTCTCCAGAATCCTCGGGACAGTAGATGGGTGGACCTGGGTCCCACTGGTTTCGGTCCAGACTCCTCAGGACAGTAGATGGGTGGACCTGGGTCCCACGGGTTTCTGTCCACATTCCTCGGGACAGTAGATGAATGGACCTGGGTCCCACTGGTTTCTGTCCACACTCCTCAGGACAGTAGATGGGTGGACCAGGGTCCCACTGGTGTCTGTCCAGAATCCTCAGGACAGTAGATGTGTAGACCCGGGTCCCAATGGTTTCTGTCCAGACTCCTCAGGACAGTAGATGGGTGGACCAGGGTCCCACTGGTTTCTGTCCAGACTCCCCGGGACAGTAGATGGGTGGACCTGGGTCCCACTGGTTTCTGTCCAGAGTCCTCAGGACAGTAGATGGTGGACCTGGGTCCCACTGGTGTCTGTCCAGACTCCTCGGGACAGTAGATGAGTGGACCTGGGTCCCAATGGTTTCTGTCCAGACTCCTCGGGACAGTAGATGAGTGGACCTGGGTCTCACTGGTTTCTGTCCAGACTCCTCAGGACAGTAGATGGGTGGACCTGGGTCCCACTGGTGTCTGTCCAGACTCCTCAGGACAGTAGATGGGTGGACCTGGGTCCCACTGGTTTCTGTCCAGACTCCTCAGGACAGTAGATGGGTGGACCTGGGTCCCACTGGTGTCTGTCCAGACTCCTCGGGACAGTAGATGGGTGGACCTGGGTCCCACTGGTGTCTGTCCAGACTCCTCAGGACAGTAGATGAGTGGACCTGGGTCCCACTGGTTTCTGTCCAGACTCCTCAGGACAGTAGATGGGTGGACCTGGGTCCCACTGGTGTCTGTCCAGACTCCTCGGGACAGTAGATGGGTGGACCTGGGTCCCACTGGTTTCTGTCCAGACTCCTTGGGACAGTAGATGAGTGGACCTGGGTCCCACTGGTTTCTGTCCAGACTCTTCTGGAAAGTAGATGGGTGGACCTGGGTCCCACTGGTGTCTGTCCAGACTCCTCAGGACAGTAGATGGGTGGACCTGGGTCCCACTGGTGTCTGTCCAGACTCCTCAGGACAGTAGATGGGTGGACCTGGGTCCCACTGGTTTCTGACAGTTCTGAGCTGATGGCACTGCTGGACATCTTCAGATTTTGAAGGGAAATAAGCTTGATGTGTCTTTCATCTGCTGCACTAAGTTTCCTTGGCTGACCACTGCGTCTATGATCCTCAACGTTGCCCGTTTCTTTGTTCTTCTTCAAAAGAGCTTCAACAGCACATCTTGAAACCCCATGCTTTGAAAACTGTGTTTGGAGAGACTTTGCTGATGCAGTAGAACTGCCTTGAGTCTTGTTGCTGTGCTCAGTCTTGCCATGGTGTATGACCTGGGACATGAAACTGTCTTCCACATCCTCACCTTGGTAGCAGAGTTTGGCTGTTCCTGTTCCGTTACTGTTTCAACCTACATTGATGAACATCAGCACCTGCTTGGTATCCTTGGTTAATCATACACCTGACTTTAATCCTACAAAATCCCTGAATTTGTGCAATTGTACCTCGAAGAATAGATGCTGGTTTGAAGGCATAGGGCAGTAACACCAAATATAGATTTGATTTAGATTTTTCTTTTGTTTGCTCACTTTGCATTTTGTAAATTAATCAAAATAAACAATTATTATTAATATATATATATATATATATATATATATATATATATATATATATATGTATATACAGTATATATTTTTTTAAAGACAGTTTTTCAAGCCTTTTTTGTTATTTAGGACAGACAGGAACAGGGGTGAGAGAAAGAGGGTGCAGTAAAGGGCCGCAGGTTGGAGTCAAACCCGCGACTGCTGCCTCGAGGACCTTCAGCCTCTTTACATGGGGCAACTGCTCTAACCACTGTTCCACCAGCCGCCCCATTACTGATATTTTTGAAAGCCTTCTTAGTTACCAGCATTTTTTTCGCACCTGCCTAAAACTTTTGCACAGTAATGTACTGTATAGAATAGTGATACACATACAGTTGTTTCAACCAGGCGAGGTCTGAATAAGCATTACACTAATAATCTGTATCACAGGTGGGCCATCAAAGGAGACACACACACGCACACACGCACACACGCGCACACACACACACACACACACACACACACACACACACACACACACACACACACACACACACACACACACACACACACACACACACACACACACACACACACACACACACACACACGGTTCATGTAAAATTAAGACCTTTATTAAACAGTTTACATCGTGTGGACAATGAAATGATTATTACAAAAGTAAAAACATGGCTGGCTGTAAATCCACATTTTAGCACAATGATACAATGTTTGTGGTTTTTGACTATTAGGTCTAACATTTGGAAATACTTACTTTGTATAAATGAAATATGTCTGTTAGCATGCTAGGAAAATAACTCATGTAAAAATAAGAACCAAAGCTAACTTGCAGTGTTATGTAGGCTTACAATAAAGGTTCACCATCATGGTGGGATAACAGTCGTGATAGTTGATGGGATTGTTTTCACATATGCCATTGAGATGACAATGTGAGACAGGTTACACTGCAAAATACAATAGTGATGAACCATATAGTTCTCAAATACTTATTAGAATGACAAACGGAGGACAGTGTGGATCGTTGGTGTCATTTAAAATACAGAACAAACTTTATATTCACCCCAATTCACTCAACAAATCCCCTCTAACATGTCTGCAGTCATACAATCACTCTCTAAAAAAGAGTGGAGGAAGTTGTGTCTTGGAAGGGTTTGGTCTATGAGGGTCTGTGAGTAGACTTGCAGTGCCCTCTCTGGTCAACTTTTACAACTCTGTTGCACATGTAGAAGTTGCACAGTGGACACGAACAGTGCATTTCTTGAGAATCTGAGGGGATGCAATGCACAATTTGAGTACCCGTGTAGCACAGTATTGTTAATATATTCTTTATAATTAACAAAAACTCGACTTGTCTTGACATTTAAAAAAATATCCAGGCAGGGAAAAAACAGTGCAGACTGGATATAAATGTGAATCTACTCAAAAGAAGACTTTGGTGGTTTTGAATGAGGTGAACTGTGAACTCCAAAGACATTTTGTATAAACTTTAAGTATTAGCCCAACCCTAGCACATCACAAAGTAGTTTCAGTCAAAACTTCAGAATGGGTTTCACAGAACATTGGATTAAGAGGGACATGTCTCCCAATTATCACCTCAGTAATACAACTTTGTTCAGCTGAGCCGGTACATCTCATGTTTTCTTCTAAAATCAAAGCTTGTCCTGAAACAGTGGGAGCCCTTAGATGGTGTAATGATTGCGCAGCCCATGGGTGAGCATAACATTTTGAAATGAGAGGATTGCATACAATCAAAGATAAAACCTGCACATTTTTGGCATAAACCAAGGGAGTGTAGTCGTCTACTGTGTCTCTACCTTCAGTACTGCTCCCAGATCAAATTCTGGCAAGAGAGGATGTTTTTTTTAATCCAGTTTTGTTAAAAAGACCATGGGCGGGAGGTTCCAGCAAAACCAATGCATCACACAAAGCAGCATGAGGAATAATTGAAGTTGTACTGAAGATATTTGATCTAGAGCATTGTGAAATGTAGAAGCCTGTCCTGAATCAGCCCAAACTGTCTGACTGAAAGAGAGGGGATCTATAACCCTCCAAACTGACCAGTTCCTGGGGAATGGAGGACTTTGGATGTTTGCTTTCAAGCTCTTCGAGTCGGGCATTTCTGTCTGAGAACATGTGGGAAAGGAAAGAAAAAACATAAAAAATGATCAAATATATATTTCAACAGACAGTATATGAAAAGCACTCTAATGAAAATGATATTGATATACTATAGGCATCCAGTAGAGTTTTGCCCATTTACAGTGTTTCCAAAGATGTAAACAAACATTTCAAAAGAGTCCTAAATTATTTTTTGTCACAGTGTATGTGAAGACATGGAATTCTGTTGAAAAGGTCTATAAAATTATAACTTGCCTGCCCAGGTACAGCACCAGCACCAGAAAAGACAGATATTTGGTTTTTCACTTGCAAGTCAAAAGGCACAGAACACAGTGTTAAAAAAAACCACTTGTCCATACACTTTCAGAGCTGCTTCCTTCATAGCTGATGTGTCAGCAATCACAGGGACTACAGATAACTCGACAGGCTGAAGAAAGTTCAATACTGGTGACACACAGGTAGCCATCTTTCCTGGTGAGTGTGTAATTAATAATGTTGAGAGTTTGCATATCAGCTCATATCTGTCCCAGCTGCTGTATTATTGCTGTTAACAGGGACAAACAGTGCAACTAGCAGAGGATATGGTCGAAGACGAATGTGCAAAGAAGACTCTGTGAAGCACTCTGAGTTCTGCCCATTTTCATACCTGCAACATGGACCACCGAAGAGGGCGGGTCAGTCAGAATGTGTCCAGGGCCTCCTCTAAAGACTTTCTGAGAATGCTTCTGTAACACTTTCAGAGTGTCTAAAAGAGCATCCATAAGATTTGGTTATAGTCCTCCAAAGACAACAGGGACTGTGGATAAGCTCCGGTTCATTTAAAGGGCGGTCTAGGTACCCACTGCAGGGCTAGTGAAGTGACATGATCTAGTACCGGCCTCGCATGAATCCTACTTATACTACAGTTCATTGATGCATACACAAAAAAGTCTGCATGCTCTTTTCCACCTAAGCACATGCCCGACACACAGTGCACGTGTATACTAAAGCAGCCTTAGCTGCTGCCTTGTGGTCGTGGCCTTTGCTCCTCTTGATGTCCGCCTGCCATGCCATGTGCATGCTACGTAGTTCCTGAGATCACAGAACTAACTAAAAACTATAGGACAGAATCGATGATTGAAAAAAACTAACTAACAGATGCACCAACTGGACTGGCCGTCCTCCACAGAGCTGGGTCTGTCTGACGTTCCTGTCTGTTATAGGGAAGGTTTTCTTTGCCACTGTACTCTACGGGGGAATTGTTGGGTCTATGTAAATCATAAATAAGTCATAGAGTGTGGTCTATACCCAGTTTGTAAAGTGTCCTGAGATAACTTTTCTTATGATTTGGCACTATAAATAAAATTGAACTGAATTGAATTGAATTGAAATCGAATTGAAATTGAATTGAAACACAGTCGAGGTTCCTTCAGATAAAACAACCATGATCAACAACTTAAGGACCACTTTCTTATAGGTCATCAATAAATCAACAGACTTCAAAATGTGCAAGACAGCAGTGGCTGTGGCACATCTTTAAGAACTAGGTTAATTGCCACCTTTTTGGGTCACAGGAATAAGGCAATTAACACGTAAAAGTCCCCAAAGAAAATCAGACTGCAGATATGCAAAGATATTATAGACGGGCGACTAGAAGTAGGTCAGTGATGTGCAGATATGAACTTTGTTTCTGACTGTTATTGATGGGGGAGTGACAATCACTATCAATACACAATTATTCAATACACAGGCCTCAATTAGAGCCCCCCTCAGCGTCCACATCTCACACAGAAAAATGTGTGTGTGTTGGAAAAGAGTATTATTCTCTTTGCTTGCAACTTCATGTTAACTTACTCTGCAAACCTTTTCCATTAAAAATGTCATCCATCCCATATATTTTGGCTATGCCCCAAAATTCAAACCTTCTGGGGTCATGTATGTACTGCTGTGGCAAAGATCCTGGGATACACAATCCTTAACAATGTGATGGTCCTCTATTTCTGTGTCCTAAATGAAAATGTGGTTATTAAAAAAGACGTGAGAAAGTATCTGTGTTAAATACTGTAGTAATAACAAAGTGCTGTTATAAAACAGAATCTCCAAGCATTAACCAATGGATGGACAAAGTGATCTAGAAGAGCAACCTTTTCCAGGAAATGGACTGATTTTACCAAAACAATTGAGGACGCTACACACTAACAAGTAAAGACACTGGATATTATATATAGATCTTTCAACTGGGGAGCCCCCATGTTTTCGTTTTTTTTCTGTAAATACTAAATAAAAAGTATCAAAAAAACCGTCATCCACCCATGGGGCCCAAACACTGCGGGGGGTGTGAGCTCAGTCTCCGCCATCACTGCTCTCATTCCTCGGGTGACCTATACCTGATCTGAGCTGGTGTGGCAGTAACGTGAGTCAGCCTTCCGTTAGCTTAAGAGCGAGGGCTACAAAGGGATACATTGGAAAAGAGGGTCTTCTTGGGAACACGGAACTCACATCTGTAGGTTAATTTATAGAATAAATAGAACAGAAATGTCATTCCCTACTAATCAGGAGAGGCAAGCCCCATGCTAGCTGGTTGCTATCGCGGACGCTAGGTAGAACAGTTTGGAGGAACACATACAGAAACTCAGAGTGTTCATAGATATGTGCCATTGAGCGTCATACTGTAGCTGCGCATGGTGTCAGTGCAGCACCAGTGAAAATAATCAGATTTCTGAGGACTGTCTTCTGCCTTCGACAGCTTCCACCGGTTTGTCCTCAACACTCATTGTGCGCATGCGCTTGCCCACGCCCTGTGCTATGTTGCGTTCAAATGTCGTGGTGGTCGCGACTTCTCATGCACAAATACGCCGTTCGGTGTTGTAGGGAACGGCGGGGATTGGGACATTTCTTACGGCACGTAAAGGCAGCATCCCTTCCATCCTCACAGCTTGTAACCATACAGGAAAGGCTTTAATGAAAAGAAAACCAACAATGTCCCTGGGTTTATGGCGGTACAGCAGCCCGTTACCCATACCTATTTGTCCTACATAGGCTCATAGCCAAGCACATTTGTGGATGACATATTTGGCGAACTTTTTCTGTCTGCATGGTGCAAAATAGAAAGCCTACCACACGGTGTCACGGTGCAGACAACGACACGGCCTCAGAGCAGCTGCTTTGCTCCTCACCTCCTGCATATTAACGCCTGTGCAATAATACAGGCTAATGACGACGAGTATACTGTCTCTGGCATATCCGCCTATGTAATGCGAACCGTAACCTATATGCAGTGCTTCCATTCCCTGTGTGGTTCTAATAATCCTACATCATAGAGCTGAGGGACAGGTCCATATCAGTAATGATGAATCTGCCACTTTCAGACACAATTCTAACAGAATATCTTAGAACAGGAACGTCCCTGAGCCGCGGTCAGTCATGCGCTCCTTCCGTGCTCATGGGAACTCGTACAGTGAGTGCGCAGCTGACCCCAGAGCAGCCTACAGCACTGGAGACACACCGCTGTCCTCCTTTAGCTCATTCAGGTCACGCCCTTCCTGTCCCTGTTCACCAATGGGGAAACGGCAGTGCCACCTGTATAAACATCCATCCAATAAACAGGGCACCTTTCGTTTCCTTGGTTTTCCCTACCGACGTCAGCAGGATCAACAACCTGGCACGTGCAATAAATTGCGTCGTTTTATAGTGGAGGATCAAATTCTACCTGGCATTAAAGACGTTCAGAAACATTGAATAAGTTACAGAGGATTTCATTGGTTGTATCACCACGCGGTTGAACAGAGCCAGCCTCGTGCACGCCTAGTTTCCTGAGCCTGTCGCACATCTTACCTGCACAAACTAGAAAGTCCAGTTTCTCAAGCAGGTCCTAGGAAACAGCAGCGAGTGCGGAGGCAGCATGGACCTGGACAGGTAAGAGAACATCATTAATACTGCGGCTGATCACTTCTCTCACTTTCACCTCACTTTTTACAAGTGCTTTAGATATTTCCGATGTATTTGGTTTCTTTGCACAAAGGCAACATACCTCTCTATAGTTTATATCTTTTTTCTTTATTGGAGATGGAGCATTTCACAAGCATCAGTACAAGATGCACAGTTATTCCACAGCTATTTCCACCTTTTCTCTTCTGTGGAACATTAGAACACAGAACCAGAAAAAGAACATCCCCCAAGAACAAAGAGGGAGAGAAAATAAATGGATAAATAAAAACAAACAAATACGCAAAAATAAAATGCACAAGAAATCAACTGGTCGGTGAAGACAATAGGTACATGAATACAAAGGACAAATAAACAGCATGGAACAAAACCCAAAGGGAGGAAAAACATCAACAAGAATAATAGTACAAACAGTAGTTTAATAGTGTGCTCACTAGAAAAATTGATAAAATGAAACAATTGGATGGCTCAGATTGATTTAGTGAGGTGAGGGTGTTCACATATGTGATGAGAGGATGCCATCTCTCATAAAAATTGGCTGCTGAGCCTCTCAGGGAATATTTCACTTTCTCCAATGACAGAAAAGACATTAGATCGCTTAACCAAGAAGTAGGAGGAGCGTCTGGGCTTTTCCAATGTAGTCGAATACGTCTGCGATCTGCCTATGAGCCAGGCAAAAGCAACAACATCAGAGTTTGTCTTAGTGAGACCAGTTGGAGTACGATGTACCCCAATGATGGATATCTATAGTTTATATCTTTAACATCTATTTGATAAGGGTGATGACATTTAGAAATAACTCATGCCAGCTTGACATTTTCAGAACTGAATCGGTACATTGTTGGTGTGTAAATGGGATATACAGAAGTGAACTTGCGTAAACACACCTCACATGAGTGGGTAATTAGACAGAGGTTTGGTGAGAAACAGCCTAGGGCAGACTTGGTGGCTTGGCAGATGTAGCTTCTGTTAATGACAGTTGGGCCTTGCAGTAACAATGTAGCTTAATGTCTCTTTCCATTGTCCCACCATCCTCTCAGTAAACGGCTGGTGGTGGTAGTACCAAATGAAGTGGTGGTGCCCTCCCGCAGAGTGTTCAGTAGTGAGGATGAAGCATGGAGGAGCTACCTGGAGAACCCGCTGACTGCTGCCACTAAGGCCATGATGAGCATCAATGGAGATGAAGACAGCGCGGCAGCACTGGGACTACTGTACGACTACTACAAGGTGTGGAAAGCTTGACATGACAGCCAATTCAATCATGATGTAATAAAACACTTTGACATATTATGTTCTGATTAGTTTCAGATCTTATATTTTAACCCTGTCAGGTTCCTAGAGAGAGGAGACGTTCCTCCAGTGGTGTTAAACCCACAGACCCCACTGCTGTTGGGCCTGATAACTGTGGGAGCTTGGACATACTAGATCACCATCTTCAGGCTCTCAGATCCATGCCTGTCAACCTCTCCCTAAACAACAACACCAATACAGAACATCCAGCCTCCAAGTATGGAGTTACCTGCTTTGCAGGAGACACCAGAGGCGGAGGTGGTAAAGGTGGAGGTGGGGCGGTTCTGGCTCTAGTCAAGACGGAGGGTCGGACGTCCATTGGAGCGTCCTGCTCCGGAGGTTCCTATCAAGAAGAACCCAGAGAGCAGATGAGGATGGTTTACGAGCAGAGCCACTATGGTCTGTCCCGCGCTGGGTACCTGAAAGATGAACAGAGAAGCACCCCAGACAGCACATATGAGGACCCTGTGGATGGAGAGGTGAGATTTGTTATACAAGGGTTGCATGTGGTCTCTGTTTGTAGAGCAGGATCACATTTGTAGGATTGTTTTGGTCCATCAGTGGCAGTGTCGTACATTTGTTATTCTGAAACACACAGTCTATATTGTTGTTGAACAGATGTACCACAGGAGCCCCTCCTCAGGAGTCGATGAAGGCCACTACAGCCTGCCAATGTACGTTAAAACCCACTTATTTTCTATGTGTGCACACAATGAACAACAATGAATTACTCTCTGTGTGCATGGTAATGAAGGAGCATGTCAGTTAGTGCAATGATGTGGCTCATTGATGTGTTTTAATAGTTTGTGGACATCAATGGAGCTCTATGGCACAGAGGAACAAGATATATGGGGCTTTGACACACACACACACACACACACACACACACACACACACACACACACACACACACACACACACACACACACACACACACACACACACACACACACACACACACACACACACACACACACACACACACACACACACACACACACACACACACACACACACACACACACACACACACGCGCACAATACTTGTTAGCAGATCCATTTATTGTTTTCATGGGATTTGTTGTCAATAAGAACAATACCACCAGATTACCTTTGATACAGTAAAAAAAATAAAATCTTTGTGCCATAAGAACCACTTCTCGCTGCAACAGTCTTCTTCTCATGCTCCATTTGCAATGTAAAAACACACAATTCTCTTCCACTCAACTACACAGTCCTGTCAGAAAACAAATCCAGTAATGTATCCTGATATATGTGTATGTGTATGTGTGTTGTTACAGTGACAGCTTCCAGTACTGTCTGGAAGCCAGTATGTCGCTGCGGCCGCGTCAGGGTGAAGGACCCATGGCTTACCTGAACCGGGGCCAGTTCTACGCTTTGACGCTCTCAAATGCCGGCCTTCAATCATCCCTATGTCAGCCCAGAGGCAAAGTGCGGGTGAGTGGGCCGATGCTGTCACATAGGCCTGATGGGGGCCCATCCAGTATTGAGCAATGCACCATGGGAGGCTCTGAGCTGCAGCGGGACAGAATTGTACAGGTGAGGGAGGGGATGTAGTGTATGAAGAGGAAGCATAGAAGTAGAGGGCGAGGGTTTTCTTTAGCTTATTGTTGGGTTGTGTGAAATTTTGTTACACTTGAATATGTATTATTTGTTTTTGATTCGTTTCGACCCTGTTCCAGCCGGATTTTACTGTAATATATATTGTGTATCTGGCAAATGGCTATTTGAAAATCAGACATGCTGCCATAATCAGGATGAATGTACTTTACTCTGTCCGTACTGGTAGTTTGTGCACTTGTGTTCATTGTCTGTGCTAATACTGTGTATGCTCATTGTTTGTGCATGATGCCTTTGTCTGTGCTTAAATGCTGATTGTATTCAGATGTGCTATTTGTTACACATTTTTATTTTTATGTCTGTGTGCTGTCTTATCAATTTGATCAATTGCTTCCATGTGTTTGTTTTGTGTTTTAACACTTGTGTTGCTGTAATTTTTCATGCTCATGTGTTCTTGTGTCTATGTTTTGTGTACTGCTTTCTACAATATGCTTTTTAACATTTTCGGAAATGTCTTCAACCCGCCAGGGACTGCAGATGAAAATGAGCCTGTATGGCTAAATCTGGCACATTTACATGTGACTTTGTTGCTCTTGTTAATTAATGTGCGTTGTCCCTTTTTATAAATAAAATAACAAATATCTGCTTCTCCTTCAGAGTGTTATCATGGTTGTCTTTGGGAAAGACAAGTGCAGGGATGAGCAGCTGAAGAATTGGAAATACTGGCACTCCCGTCAGCACACTGCCAAACAAAGAGTCCTGGACATTGGTGAGATGATTATTACAGAGTAACAACAGGGTAATATAACAGGAATAGCCCTAAATATAAAGAAAACCCCACACATTTTGGTATTGAATATCACATTTGGATGTAGATATTTTGACACCTACGCTCCAGAAAACCAGAGAGTTAAAAAGAGATCAAGCAGATGGCAAACCTGCAGGAACCTCCAGGAGGATCCTGTCACATATCCGGAGGTGAAACCCCACACAATTTGAATAACTGTCAATCCTTGATTCCCACAAGAGCGCTGTGAAAATACAGCCAGTGGGTCTGCATTTGCATAGACGTTAACATGAGAAACAGGCGGAGGCCTGGACTGAAGCCATATCCTGTACGATCAGCAAGAGACAGGCTTCAACCTGTGGTTGGAATGAGGCAGAGACATCAGGCCCTGACGGGGTGGTTTTGTCTGTGGCAAGGTCATGTCAGTACCATGGCAGAATCTATAACCTAATGTGTACGCCATGTGATGAGAAGAGTGTTTTAGGAGGTAACAGTGGCCTCATGGGAGGTTTTTACTAATCTGGAACTTGATATGTTGGCAGAATTGTTTTGCAGGTGAAAAGATGCCAGATTAAGACGGATACATTGTATGTAAGATAAACCTAAAGTAACTATAAGCAGATGAATTGGAAATGAAAAGCAGTGGTTCCCAACCCTTCGTCCTGTGGCCTCTTCTAAAACAGCACTCTGAGGGTTGTTAGCAGTTCCAGACTCTAAGGTTTGTTTGAATTAAATCAAGTGTTCAAGGTCAAAAGAGGTAAAGGTGTTTCACAAAAAAAGCAACGTTTTGAGAGAGAAAAGAAAAAAATCTTTCCAACCCCATAAACAAAAAAGTATATAAAGTTCCACCCTGGCCTGCTGATCAGATCCCAGCGCCTCACTGTGGAAGTGCCTGGGCTCATTCTGCAGCATCAGGCTGGGCTGCTTTACTCTTATCTAAAAACAAAATCCAGCACCCCCCCCCCTCCCCCCCCCCCCCCCCCCCGCGACCCCGACAGGGCTAAGCGGTTGAAGATGTATGAATAAAAATAGTTTTTATTTGATTCAAATTAGATTGGCTCCTTTGTGACTGACACTCGACCCAGATCTTTGTGTCAGTATAGGCCCGATATCTGAGATCAGTATCTGTACATCCCTCAATTTAAATGCAGGACTTTTTTCTCGTGTTGTTGCTTGTGGTTGAATTTTGAAAGAGCCCTGAATTGTGAACATTAGAGCTGACACAAAACTTTAGCATCCAACAGCCACTGAAAGTGTTTTCTCTGATCTTTACTCTGCATGCAGCCGACTATAAGGAGAGCTTCAGCACGATCGGGAACGTGGAGGAAATAGCCTACAACTCGGTCTCTTTCACATGGGATGTCAGTGAAGAAGCTAAGGTAACAAAGCAACAGAAGAATAGCAGGGATGTTCTCAGTCAAAGCGAGAAACTAGTGAAAGGGGTCAAATGAAATATCTTTCACTATTTCCTTCACTTTCACCCACACGCAGGTACTTAACAAATGAGTTTGATCAAGTTTCTCTTTCTTTTTCTTACAACAAAACTCTTGTGGGAAAGATTGGGCCATGAAATCACGGAATAGTTAATGGAGCACATGCCAGGCACCCCCACCTACGCCCACCCCTTTGTCCTATAATGGGGGGGGGGTCATTATTTTCATTTCATTTCAAATGGCAGATACACCGGGCACACTGTACTCGGCTTTTACCTTATAAGAATGGTCAGTTGGTTAAAGACACACACACACACACACACACACACACACACACACACACACACACACACACACACACACACACACACACACACACACACACACACACACACACACACACACAATCTGAGCTGAATGTGTCTCCCATTCAGCTCAGATTTAATGAGAAGTGAGAACTCCAGTAAACACTGCTCTGTGGGTTTGTGGATCCATATTTACTGTTTGGCATAAATCATCATTCCACTCTAATTGTTTTTAGTTTGTTCAGGTGTTGAATGATGATGATACAAGCTGTGTTCACTCAGTACAGGCTTTTTCTATATACAGTGGAGATCAAAATGAGAGAACAAAGTATAAATTCTTGATTTATTATTATTTATTTTTTTTATTGTTCAGAACTTGGTAGAATATCAACTGTTGCTTTAAATGTTGGATTATAGATATTTAGGATTCTGAAGTCATCCATTTGTACCTAACCTGTTAAGACAAGATTGGAGTAAAGTAAACATCTAGGGTGAGAAGAACATTGGTCCTCGTGCATGGAACGTTTGTGCACTCGCTCAATGGTGGAGCGCACTCTCAATATACTGAAAGAAGGGCAGGTGGCAGGTGGAAGCTGTTATACACAATGACAAACGTGTCTTTCTTCCCAGTAGACATGGTGGACTAAACATGGAATTTAGAGTGTGTGTGTGTGTGTGTTCTCTGAGCGTGATGGCTAGAATCAGGGAAGGGGTCCCCCCACTTTATACCCTTGGCCCGATAACCATGTCGGATACAGTCAGAAACTTTACAGGTGTGTAGTTGAGATCAAAACAAAGACAGAGTTCAAAGAGGGGTTTAATCCATGGGGGGTACAGAGTAATTCCAACGGCCCACCACTTTATGCCCCTGGACCTGGTGTTGCAGCTGGTGGGATTCCAGCGCTAGATGCTTTGTACAAACCCAATTCCAAAGAAGTTCGGACGGTGTGTAAAACGTAAATCAAAACAGAACAGAATGATTTTCAAATCCCCTTCAACCTATATTCAATTGAATACATTACAAAGACAAGATATTTAAGGTTCAAACAGATAAACTTACTCATTTTGATTTTGATGCCTGGAACAGGTTCCATTACAAAGACAAGATATTTAATGTTCAAACAGATAAACTTACTCATTTTGATTTTGATGCCTGGAACAGGTTCCATTACAAAGACAAGATATTTAATGTTCAAACAGATAAACTTACTCATTTTGATTTTGATGCCTGGAACAGGTTCCATTACAAAGACAAGATATTTAATGTTCAAACTGATAAACTTACTCATTTTGATTTTGATGCCTGGAACAGGTTCCATTACAAAGACAAGATATTTAATGTTCAAACTGATAAACTTACTCATTTTGATTTTGATGCCTGGAACAGGTTCCAAAAAAGCTGGGACAGGGTCAACAAAGGACTGGGAAAGTTGAGGAATGCTCAAAAATCACCTGTTTGGAACATTCCTCAGGTGAACAGGTTCATTGAGTGTTCTGATTGGGTAGAAAAGGAGCATCCCTGAAAGGCTCAGTCATTCACAAGCAAGGATGGGTGAGGGTCACCACTTTGTGAACAACTGTGTGAGCAAATATTCCAACAGTTTAAGAACGTTTCTCAACGTACAATTGAAAGGAATTGATGGATTTCATCATCTACAGTCCATAATATCATCAACAGATTCAGAGAATCTGGAGAAATCTCTGCACGTAAACAGCAAGGCTGAAAACCAACACTGTGACCTTCGACCCCTCAACACTGAATGACTGTGACCTTCGATCCCTCAACACTGAATGACTGTGACCTTCGATCCCTCAACACTGAAGGACTGTGACCTTCGATCCCTCAACACTGAATGACTGTGACCTTTGACCCCTCAGACACCTCTGCATTAAAACCAACATCATTCTGTAAAGGATGTTACCACGTGGGCTCAGGAACACTGAGGACAAAACCACTGTCAGTCAACACAGTTCATCACTACATCTACAAGTGCAAGTTCAAACTCTACCCTGCAAAGGTAAAGTCATAAATCAACAACACCCAGAAACACTTCTGCTTCTCTGGACCTGAGCTCATCTGAGATGGACTGACCCAAAGTGTTCTGACGAGTCCACATTTACAGTTGTTTTTGAAATCATGGAGGTCGTGTCCTCCGGGACAAAGAGGAAAAGGATCATCCAGATTGATTTCAGCTCACGTTCAAAATCCAGCATCTGTGATGGTATGGGGGTGTGTTAGTCCCCATGGCATCATGGGTAACTTGTACATCTGTGAAGGCCTCATTAATGCTGAAAGTACAGGTTTTGGAGCAAAATCTGCTGTCATCCAAGAAACGTCTTTTTCAGTCCCTGCTTATTTCAGCTTGGTAGTAAAAGAGTGCTGGTACCTGGCTGCTGCAGTCCACACCTGTCTGCCAGTGAAAAGGTGTGGTGCATTATGAACAGAGACCCTGGACTGTTGAGCAACTGAAGTGGTACATCAAGAATGGGAAAGAATTCCACCTACAACGCTTCAACATTAGTGTCCTCAGTTCCCAAACGCTTATTGAGTGTTGGTAAAAGGACAGGGGATGTAACACAGAGGTAAACATGACCCTGTCCCAGCTTTTTAGAACGTCTTTCCGGCAACAAATTCCAAATAAGTGAATATTTGCAAAAAAAACTATCAAGTTTATCAGTTTGAACATTAAATATCGTGTCTTTGTAATGTATTCAATTGAATATAGGTTGAAAAGGATTTGCAAATCATTGCATTCAGTTTTTCCTTTCCTTCAGTTTGTTTGGGGTGATATATGACCTAAACGTCACCTTCATTTGTATCATTTTATGATAATACCTCACACATTGTGAAAGATAGTTTGAACAACTCCCACTGATCTGTTGGGAGAAGTAAGCCCAGATCTTTCTCGTATTTTCTCCAAACATAATTGGACGTCCAATCAGGCTCTGACAGGCTGACAGACAAAATTGGTATTTTTAGTGCAAATGATCGGTTTTGTTTTTTGTTTTGGCATTGCTCTGCTGTTACCAAGCAACAATAATCATCTTCATTGTAATGGGGTGGAGTGTGAAATGTGTTGGTAGGGGAGACAAGCTGCTTCCTGCAGCAGGATTCAATGTTTTTGCTTGGTTGTTTGCACCTGGTTGAGCAGATGACACTGAAGAGCCACTTACCAGTGCCCTCATGAACTTTTCTCTTTTAGGAAGGTATTTAAAGCTCACACATGCAGAACGTGCAAACACAACAAGCCTCCTACACACACACACACACACACACACACACACACACACACACACACACACACACACACACACACACACACACACACACACACACACACACACACACCCCCCCCCCCAAATGCTTCTGGAGAAATTGAAATGGCTTGGATCTGTGGAGGTGTGAGTTTGTGGAGGTGTGTAGGAGGCTTATTGTGCTCCAGGCCTTTCCAGCAATCGGCCCTCACCTCTGCAGGTTCAGGCATGATGCTGTTGGTGCTCCGTAGTGGGAAAATTGCTGTAGAGTTGCGGAGAAGAATCTCTGCCGTTATTAGTCTGTGCTGACCTGTTGCTCAAGCTGTTGGACCAGTTAAACTGGAAAATTCATCAGGAGTTTATGTTTGTACAGGGTTAGGCATAATCATTAATCATGGGAAACTGTTCCATCATGTCGATAATTGTGTGAAGATAACCACATGTAGTATTGTTTACAGTGTTCACTTCATGCTTTAAAGAAATGTAAAAGGACTGTGCTGGCATTTGGATGAGGATGGATTTTGTGAATTCAGTCTTTCTCTCCCACCTTTAAAAGATTCAGCCGCTCTACTCTGCTACATTAGTTAGCTCCGGGTCAGAGGGATTCTGGAGCCAAGCCTCACATTTCTAAAAGCTGTGGCACGGAAAGGTATGGAACAATACTAGGCCACCAGTAATTCAGTATCTCAGTACATAAAACACACTTTCTTCCAAATCAATATCATTCACAGGTTTGTTGTGAATACACTTCCATTCTGAAACTTCAGCTAGTCCCCGATTGTAATGCACAACATATTCCTCATGTGAGCCTGGGTCTAACTGACACTAGGTTCAGGACACTGAAACTATGACTTAGTTGCAGATTGCTAACGTTAGCTCCATGGGCAGGCAGCTCGGGCTCTGTGTTCGTCCATCAACCTGCGGGGCTCCAGGAGTTGGACCTGCCATACGAGTCGGCTGCCTCCTGTCTGAAGCTCAAACATGTAGGCCTATGGCTGATTCTTTCTTTCTAATGTGTTCAGTCATCTGCATGAGCGCTTCACCATTCCGGTTTAAACCTCAGGTCTACCCCTAAACCTCTGGTGGATGAGGGAGAAACAGTAGATGCCTTCCATCTCTGAGGTTTCTTTTAGCTTTTGGTGGGAAATCCATGTCAAACAAAATAATTATCTATCAGATTATTTTTTAAATACTTTAACAGGTGTCTGAAGTGGGACTTTAACATAAGGAGTGCTGAGAGCTGGTCGTCTGAACACAGTGTAGATGGTATTACAAATATTTGTACAGCATTCATTTTCCTGTAGGTTATCTTAGTCCGAGAACAAATCTGCTAAGCCTGCCTGCATGGCACTGACTTTATTATTCCAGGATATTTACCCAGGGTAATAGACAAGCTGCACTTGTGAGTGTCAAATACATGGCATTTCTGGAATTTAAGCCCATGTTGTTGCAAGTTTCCAGCAGTGTATGAGTTTGACTTCATTATTTTGTGACGTGCAACTTTCAGGAAAACATATGGGCATTGATAAAGGGAATTGATAAGCTTGGATACGATTCCGATACCACTTAGTTACTCTTTCCAAACTGGAACTGGTTCTGGAGTCCCATCCCTAGTTATATTGTATATTCCTTACCTTTAGCCATATATGCATCCACTACTTTTAGCTGCTCTAGACCTCTATGCCTGCTTGTTAATTTGTTTTCATGCACTCATGTTTAAGTGATACAGTTGACTTGTATCATATGAGGATACATGTTTTTCATCAAATCATAATTTGCATTTTTTCAGTTTAGTCGAGCCACTCTACTTGACAATATTTCCATGTATCCCCTGGTAACTGCAGAAGTATTCCATGTTTGGGATTCACTGAGAAACATCTCTCTCCCTGTTAGTTTTAGGTAACAAACTCCAGAAATAGACCCTGTCTTCTGTCTGGTTCTTGTTTCCTAGGTCTTTATCTCTGTGAACTGTCTGAGCACAGACTTCTCCTCGCAGAAGGGAGTGAAGGGGATGCCTCTAATAATCCAGATTGACACCTACAGTTACAGCAGCTGCAGCAGCAGGCCCATACACAGGGCCTTCTCTCAGATCAAGGTCTTCTGCGACAAGGTGAGGATGGCCTGCTGAAACAATGCCAGTTCCCTGGTCTGGTCAACACTGAGCGGGACATTTAGACTGGGATAAAAGATGTTTTACTTTGACCGTCTTTGAGTATCTTCTACCCTTTCTGTCCCGTCAACCCCTTGTGTGTTTTGCAGGGTGCTGAGAGGAAGCTCCGGGATGAGGAGAAGAAGCAGCTCAGGAGGAGGATGAAAGGTTAAAAAAAATGCTTTTTCTCTTCTTCAGTTTGGCTAAATAAGGAAATATTGTTTGCATATAATTTCATGATCAGAAATAATGTGGGTGAGTTTAATTTAAAATCCACTGAAACAAGATTACAAAGCCACTGTTCAGAAAATGTAAAATTGAATAGATGAGTTTAGCAGAAGACTTTAAAGCCAGGGAAATGTAATCAGACCATATCACATCTGTACTTGGAATGGTTGCCTGGAAACAGAGTTCACAATCTCTCTGGATTAGGGAAAAATGGCAGCTCAGGGCAGACGTCTCCCTTTAAGAGGGCGGATAACACCCTGTTCAAAAGCATGATAGACCTGGACTCCCAGCCTGTCCTCTTCATTCCTGACGTCCACTTTGGAAACCTGCAGAGAGCCGGGCAGGTGAGGGACCTCTCCCAGTCTCATTGTCTGACATACACACGGGAAATATTCAGTGTTGGTCCAGTCCTGCAGTGTACCTCATATTGCTTTTTTTAAATTCCATTTGCAGGTGTTTGCTTTCAACACTGATGAGGTCAACAGAGATGGGTGAGCATTGCTATTTTCACACCTCTGGATTGATGATCTCTCTGTGTTGAAAATACCACGGCAGATGCTTAAAGAGGACCTATTCTGCTTTTCCGTCTTTTCTGATCTGTGGATGTAGTTATAATGTTTTTATAGTCACGTAAAAGACGTGAGACGTGAGCCTTGCCCACTGTCTAGGTTGGCTGTGCTCAGCTCTGAACTCTAGGGTGTCGCTCACTATCAGAGATTTCTTTGAATTTCCAGAATTTGTCTTTGTATTTGTAATTCAATTCAATTTTATTTATAGTGCCAAATCATAACAAAAGTTATCTCAGGACACTTTACAGAGTAGGTAAAGACCACACTCTATGACTTATTTATGATTTACATAGACCCGAGGAAGAAAAGGAGAGAGAAAGAGAGAAAAGACCGACACAAAGACAGAGACAGACACACTTCCAGTAACTATAATAATATCTATAGTAATGTGAATATGACTTATATGTTATGGCAGTTAATACAGCAGAATAGTAGAAACAAGCACAGCTAAGGTGATAGATTATAATAGTAGCAGGAAACGTCATGCAGGACCACGGCAGCAGGCACCAACACGATCAGCAGAGACCTGCGAGACGACAAAGCACAAACAACTCCGGGGAAGAAGTGAATTAGTAACATGCATTGATGAGACATGAATGATACAGACAGAGAGGAGAGAAGCTCAGAGTATCTGGAAAAGTATTATCCCCCAGCAGACTAGGCCTATAGCAACATCATTAAGCAGAACAAAATCAGCTTAAAAATAACAACATTGCTAAGGGCTTGTAAGCCCTAGCTGTAAGCTTTATCAAACAGGAAAGTTTTAAGTTTACTCTTAAATACTCTTTATCCGGACTTCCCTATTGGTCATGCTGCTACACAGGGCTCAGAAGCTCAGAAGCTCAGAAGCTCAGACAGAACTGGCCAGCTGCAGCAATGGACAATATGAGAAATCCTCAAAGCAATTTCAGTCAAAAGCAACTGGACTGGTTATTTGTCTAGGAAGACGTTTCACCTCTCATCCAAGAGGCTTCATCAGTTCATGTACGCATCTGACCAGGCTGGGACAGATGCGTACATGAACTGAAGGCGCTGAACCTTTAGGAGACTGGAAATGTTTACCATTTTGTTCCATTGGTGCTACCTTTTAGTACAGAGAATCTTTAGACAAGCTTAGGTTTAAAAAAACAACAACATTTTTTTAATTGATCTAACTAATGGCTGTCTCCATGAAGCTCCCAGCCTTCAGTTGTCATAACAGCTAACATGCTAACAGTATCCATAACTCTGCCAACCGGTGCTGACACAACTTTTTTAGCAGTTTATTAGCTAACTATTTCTTGCAGATTGTTATGTTATAGAATACAGTTATTAGAAGTTAATATATAAAGTCAAAGCTCCCAGCCAAACTCCGATACCTTGTGAAGCTGTTGGGAACAAGACATGATAATTAACAGTGCGAGGAGTTCCCAGTATGGTTGCATAAACAAAACTGGATACAGTGTTCGAGGTGGAGCCCTGATCACTCCTGATTCTATTTTGATCTTCAGTATGTGTATATATATTTGTGTGTGTATATATGTATATATATGTGTGTGTATATATGTATATATATGTGTGTGTATATATATATATATATATGTGTGTGTGTGTGTGTGTGTGTATGTATATATATATATATATATATACATATGTGTGTATATATGTATATATATGTGTGTATATATATATATGAATATATATATATATGTGTGTGTATATATGTATATATATATATATATATATGTGTGTGTGTATATATATATATATGAATATATATATATATGTATATATACTCTTCAGTGTGTGCATGTGTGTGTATATATATATATATATATACACTAAACATCAAAACTACTACTAATAATAATTTGATAGAATACCAGCTGTGGCTATACCACTGCTGTTTTTTTAAATAACCAAGGCTCTTCAACAAAAAACTTTATTTTGTGAAAGAAACAGTGACCAAAATTAGAGAACAGTGTTCATTGTGTCAGAAGAGAAGATTTCAACAATGTTTTCTTCTGTAGAAAATGAACAGGAAGTGTAGAGGCCACAGCTTTGAATGACTTCAGCACATCTGCACCCACAGGACATCACTAGTTTCTCACACTGCTCTGGTTTGATCTTGGTCCATTCTGACTCAGTCTCTTCCACAGTTCACTAACTGGAGTGGGTTTCTTACACATTACTTTGTCACCAAGGATTTTCCAGAGATTCTCTATGGGGTTTAGATCTGGACTCTGATCTGGCCATTTCCATGTTTCAATATTCTCAGCTTCAGTGAACTTTTTCACCTGTTTTGGACGTGTGACAGGGGACATTGTCATGTATAAAAATTGCAGCTGATTGGGAGACAGTTGCAGTGAAGGTATTGCATGTTGCTGAAGGAGGTTCACATAAACATTTGCATTCACCCTGCCATGTAGCTGTACAAGAGGCCCAACTCCTGCTGCAGAAAACATCCCCCAAACCATGACATGACATTGGTAAAGTTTAATTTATTTGGGTCAGATGGAAACATTATTCTTGACGATGGACTGGGAACGACTGAACCCACAGTGTGTAAAGAAGTCAGTTAAATTTGAAGGAGGAAGTGTCAGATTCCAGATCTAAACCCCATAGAGAATCTCTGGAAAAGCCTTGGCAACAAAGTAATGTGTAAAAAACCCACTCCAGTTAGTGAACTGTGGAAGAGACTGAGTCAGAATGGACGCAGATCAAACCAGAGCAGTGTGAGAAACTATTGATGTCCTGTGGGTGCAGCTGTGCTGAAGTCATTCAAAGCTGTGGCCTCTACACTTCCTGTTCATTTTTGAATCCTAGAGAAGAAAACATTGTGGAAATCTTCTCTTCTGACACAGTGGTTACTGTTCTCTCATTTTCAGGCTAGTACAGCAGTGGTATTGACTGGTGATATTCTATCAAATTCTCGACAATAATAATAACAATATATATATATATATATATATATATATATATATATATATATATCAATATCTATAGATCTATAGATCTATCTATCTATAGATGTTGCACCTTACAGTTGCTCATGGAGGAATTGTTGGGTCTCTGTAAATAATGAATAGGTCATAGTGTGGTCTAGACCTACTCTTTTGAGTCCAAGAGAATTGGATACAGCGTTTGAGGTGGAGCCCCGTTTATTGATTTACCGATACCTAAAAATACACGGATGACCAGCACTGCTTCTGTGTTGGTTGGCCCTGGAGACGTTTAAAGCAGGGATCCCATAGTTTTCCCTTTTTTGAATAATGATGCTGCTGATGATGATGATGAATGTGCGTGTGTCTCTCAGAAGTGTTCTGGTGAAAAGGATGTCATGTGTTGTTGAGGAAGACGTCTGTCCACCTCAGCCCAAGAAGTCCAAAGTGGAACTGGAAAAGAAAGGTTTGTAAATGTTACTTTTCTCTCATTCCAAATATTGGTTTTTAATTGACTGAATCATTTTTTTTATGCCTTGTCTATTCCATGTTTCATCAGTTCTGCTGTATGTGAGGAAGGAGTGTGATGAAGTCTTTGATGCGTTAATGCTGCACACCCCAACCCTTAGAGCATTGATGGAGGCAGTGAGTATTAATGAAGTATTGTTTGGGCATCCAATTCAATTCAATTCAATTTTATTTATAGTGTCGAATCATAACAAAAGTTATCTCAGGACACTTTACAGAGTAGGTAAAGACCACACTCAATGACTTATTTATGATTTACATAGACCCAACAATTCCTCTGTAGAGTACGGTGGCAACGAAAACCTTCCCTATAACAGGCAGGAACGTCAGACAGACCCAGCTCTGTGGAGGACGGCCATCTGTCTTGACTGGTTGGGGAGGAAGAAAAGGAGAGAGAAAGAGAGAAAAGACACACAGATGGACAGAGAGAGACAGACAGACACACTTCCAGAGATGCAAGCAAAGCCTAACAGTAACTATAATATTTATAGTAATGTGAATATAACCTATATGTTAAGGCAGTTAATACAACAGAATAGTAGAAACAAGCACAGCTAAGGTGACAGAATATGAAAATGATAATAATTATGGTGGCAAACATGATCAATGATGAGTATTGGCAATAGCAGCTACAAATTTTATAGTTTATTAAACTAGTGATAGTATATATGAGTAACAGTGACAATAGCAGCAGGAAGCGTCATGTAGGACCACTGCAGCAAGCACCACCACGATCAGCAGAGACCTGCGAGACGACAAAGGACAAACAGCTCCGGGGAAGAAGCTGAATCAGTAACATGCATTGATGGGACATGAATGATTCAGACAGAGAGGAGAGAAGCTCAGAGTATCAGGAAAAGTATTATCCCCCGGCAGACTAGGCCTATAGCAGCATAATTAAACAGAATAAAGTCTCATCGTAAGCCCTAGCTGTAAGCTTTATCAAAAAGGAAAGTTTTAAGTTTACTTTTAAATAAGGGGACAGTGTCTGCCTCCCGAATAAAATTTGGGAGTTTGTTCCACAGGAGAGGAGCTTGGTAGCTGAAGGCTCTGCCTCCCATTCTACTTTTGGAGACTCTAGGAACGCCGAGTAGCCCTGCATTCTCAGAGCGCAGAGATCTAGTTGGGTGATACGGTACTATGAGCTCTTTAAGATACGACGGAGCCTGACCAATAAGAGCTTTGTACGTAAGGAGAAGGATTTTAAATTCTATTCTAGATTTTACAGGTAGCCAGTGCAGAGAAGCTAATACAGGAGAAATATGTTCTCTTCTATTTGTTTTAGTTAGTACACGAGCTGCAGCATTTTGGACCAACTGGAGACTCTTAACAGACTTATTGGAGCAGCCTGATAATAAGTAATTGCAATAGTCCAGCCTAGAAGTAACAAATGCATGAACAAGTTTCTCTGCATCTTTCTGAGACACAATGTTCCTAATTTTTGCAATATTACGAAGGTGAAAATATGCAGTCCTTGTTGTTAGTTTTATGTGAGAATCGAAGGACATATCCTGATCAAAAATAACACCCAGATTCCTTACTGTGTTGCTGGAGGACAACACAACATCATCCAGCGTAACAATGTCTTTAGCTTTTGAGTTTCGGAGGCCTTTGGGGCCAAGTACAATAACTTCAGTTTTTTCTGAGTTTAACATCAGGAAATTGCAGGTCATCCAGCTTTTTATTTCCTTAATGCACATTTGAAGTTTATCTAACTGATGGGTTTCTTCTAGTTTGATCGACAAATATAATTGTGTATCATCAGCATAACAATGAAAATTTATGGAGTGCTTCCTTATAATATTTCCTAAGGGAAGCATATATAAGGTGAAAAGAATCGGTCCAAGGACAGAACCCTGTGGGACTCCGTGACTAACTTTAGTGTGCATGGAGGATTTGTCATTAACATGTACAAACTGAGATCTATCTGATAAATATGACTTAAACCAGCTCAGTGCGGTTCCTTTAATGCCAATTAGATGCTCCAGTCTCTGTAGCAGGATGTGATGGTCAATAGTGTCGAAGGCAGCACTAAGATCTAGTAAGACAAGTACAGAGACAAGTCCTTTGTCTGAAGCTATTAGAAGGTCGTTAGTAATTTTCACCAGTGCTGTCTCAGTGCTATGATTTGCTCTAAATCCTGACTGGAAATCCTCAAATAACTCATTATTACGTAAAAAGTCACACAGCTGATTGGCAACTAATTTCTCGAGGATCTTAGAGAGAAAAGGAAGGTTAGATATAGGTCTATAGTTGGCTAGTACCTCAGGATCAAGACTGGGCTTTTTAAGGAGAGGTTTAATTACAGCTACTTTAAAAGACTGTGGTACATAACCTGCTGATAAAGACATGTTAATCATATCTAATACAGGAGTGCTAATTAAAGGTAACACTTCTTTAAGTAACCTAGTTGGAATAGAGTCTAGGAGACAAGTAGAGGGCTTTGATGCTGAAATAGTAGAGGTTAATTTGTTAAGGTCGACTGTAGAAAAGCAGTCCAAGAATATATCAGGTCGTACAGTTTGTAAGGTTCCTGGGTTTGATGAAAAAACAGTGCCAAGCGAGTTGATTTTGTCTCTAATAGTTATAATTTTGTCATTAAAGAAGGTCATGTAGTCGTTACTACTGAGGGTTATAGGAATACATGGCTCAATAGAGCTGTGGCTCTCTGTCAGCCTGGCTACAGTGCTGAAAAGAAATCTAGGATTGTTCTTATTCTCCTCTATTAAAGATGAGTAATATGCTGCCCTGGCATTACGGAGGGCCTTCCTATAGGTTTTAAGACTTTCTTGCCAAACTAAGTGAGATTCCTCCAGTTTAGTGGAGCGCCATTTACTTTCCAACTTCCGCAATATTTGTTTTAATTCACAGGTTTGTGAGTTATACCACGGAGCTAACTTCCTCTGTTTTATTATCTTCTTTTTTAAAGGAGCAACAGAGTCGAGTGTTGTTCTTAGAGAGCCTGCAACACTTTCAACAAGGTGATCAATTTCAGAGAAACTAACGTTAGTGCAGGAGTCTTGAATATTAGGATGAGGCATTAAAGTAAATGCAGATGGAATCGCATCAGATAAACATCTAGTGTAGAAACTTTTACCCAGAGGTGAGTAGTCCTGTAATATGAATTCAAAAGTTATTAAAAAATGGTCTGATAAAATAGGATTCTGTGGAAAGAATATTGAGTCATTGATTTCCACACCATAAACCAAAACAAGGTCGAGGGTGTGATTAAAACAGTGAGTAGGTTTATGTACACTCTGACTAAAACCAATGGAATCTAATAGAGAGATAAACGCGATACTGAGACTAGGCTCTGTTTTCTTCACTGTGTTTCACAGATTTCAGAGAAATATGCAGTGCCTGTTGACAAGATGGCCAAAGTTTACCAAAAAAGCAAAAAAGGGTGAGTGGGTCAAACTATTGAAACAAGACTCAGGGTCTACTCACACTTACCATTCGTACCGAGCCCAAGCATAGCTAAAGTCGAGTTTGTTTAACCAGTATGAGTGCAACTGTACTGTGCGATGCGTCGCTTTGTTTCCAAATCTTTCCGTAGACCTCAGAGTTTTTGTGCGTCTTGTCCGACTGTTTTTTAATATTTTCATCGACCAAATCTGCAGTAAACACTCCACCTCCGCATCACACCAACGTGAACCTTTCGCCGCCATTGTTTTAAATGTCCGTGCATGGTCCCTCCTTCTTTTTTCTATGTCCCAACAGGCGCACATAAAATTATGTCAGAACCGGCGTAGGCCTCTTGCCCGTGCTCGTACACGTGCGCACGCTCGTACATGTGCAAACGTGCTTTACAAAAGCCCACCTCTCCCAAACGGGCCGTGGACCGCAAGCGCACTGCTCCTAGGCGCGGTGCGGCACTACAAGCAGTAAGTCAGTTGAGACCAAGCCCCCATCACAGCGACTTCCTGGTTGATCCAATAAGGAATCATAACTGAGCAGTTTCTCATTGACCCCCATGTTAAACAGGCTGTTTTTCACAGCATAATTAAACCTATTTAAGGCCTGGGACAATAAACATTCTAGTCTTTTGTACCAGGCTTGTTTTTTTTTTATTGGAGGTTAAAGTTTATGAAGAATTAGGGGCGTGGTCTCTTGAGTGACAGCTAGCCTCTGGCCCTCACTTCTCCTCCACGTCAGCCAGATGGACGTATCTCCCTCCCCCCAACGTCACATACATGCCCTTTTTTGGTGAGAGGAAATGAGGCGGAGTCAAAGTCTGACAAGATGGAGACTCCCGTAGGTGAGGATGATTGGATCAAGTTTAGAGAACGGACCCCGACAGAGAGGCTATGGTTTAGACTGATGGGAAAGTCAATAATTTTGCAGGTATGTGGTCATAAACCAAAGTAGATGAAGGGTATCATTATTATTATTATTGTTATTATTATTATTTTTATTATTATTTTTTTTATTATTATTATTATATATTTTTTTCAGTTCATCTTGTGGCAGACATGAAGGTCTGAAACAAAATGTATGGAAATCCACCCAACAGTTGTTGAGTTCCCTAAAAAAAAAAATACAGCTCGCGGCATGCTCGCGGCTAGCATGGCTAAAATAACATGCAGATGAACACATAGAAGCTAATGTGTCTTGTCTTCCTCAGGGTCCTGGTGAACATGGACGACAACATCATCCAGCACTACTCCAATGAGGACACCTTCATCCTGGCTATAGAGAGCTCAGCAGAATCCTCACGTGTCACTCTGTCAGAAATCTGAACGTTGTTTTCCACAGCGCTGTAGTCACCAGTCATCATTTCGTCAGGCAGTGGGGATCACAGGTGACCACAAGTTTAGCCAAGCAGTGCAGGAATTGGGAACATGCTAGCAGTATTAGATGATGTTACTTCGGTCATCGGCTAAATTCCATACCCTGGGCCAAATCCACCTCGGCTGCTGCAGGACCTGTTTACTACACAGCCTGCTGTAGGAGGATTTCTTGCATTAGGAACACAGGCTTAACTTTGAAAACTTATGGAAGTGCCCAGGTTTGTGACTTAGAGGGGAACATATTTGATGTTTCCTGGCTGACTACCTGTGCAAGTCTTCACAAAGTGATAGGAATGAACGTCTTAATACTTGGTGCACCAGAAGAGAGGTTTTTGTCCCGGTCACCACAAAGCATCCAGCCAGTTACTGTGGTTTGAAAGGAGGAGGACAACACAGTATACAGTAGTTTTATTGGATTAACAACAGGGGCTGCTGTTTGCTTCCTCTCTTCCTTCTGCCATCCTCCCTGTTAACTTCTTCAAAGCAAGTCTGTGCAACATCTTCAGCTGGCACTCAGCACTCGGAGATAACGGCTAATATTTTTGTGCGTACATAATTATTTTTCGATGCGTATCACGTATCTTTTGCGGTTGTCCACCTTTTTTATTCAGCGTGATATTGTTACTGCATACTTAATGCTTCCAGTCGGTGCCAGTGAAATAACAGTTATCTCAGACTCTGATTGTATGCTTGTGTCTCAGGGTCTATAATTGCATGAGGCACCATTGAACAAGACAGTAAGTCTCCAGGATGCTGTTAAACTGTTTTGCTTCCTCTGAGCATGTGTTTATTGCTTTGCCTGTCACTGTAGAGACTGTGCTCATTAGTATTTATGACATTAGTTGGGGTTTACACAATCCATTTCTGAGGCTGCACTGCAAACCATCAGAGCTCAACAGTCTAATCACTCTGTTCTTACTCACTGCCTGTCAACAGCTGATACACTGACAGCTTCAGTATCTTTCATTTGCTTCATGCACCATAATGTACAGTCTTTTAAATGTGCCAATAAATATAGTTTTATATGTACTCAAGTCTTGCTTTATAGCTTTATAAGTTGTAATGGCTTTATTAAGGTTGATCAACATTTACTAATGCGTTATAGATCAGTTTTAAGCTATTTGGAAGTACACTATTCATAAATAAATCATAAATATCGAAAATCCCTGAGTTTAATATGTTAAAAAAAAGATACAATAATTTTGAACCTGATTTTATCCAGTGTCCACATTTCATATTTAATTTAATAATTCATCATTTGCATATTTAAACATAAAAGTTCAGAAAAATACAAAATAATGGGGGTGACACAGCAAAGGGCCACAGGTCGGAGCCGCTGCCTCGAGCACCTTCAGCCTCTTTACGTGGGGCAACTGCTCTAACCACTGTGCCACCGGCCGCCCCACAAGTTTTGCATGTTATAATAAGTCTATAAGATAGACTCCCACTCCTGCAACATGATGGAGTCTGTACAAATACAATCCTGTTCACATGTTAGTTTGATAATGTTAACATTAACTACATCTATATAAAATGTGTAATACATTATTATATTATACAACTATATTAGCTATATTTGAAACGCTGCCCAACTTGAAAGACAACAACATAGACATGACACATGAACATAATTCTAAATAAACATAGAAACCTGCCAGTATGTAAATGCATATTTTTTAGGTCTGTGTTCCATTTTGGAAAAACCTGTATCAGTTACACATATTATTGCCCATCCACTGAAGAGCATCACTTCAGATAGGTACTATATCCTTTCTCGAAATTTTTGTTTTAGGAAAAATAGCAAAATATCGTCAGCAAAGCTGATATCGGAAGTATCTTAAGCTTTCCTCTCGCATGGTCAGTATATTGTATATATTGTAAACAAGCATTGGATCCAGTGGCTTATGGGTAATGATGACACGGTGTGCCAGAAGCTGTAATATGCTGCAGCTCTTGACATGTCACCTCGCCTGCTTTTGGCTGACTCACTGCTTGAGGGAGGGCAGTACGGTGACCCTGAGAGCTCACAGCTCTGCAACTTAAGAAAACACAAGCAAATTAAGAAAATATCTTCATCAATTTGACAACGTGCAGCTTTAAGAAAACACGCTAAAATGGCGACATTACATTTTCACATCAGGAAAAAGGATTGCAAACACACAGCAACATGTTCTCTAAATGCTGCGCATGTGTTGTCAAATTGATGAAGATGTTTTATTAATTTGCCTGTGTTTTGTCTGTTTGCATGCGTTTTCTTAAGTTGCTGTGCTGTGAACTCTCAGGGTATGAATACACAATTATAGTTCTTACTTTACAACACTTACAACCTCATTTCTTTCACCGTGTCCTGCAGCAAGCGTCCTGAGCGAGAGTCAGCGTCAAAAAGTGAGAGAGAGAGAAAGTGATACCCTTTGAAAAGCTTACTATCATTAATCTGCAAGTTAGGAACTACCTCTAGCCTTAAAGATGTTTTGTGAATATGGCCGGGATCTATAAAGCTTTATCAAATGATTCATTAACGCTTAATAAAACCATAAGTTACAACTAGAAACCCTTAGTTTATCTGTAAGTGGGTGCTCAGAAATAATAAGTGACATTTTACTGAATGATACGGTTGTCACCACCAGAAGAAAAAAGTATGGAAGATACACAAAGACATTTGAGCTATATCAATTTTCAGCTTTCCATTTCACCTTGTTGCTCTCAGAACACTTTCGACAGACTGAGGCTGTGTGCCAGGTCACACTGATCTCATTTCAGCCAGATGAGTAGAAACAGCTGGAGACACTGCTTTGACCCACACTGAAACATCTCATGCAGTGGTGGATGGATGCCATGACCCTTTGAAGATAGTCATGGTCCCCAGGGGATGGATCTGACTGACTTTGGTAGTCCCCTACATAGTTCACTTTCAGTTCATTCACTCGCAAATACTGTCTACTTACACATATACACTGGAGATCCAAATTAGAGAACAAATCATAAATACTTGATTTATTCTGAAATACTGTTATTTATGATTTCTGATAAAGATACTTTTTTTTGGCACAGTACAGTACAGCTGCGGGCCGAAAGGAAATTGGGGGGGGGGGGCAACTTCACCATCAGTGGTACCGTGTGTCTCAGTGTATCACAGCTGTTATTACCACTACTCATCATTGATCATATTTAATTCACTTCAATTTTATTTATAGTGCCAAATCATAACAAAAGTTATCTCAGGACACTTTACAGAGTAGGTAAAGACCACACTCTATGACTAAGAGAGAAAAGACAGACAGATGGACAGAGAGAGACACAAAGAGAGAGACAGACAAACTTCCAGTAACTATAATAATATCTATAGTAATGTGAATGTGACTTATATGTTATGGCAGTTAATACAGCAGAATAGTAGAAACAAGCACAGCTAAGGTGTTTACCATCATAATTGTTATTATCATTTTAATATTCTGTCACCTTGGCTGTACTTACTGGAAGTGTGTCTCTGTCTCTCTCTGTCCATCTATCCGTCTTCTCTCTCTTTCTCTCTTCTTTTCTTCCTCCCCAACCGGTGCAGACAGATGTCCGTCCTCCACAGAACTGGGTCTGTCTCACGTTCCTGCCTGTTATAGGGAAGGTTTTCGTTGCCACCGTACTCTACAGAGGAATTGTTGGGTCTATGTAAATCATAAATAAGTCATAGAGTGTGGTCTATACCTAGTTTGTAAAGTGTCCTGAGATAACTTTTGTTATGATTTGGCACTATGAATAAAATTGAAGTGAATTGAATTGAACATGCAGCAAAGGGCACCGTGTCAGTGTCAAACTGAGGCAGCTACAGAAAGGACTTGGTACATGGGAGGCTCGCTCTACCAGGTGAGTTATCACGTACCAAAAAAAACAAGTTTCAAGGTTATTATTCTCCTTTGCACAACAATGCAGCTGTCATTGGTCCTAATCTAAACCCCCATAGAGAATCTCTGGAAAATCCTTGGTGACAAAGTAATGCGTAAGAAACCCACTCCAGTTAGTGAACTGTGGAAGAGGCTGAGTCAGAATGGACAAAGATCAAACCAGAGCAGTGTGAGTTGTATATTATTATATTTATAGATTACTCTATGTTTTATGAATCTATGTTGTTTTTTTCTGTAGCTCCAGCACTGAACTCTTTAACGCGTTGATTTCACTTCTGCTGAAGTTTTTCTTCTTACAGCCTCTTTTTAGTGACATCTCTGTGTCAGAGTGTTTGCACACAGCGCAACACCTGCCCTTATATAGTGTTTAGAAGACGTTAACATATGCTAATCAAGAAGGATTCCTCATTCAGCTCATCTTCACATCATTTCTCTGAACAGGAAATGAAGAGAACTTCAAGTTAATGTTGCTGCAGGAGGCCCACTTTGTCTGCAATATGTTAATATAGGCTGAACTTTATGGGTCACAGTGTCACTGAAACCACTGTATTACAATGAACCAGACACCACATTAATTCTTGCACACAATAAATTGTAAATTTAATTCTTGTATTTTAAAGTTGACCAAAGAACAGAATCCTGTGTCCCAAAACTGCAGTCACTAAATACAGGATACCATACAAAACCTTCAAAATGCAACAATTACAAACATTTTGTTCAACAGATAACAATTCTACAGTATAAATGTATACAATACTGTTTTGTTTTTATTTGGCACTTGACCACAAGATGCTATTTTATGTTTTAACAGAAATGTTACACCCGACGTACTGTAGCTTTTTTTTATTAAGAAAAAAAAAAACCTCATTAAAATACAATAAAAGCAACAGATGGTGACAGTATTGTTGCAGTGTGATTTTTCAATTTGTCTGCATTTTTTTTTCTCACAAAAAACAGCAGTTATTTAGTAGACCATTCAAAGCTTTTCTAATTGGAAAACAATGCAAGAACTAAGAGGGCTTTGCTGTGCCCTGGGGAGGGCTTAGGTACATTCAGGGGAGGCTGACGCTGGTCCTGGTTGGACTATCACACAAACCTCAGGGAGAGCTTTCCTCTCTTTTCTTTGACAGTGAAGGGAAGAAAGAAACATGTCAATCTAATCCATCTGTTGGAATATAATGGGTGTCTTCTTATTAATGGGACAGCACTTATACTGAACTACAACATGTCATTCCTTGTATGTAATACTTTAAACAGTGTATATGCTAGTTAATTGAAGCGGTAGAATTGGGACTGCTGCTAAAGAATTCAGTCGTCTCTGTGTATGTTTGACCCTGGTACAGACACAATTAGATTGTGATTTCATTATTGAGCCCAACACAGCATCCCCATTTAACAGTGTCTTTATATGAATAGATTGTTGTGTGTGGTCTTTGTTTCCTTCCATGAAGTGATTCATGTGAACCCTCAGATATGCCAGCTTTGGCGGTCCATACGCTGTCAATAACACTGACTACTGGTAGTACTAACGATGAAAATACCAACATACAGAAGCGAGCTCAGAGCTGGATGGGCAACTGGCCGTTTAGCCACTGATATCCATAAACACACACATGCGCATAGGTCACATGCATACGTGTTATTTAGTCTGTGCACTCCTGCACCCAACTGTTCAACATGCGGCAGTTAAAAACATCTAAAAGTGAAGGTGAAGAAGTGTGTCTCTGTTCTTCAGTAGTAAATGTCAAAAAAGAAACTGGTTTGCATGCTTGACATCCCGCAATAGCTTAAATAAACAAACATTTTTTTCCCGCAACATTTGTTACAAACTGAGCAGTCTGAACTATCTATGTAACTATTTGCTCTACAAATTTCGGTGCACTTTAACATTTCTACACTTGACTCAAATACTTTAAAGACTAGTTTTCTATTTTCCTTAAGTTAGAGCGCAGTAATACACTGCCACTCCGGAACCCTCTGCCAAATTCTCTGTGATATGAAAAAGCACTAGAATAGATGATGGATAAAGGGATGGGTTTCATTCTTCATTACATCAGTGAGACTTCACTAAACAAAATCAAACTACTGATTAGGGCGCATATGCATAGTAGCATAATATTACACGTTCATGTAATTTCGTCCTAGCACAAAATATGAAACAAATTCTATCAAGTTTGCAAAATACACAAACACACGTACACATTCTCACAGTAGAAAAGAGGAAACTCAAAGCAGTACTCATTCTGAGTGAAGGACTAACTTCACAAGTCCTCTCTGCAGATTAAATAATCTCATCTACGGTATGTCCTGTTATCCAACACCATCATGTTTCTCTCTCTCGTCGTCTCATGCACACACTCTGTCCATGATACACATTCAAGTGACAGAGGCTCTGTGTCGCCCCGGCTGGAGCCTCCAGGGGCACAGAGAGCCAAGCAAAGACACCGATGCAGGGACTCCAGTTTATACTGTATATATACACAACCTACTCTAGACCTTCCTTATACTCTGGCGTGCCTATAGGAGAACTGAGGGATCCTGGTCTAATACAATCAGTGGGGTTTGAGAGCTTGATGAGGGTTTGGGAAAGTCTTCAGTTTGAGTCTGTGTTGGGGTCTGGAGGTTTTAGATAAACAGCTCAGGGTGGTAAACTGGAGAATTTGGCTCCTGTGCCCATCTTTGATATCCTCAGTGCATGTTGAAGGTCTGTCTTCTTCATCGTCATCAGCTTGTCATTCTTCATCATCAGGCTGCTCCAAAGTGGAGAGTTAAGGGCATTTGGAATCACCCAGAGAAGCACTGTGAGGAGACGGATAAATGTAAAGAGTCAGATTACAACGAAAGGTGCTAATGTGTTGATCATTATTATCACATGTCGCCTTTTATGGTTTCCAATGACAATGACACAGAAGAGAACAGCTCAAGTGCTGTGAGAGCTCTGTTCAAAATACATCACCAAAACTGCACTTTGGACTTTTGTTCTACAAACAACAACTATGAGGCTTTTACATGAACACTTTATCAAATACCAACATCAATAATCATTTTTCAACTGACTGATTTCTTAAGCTCTCTTACTGTCCCAGTCAGGGGTGGGAAATATAACACAAAATAATATACGACAAATAAAGATACATCATAACACTGATGTTTATAAAAACCATTGTCACAGTGGTGAGAGGTCCCATAAGGTAAGGGAGAGATACCATGGGATAAACCATAGGGAAAAATCTCTGCCAGTGAACGTATATCATCAGATGACCAAACCTAACCTGGTATTTACTGAGCTATGCTGTAAAAGTCAATGTGTTTACGCAGGAATTAAACTTGATCTGGGACAGAAAATAACCTGGAGAAAATGTCTGTCTCATTTTCCAAACCATGTGAACACCACAAGAAAGTCTCACAATAAATAAAAGAAGAATAAAGTTTAACAAAAAAGCTTTAAGATTAGTCAGCTCTTCTAAAACAAGAGTAGGACGAGGTGAAGACATTCACAGAGACATCTGACAGACGGCTGTTTGCTAACTTCTGCTTTCTGCAGTCATATGCCCATCTTAACTACCAACTGGTTTTATGAATCACTAGCTTCTGACAACACACAACACACCTTTTATTACTATCAGCTCAGACTTACAGTCATCATAGCCTCGAGTTTAGTGCTGCTGCAACCTTGAGTTTAGAGTCACAAAAACTAAAGAAATGCTTGTTGACTTCACAAAACAGAAAAGCTCCAAAAGTGTCCCAAACATCCACAGAGGGACAACACATATTCCTGGGTTTCATCTATAGTGAAGAGTTGAACTTCTAAGAGAAGACTGAGGTTCTTTAGAAGAGTGCCAAAGACAGACAAATCCTCCACACGGGGGCTTTCCAAATAAGCAGCTTTTTCAGAGCATCAACTCGTTCAACAACTACCCCAAAATAACAGGCCACCTCCTACAAAGTCTCTAATGCCAGTCCATGAACTACAAATAGTCTAAGAGCCAGTGACATGGTGGATGACCCATCCCACATGATGCACAGTGCACACAGCCTCTGCAGAGCTACTCTCCAGCAGGCATGCTCACGGCCTGAGAGGCACAAGTGTTTGTTCCTGAGGTGAAACCATAGCCTTACTACTAGTGGCACTTTGTGAAACTGTCTGGAACACCACCAGCACACTTTCAGTAACAATCTCCTCGCTTAACTTGCTACGCTTTGCTGTTTTCAAAAAGCTGAGTTTAAGTCTCTATGAACCGAAAGTTGTTACCCAGTGTGTACCCAGTGAGTGGTGCACAGTTACAAGACTGATTTAAATCAAATCTTTGGTGTTTGATTGGCCTGCTATAAAGTGGTTGGGTTTGGAGTTTAGTGCCATACGGAGCTACAGAGCAGAGAGAGGACTTCTCCATGGTCACACCCCAACCGGAGGATAAAGGCTTGCCTGCCTGCCTGCAGGTCGGCTGAGAGCCTCCCTGAAACAGACCTCAGCCCCGTTGGTTTGGAATTGAAAATGTTGGTTACATACATACAGATTCTATGAATGGTGTTTTTTTCCCCACTGGTATCCAAACACGACTGCTGTAGCTAGCAAGGCTCATTTCATTTGATTCTATTTTGTAAACAAGTCATAATTTCAAACCATTTTACCTTGTTTTACAGGAACATAAAAAGACACGTTTTTTTGTTGTTTTTTTTTTTACATATTTTTCATATAGATCAATGAACAATTAACACAGGGGCACAGAGCTAAAACTGAGAAAATGTATTTTAGTTGCACTGCAGGTGAATCTGTTGGGTATGAAGCTTACAGGTTGTTTTGATGACTCAGGTTTAGAACTGTCCGGCGCTGCTGGGGTCACACTGCAACAGGCGGACGATAGAGGGGTCGCTCTTTGCTCCTTTGATGAACTCCTCCAGAGACAGCTTACCTAAAACAGAAACAACTTCAGTAAAAATGAATGACCTCCCATCAACAACATGCACAGGTCATTGTTCTCACAACCTGAATCAGGGCTCCTTTCTTCACTAGGAGCACTGTGGCCCCCAACTGAAAATGTTAGGGGTGCAGATTAGATTAGATGGTATGTAGGCGTCCACTGCCATCAGTGTGAATGTCTGTGTGAATGGGTGAATGTGACAAGTAGTGTGAAAGCACCTTGAGTAGTCAGAAGACTAAAAAAGGCGCTGTATCCATGAGGATAGAAGTCCATTTACCATTGAGTCCACGAGAACGAGAACGAGAACGAGAACAAGAACGAGAACGAGAACGAGTATTTTGTTTACAGAGGGGTTGATTTAAGAAGAGAGCTGTAGTGGTGCTTCAGGTGTCTTTGCAGGGTCTAAAAGGGCCCTGCCTTGCACCTGTCAACATACGGCACTGCTCCACAGAGAGAGATAAGAAGCAGTGTCACGACCGCTACAGTACATACAGTGAATATATAGTATCCTGACTGATCAGATCAGTCTGTTTATATGTTTAACCATATGAACCGTATCTACAGTGACTGATCAGATCAGTCTGTATATATGTTTAACCATATGAACCGTATCTACACAGACTTCTACATCAGATCCGTCTGTGTGCCACCTGCTGCCTCACTCACTGCTCTGGGCGGAGAAACAAAGTCAATGAATCAGTGAAGCACTGTTGATGTCTTCCCATAGAGCCGACATGAAAACTATTTTGGTTTAGTAACTTTCTGCTGTCACTCGGCTCAGGTCGTCACATACGGAGGCTTCAGAACCGTCAGGTGTGGACACTGTGAGTAGTTGTGGGAGCTCACCTGTGATGTGTTTGTGTTACTGTGCTGACGAACTATCTTCTTACACTGCTTACATATTGTTCCTGTCTTATCTGTCACTCTCTTGCTGTTGATCCACTTACATATTGATAGGGTGAAACATCTGGTCGTGCATGTGTGACTAGATGTAAAATTCAGTCACACACTCTCAAATTTTGGTCGCAAAATGCGAGCCCTGTGAATCAGTTCATCCTAATGCTGTTCCATTTCTCACCATAAGGTGGCAGTGTTGAGACGTCTCCTCTCTCCCCTGCCTAACACACAGGCTCTAGATGCCTCTGTATGACTTGCTCACTACTCGTGATTCTTGTTAGAAGAAGCAGAAGAAAGAGAGCACATTTCTGTGTCCAGGTCAGAAGCACAACCCCCCCTCTCTCCCTCCCTCTCTCTGTCTTTGTTCTGCTGTCACTTTTATCCCAATTCCTCTTCACTCCCCCTCCTCCTCCTCCTCTCTCTTCCAACCCACTCCTCTTTTGCTTCGTCTTCTCCTCCTCCTTCTACTACCCACAGTGCACTTATTCCTCATTGTCCATCTCTGTTTCTTCCATCTTGTTTCTCTGTCTGCTGTGTGAGTGCTGTGCGAGTGTTTGTGCTGTATAAATGTGCTCTCTGAGTATCTACAGTACAATTGTGTGTGATTGAAGTGTGTTGTGGCTGACTAAAAGTGCAGGTCAGGTGTGAGTTGTGTTGTCAATGAACTGCTGCTTCAGGCTGGAGGGCTCTACAAGTGCCTCTGTGATAGAAAAACAGGCCGGTTTGTACAATGCCAACAGCTGCTGGCCAGCTTACCAGGTGGCAGTGACAAGCTGTTCAATACATTTGCATTTTAAGTGCCTGCTGTGTCCCATTTCACTGAAACAAATCAATCTACCAATTCTATCAGGTTTTAAAATGATTTTAATGTCTAAGTAGAGAAGCAAGAGGGATTTTTGCACGAGGGTTGCATGTTGAGTCAGGTTAACCTGCTAGTTTTTCTTACCAGAAGAATCAATGTGGACTTGATGTAGTGGTTTGTTTTAAGAGTTTCAGCAGGTACACGCAGCAATTTTCTTGACTCAAAATTATCAACAAGGTGTTTTGAGGTCAGTTTCAGGGTTCTTCACCTTTTCCAAAGTAAAATTCAAACACTTTTCAAACATTTCGATGTGCTGAGTCAGCAGAAACACAGCAGACAAACAGGACTGTAGCTGAACACATTAGCATGGACCAGATCCCTGTTTACACTGTGGAGAAACCTGACTAACCACAACTGATTCACCAACTGAATCCAAGGTTTAACCTCCTTCATGGAATCATAATGTCCACACAAATCCCTGAGCTCTACAACACAAGAAAACAAACAAGAGAATTTTAACACGTTTGTTTTTATATACACCCTACAATTATTTAAAAAATTCATTTTTGCCTTAATTTTGGGAATTTTCTCTCGGTATAAGTAGAATTAGCATCCAATATAACATATATTTCAAGCAGTTTCAAGTACTTTATTCAAAATCCAAGCATGTTTCAAACCTTGAACAACCCGCATTAAAAGTCAAGTGTTCAAACAGCAGCAGTTGAGGTGAGCCTACCGTCTCTGTTGGTGTCCATCTGCCTGAAGATCTTCTCTGTCCTTTTCTCAGGTGTTGATTCGTCCTCAGGCATCTTCATCACAGAGGACACCATCTTATAGATGGCCTAGAAAGGGCACAAGGAAGGTCATATCATCAATGATTAATCCATGGATCTCAAAACCGTTTGTTTTCTTAACTGAAGGCACTGTAGCACCAATTATTGCCTCCAGGAATGTCCCAGTTCTGTGGATGTCCAGGCTATCTGACCGTATCTTTTGTATCTTTCCATATTGGCTCAGACTGCTGCAATATAATTGGTTGATGAGGACATACGTGGCATCAGAAAGAACTAAACAAGTATAATACTGCTATCCCAGACCAGTGTATTAGGGACCTTTTTACGGCTTGCAAAAATATTTCTCTCACTCTTTTGCAAGAAGACCCGTAAACGAGTTCATCAAAGAATTGTCCACACTACCTCTAGAAACAATTACTTACATTATTAAAGATAAAAAATCACTCTTTGAAAACATTTGTATTTCATTCATTCAGGATTCAGAATGACTCATAGCACTGAGACCGCACTGGTAAAAATTACTAACGACCTTCTAATAGCTTCAGACAAAGGACTTGTCTCTGTGCTTGTTTTACTAGATCTTAGTGCTGCCTTCGACACTATTGACCATCACATCCTGCTACAGAGACTGGAGCATCTAATTGGCATTAAAGGAACTGCACTGAGCTGGTTTAAGTCTTATTTATCAGATAGATCTCAGTTTGTACATGTTAACGACAAATCCTCCATGCACACTAAAGTAAGTCACAGAGTTCCACAGGGTTCTGTCCTTGGACCGATTCTATTCTCCTTATATATGCTTCCCTTAGGAAATATTATAAGGAAGCACTCCATAATTTTCATAGTTATACTGATGATACACAATTATATTTGTCGATCAAACCAGAGAAAAAATGATCAGTTAGCTAAACTTCAAATGTGCATTAAGGAAATAAAAGGCTGGATGACCTGCAATTTCCTGATGTTAAACTCAGACAAAACTGAAGTTATTGTACTTGGCCCCGAAGGCCTCCGAAACTCAATAGTTAAAGACATTGTTACTCTGAATGATGTTGTGTTGTCCTCCAGCACCACAGTAAGGAATCTGGGTGTTATTTTTGATCAGGATATGTCCTTTGATTCTCACATAAAACTAACAACAAGGACTGCATATTTTCACCTGCATAATATTATGAAAATTAGGAACATTGTGTCTCAGAAAGACTGAAGATTAAGTCTGTTAAGAGTCTCCAGTTGGTCCAAAATGCTGCAGCTCGTGTACTAACTAAAACAAATCGAAGAGAACATATTTCTCCTGTATTAGCTTCTCTGCACTGGCTACCTGTAAAATCTAGAATAGAATTTAAAATCCTTCTCCTTACCTACAAAGCTCTTATTGGTCAGGCCCTGTCGTATCTTAAAGAGCTCATAGTACCGTATTACCCGACTAGATCGCTGCGCTCTGAGAATGCAGGGCTACTCGTCGTTCCTAGAGTCTCCAAAAGTAGAATGGGAGGCAGAGCCTTCAGCTACCAAGCTCCTCTCCTGTGGAACCAACTCCCAAGTGTTATTCAGGAGGCAGACACTGTCCCCATATTTAAGAGTAAACTTAAAACTTTCCTCTTTAATAAAGCTTATAGTTAGGGCTCACTAGCCCTTAATTATGCTGCTATAGGCCCAGTCTGCTGGGGATAATCCTGTTCCTGATACTCTGAGCTTCTCTCCTCTCTGTCTGTATCATTCATGTCTCATCAATGCATGTTACTAATTCAACTTCTTCCCCGGAGTTGTTTGTGCTTTGTCGTCTCGCAGGTCTCTGCTGATCGTGGTGGTGCCTGCTGCCGTGGTCCTGCATGACGCTTCCTGCTGCTATTATTACTATTACTCAAATATACTATCATTAGTTTTATAAATTATACAATTTTTAGCCATAAAACATTATCAGTCATATTTCTCATTGTATCACAGCTGTTATGACTATTACTCATATCATTGATCATATTTACAACCATAATTATTATTATTATCATATTTCTGTCATCTTAACCGTAGTTGTTTCTACTATTTTATCACTCCTGTGTGTTAACTGTCATAACATACTGTATCAGTCATATTCACATTACTATAAATATTATTATAGTTACTGTTACTTTTGTGGTTGCTTGCATCTCTGGGACTGTCTCTCTGACTGTCTTTGTGTCTGTCTTATTATCTCTCTGTCCATCTGTCTTTTCTCTCTCCTTTTCTTCCTCCCCAACCGATGCAGACAGATGTCCGTCCTCCACAGAGCTGGGTCTGTTCCACGTTCCTGCCTGTTATAGGGAAGGTTTTGGTTGCCACGGGATTAATAGCGTATATACTAACTATCATAATAATTATTATTATTATTCAAGCTACTGCAACTTGGGGGAATTGTTGGGTCTATGTAAATCATAAATAAGTCATAGAGTGTGCTCTTTACCAACTCTGTAAAGTGTCCTGTGATAATATTTGTTATGATTTGGCACTGTAAATGAAATTGAAATTGAATTGAATAGATGGACGTAATGTGATGAATGTGGTTGTTTAATATGTATTCTGTTCCATGTGAACTATGTCTTTAAGCCTGACCCGGCGTAAATAATGAAAGTATGACATGAATATAACATCATCGGAACCCCTTCTTGAAGAACAGATAATTATCTTTATTTTTATTTGTTTTCTCCTTTCCTCCTTTTTGATATACAACGTATTATCTTGGATTATTATTATTGTTCATGTCAATTGAAGTAAACTGAAAAAGAAAATAAGTTAGAGAAGCTGAGGTGGGTGATCAGGATTTGCATCAATCTGAACAAACCATACCCACACAGTCTGATGAAGGACATTAGCTTAGTTAGATTCGTTTTTGGGTATTAGACTCTACCTGTAGCTGGATCAGGTCCAGACTAATGATGCAATAATATGGTGGTACACAGTACAGATTCAATCCGATTAAATGAAATGAAATGAAATTTAATTCATCAAATTTTTTTTACAATGCCAATTCATAACAAAGGTTATCTCAGGACACTTTACATATAGAGTAGGTAAAGACAAAACACTCTATGACTTATTAATGATTTACAGAGAACCAACAATTCCCCCTTGAGCAGCAACAGCAATCTTGTGCACACAGTGGCAAAACCTTCCCTATAACAGGCAGGAACGTGGGACAGACCCAGCTCTGTGGAGGACGGACATCTGTCTGCACCGGTTGGGGAGGAAGAAAAGGAGAGAGAAAGAGAGAAAAGACGGACAGAGAGAGACAAAGACAGACACAAAGACAGACAGAGAGACAGTCCCAGAGATGCAAGCAAACAAAAAGTAGCAGTAACTATAATAATATCTATAGTAATGTGATTATGACTTATACAGTATGTTATGACAGTTAACACACAGGAGAGATTAAATAGTAGAAACAACTACAGTTAAGGTGACAGAAATATCATTCATCATTCATCTTCAACCGCTTATCCCGGGGTCGGGGTCGCGGGGGTGCTGGAGCCGATCCCAGCTGACATCGGGCGTGAGGCGGGGTACACCCTGGACAGGACGCCAGTCTATCACAGGGCACATAGAGACGTACAGAGACAGACAACCATTCACACCTACGGGCAATTTTAGACTCATCAATTAACCTAACACATGCATGTCTTTGGACTGTGGGAGGAAACCGGAGAACCCGGAGAAAACCCACGCAGACACGGGGAGAACATGCAAACTCCGCACAGAAAGGCCGAGGTCGGTATGCGAACCTGTAACCTTCTTGCTGTGAGGCGACAGTGCTAACCACTACACCACCGTGTAGCCCTGACAGAAATATGATAATTATAATAATTATGGTGGTAAATATGATCGATGATATGAGTAATAGTCATAACACAAGATATATTACTGATAATGTTTTATGGCTTAAAATTGTATAATTTATAAAACTAATGATAGTAAATTTGAGTAATAGTGATAATAGTAGCAGGAAGCGTCATGCAGGACCACGGCAGCAGGCACCACCACGATCAGCAGAGACCTGCGGGACGACAAAGCACAAACAACTCCGGGGAAGAAGTTGAATTAGTAACATGCATTGATGAGACATGAATGATACAGACAGAGAGGAGAGAAGCTCAGAGTATCAGGAACAGGATTATCCCCCGGCAGACTAGGCCTATAGCAGCAGAATAAAGCAGAACAAAATCAGCTTAGGCCCCGTACATGCCCCCATAGATACCTGTGCTCTGTTTGCCCCCATATTTAAAACCTGCGTACCTCACTGTGTCATTTTCATGTAAGGAAACATGTGGCCAGGGATCACTAAGGGACTAAAAACTGGGCCTGCTGCCCACAATGACTTAATGAATATTAATGACGGTTGAAGCACTGAATGTTATACAGTTAAAGACACCTATTGAATATGGATTGATCATATTACAGCCGATACCTGATTAGCTTAATTAGGTCAGGTTTGTGGGCAGATATCGGCCCATCGTATCAGAGAAGTGCATCCCTGCTCCAGAGTAAAGAGACTGCTTCACCGTTGTGTGATTACATTTTTGTGTTTTAGGGAGGGAGGGATTGGAGACAAACATATGCACATACACAATCCCTCACAGACTATTTATCAGTGTTGTTTCTCCTTTGCGCTCTGTTGCATTGCAGGCTGTTTGGCAGTAAACAGAGAAATCCCAGTCCGCCTTCTCTGTCTGTAATAAGGAGGCGGATTTGAGGGGAATGGAAGCTGACATGTGAACAGAGGACGGCTGATTGTGATTACAGTACAGCGGGAAATTTGAATAGTTGCTGGTTATGCCTCCTATTACATAGTAGCAGGGCAGATCAGCTCCTGGGTCACAGTGGAGCTAAGGAACAAGCAGCAGCCACGGTTTATATCAGTTTTCTTTCAGCGTGGAGCTGTGTCTGTTATGAATCCAAATCCTACAGCTGGGAGGGTTTAGTACATTTAGCCAATATGTTGGGGATTTAGCTGTAGGAATAAGCTTAAACTTCTAAATCCCAAAATGACAAGCAACCAATAAGAAGTGAAATGATCTGGAGCTTACAGCCCTCTCAATATTCCCAACTACACACAGTGCTGTGAAAGCAGTGTGAGCCAGAGAGAGACAGAGGAATGTTCTTACTCCTCTGTGCCAGAGAGCTCTTTTGTTATCCACATCTATTAAAAAGACATTAATGAGCCACACCGTTGTACTGGGTGTGTTCCTTCACTACTATGAAAAAAAACACACACACACAGAGACACACACAGAGACACACACAGAGACACACACACACACACACACACACACACACACACACACACACACACACACACACACACACACACACACACACACACACACACACACACACACACACACACACACACACACACACACACACACACACACACACACACACACAATGTATAAGATATAAGAATGAGTTCCTATGTTTAAGTTACATAACGGCCACTACAGTAGAAATAGATTTATGACACTATAGGAAGCAACTTAGTGGCAAGTTACTGTAAGTTCAATTAAAAAACATGACAACCAAGATGGCTGACAACAGAGCTGCTGTTTTTTATAAAGCGTCCTAGTACAAAGAGTTGCTCCTAAGTTATTCACAATGCATCTTAGTGAGAGCTCCTAAGGTAAGGTAGAAAACTGGGAGGAGTATGGAGGAGGACTTTTAAGAGGGTAAGGAGTTTCTAAAGCAGAGGAGAAAATGGCAGAAATCCAAAGAGGTAAGAGAAATATTCTCCAAACGCTGAATGACAGTGAGTTGATGAAACGCCACAGATTAGATTGTGCAGGAATAATGTTTGTGGTCGATCTCATGAGAGAAGCGCTCACATCTCCCACCCAACACTACAATATTTGGCAGCTGAAGAAATGCAACAGCAGGTTGATGACGCACTCTCACAGCCTCATATTGTGAGACACTGGATGTTCACACCTCACAGGCTCACAAAAGGGCATTCATGGACAGAGCAGGCTTCCCCGGTGTACTGGCCAGCATCACAGAAACTGATGATAGCTCAGCCATTGTCCCCCGTTCATATCAAATAGAGTAGGTACTAAAATCATCAGCATGGTTAATAAACATAAGCAAATAAATAAAAAACAAGCCTGTGTTTTTAAACATTTTGTAGGCTAATTTAAAGTATGGCTAACACTTTATTCATCAGAGATGTTCATTACATGAAATAAAATAATATACTTAGACCATATCTTAATAGAGATTACATTTTATAAGCAGGCCTATTGATTTCACTGTCCATGTTATGGCCATTAACATTAAAAGTGCTTTGTCTTTTGTTTTGTTAAAACAACCAATCACGTGCTCTTATAATAATGCATCACATCAAGCAGCAGGGTCATAGGGTTAAGGTTTCTGTCCCTCCTTCCCCAGAGTTTCTCTGAGAATGTTCCTAAATCACTCCTAAGCTTCAGGTCCGTGCTAAAACATTTAAGGCTAAATTAAGAGTTCTCTCAGAAGCTGCATGAATGCGCCCCCTGATCTCTCCAGCCCTTCAACAGAAGAAGGCCGAGACATTTTTGACTGGTTTGACAATGACTTTCTGTCCTGTTGTGTTTCCATGGTAGCAGCCAATAGCGTTGGGCGCTGCTGGTTGCCAGAGTTGTCTGTTGTTGGGTGCAGCTACTGTAGGCTGGCACTGGGTGAAATGGAGTTTGCCAATCCTGCAGCTGCTTCGGAGCCTCAATGAAGGGGGCGTTATTTGTCCCAGCAGCTGAGTGAGCGGAGACGGGCAAAAACCAGAGTCAATGTAGGCCGAGCATTCACTCCATGGACTGAGAGAAAGGAGAGAGACATCATTCAAACGCACGCCCAAATGGCTACGTATCTCCTTAATCACTAACATCACTTAGCTGGAACGGCTAACGCTAACGGCTAATGCTAACTGTCAGTCAAATTCCTCTAATCCTTGTTTTTATGGTGTGATTTTCTGGAGGGGACGGGTTCAAACAGGCTCAAACGGACTCAGGTCTCCTGTAGCTACTGGGCCGGGTCTGACCAACCTGGCAACCCGACTGCTGGAATTATTTTTTGTTTTTGCGACTACGTAACCTCACTCTCGCCAGATGAATTTCAGCGGAACGAAATTCATCTGGCAGTGAGGTTAGGGACTATGATCTTGAGACACTCGATGGTGTTCTGCTCGATATTCAACCATTAATATAAATCCTGTAATTATTCATGTATTAAAAATGTATAAAACAATAACAGTTTGAGTGCCACAGACAGGACAGGGAAGTCAGAAAATATTGAGAAATGGACTAACACACCTTGGTCTTCTCATGGCATAAGGAGTAACCCTCTTGCACTAAAAATAAAAAAGTCTTATTTAGGTTTGATCCTATTCCCCCCTGTATCCACAGACCCCAACTTTTGTCTTAATTGGCTGTCTTTCTGTGCCAGCTGGTGTATTTTCCATGGCTGACTGCCTCAATCTCCCCCTCACCTCCTACTATGGATTCTCTCTTTATTTCTTTTACAAATTTAAATATCAAAACTACCTGGACATCCTTTATTTGTCTTGCATGTATGTATTTTTTACATTTTAACAGTCTACGCAGCATCCATTCTATATGCCACAAGGAGAAAAAAAAATTCTTTCTTTCATTCTTTTCTATGGGGAGATTCTAGACAAGAACCGTCAGTCAGTGCGTTTACATGCAGTTTAAAAACCTTATTATATTCGGGTTAAGGGCATACTCTGGTTTCTTAAACACCATGTAAACACCATACCCCAGGTAAAATCTGAGTTCTTATACCCCGGTTAACAGACCTAGGAACTCCTTCAGTACCTCGATTATTCGTTCATGTAAACAGTGTTCTTGGGTTACTGTCAAGTTTTGTGTCAATGTGGCATGAAAAGGGTTTTAACAGTCATGTTTGCATGGAGGCCTGTTAGAGAGAGAGCAGTAAAAGCTTCTTTCACAGAATCTATTGTTCTGATTATTTCAGCACAATGGACAGAGAGCAGAGGTATATTTATCATTAGTCATTCATTATAATGTCCCAAAAAATAAAGAAATCCATTGAATTACATGATCATTCCTACTACAGGGAATTTGCCTAACGTAGTAACATAGTAACATATTAAAAGAAAATAAAAAAATAAAAAAAATAAAAGTATTGCAGAAGTCAAGAAAAAAAGTATTGCAGAAGTCAAGAAACATAAATACAGAATAGAAAGTTGATGAGTCTCATTTGCGCTGAAAGAGCCAGCTGAGAACCATTTCAGTCGTCCTGCAGTAATGAGCACACATACACAAAATGTCTCGCCTCACCCTCACACAAAAGATGAATATGTTTCCCATGGTGACTCTATTCGCTCGAGCAGTGATCTATTCATCTAACCTGCTATTCTGTTCAATCTCACTAAATTACCAGTATAAATGCGCTCTCCTGCCTTTTTTGCCAATCGAGACAATAAACTTCCCTCTGTGCTCATCTGCTCTGGTGCAAGGTGGATAGGTATACAAACGTTAGATATCAGCTAATGGTGAGTAGATGAGACACTTTCATCTCTCTCTCAGAGTTCAGATTTGTCATTATCTGAAGAAGATGAGTCAGTCTGGCTGTAATCCATCTTATTCAATTACTCCCACAGCAAGGCTAATTATGAGCATCCCCAGCATTTACACACTCTGCAGGAAAGACCATTAGCTAGCTGGAGTGAGCCATAGCTCTGTCACTACAGCAAATGGTTGCATGGCTTGTGAATAGGAAATATTGGAGACCACATTGGGGAGATAACAGGTTTGTGGGTGAAGCATTTGAAAGTGATGGTCACAATAATACTGGTTTGGTGAACAATACCCCTTAAAGAGAAAATAGATTGAGTAACAAGCTATTCAATTATGGCTTAAAGATCTATATGAAATATATGGACGAGGATGCAGACTTGCATGCATTTATGCAGTTATACATAGTACAATCAGGGGTCTGAAGTGGCAGATGCATTCCAAATGTGCGCAGGTGAGGTTTACCGTGTTAACCATATTAGTTTAGCATGTAAGCAGGCAAATATTTACTAATTAGCACTAAACACAAAGTACAACAGAGGCTGCTAATTTTGCAGGTAATTGATCATAAACCAATGTTCAAAAGTACTGAACCCATTCAAATTCTGACCTGAATATTATAAGATCAATCTTGTCTGGGATTGAAACATGGTAGCTGTCATCAACAGTCTTTTGTTAACAAAGGTGGAGCAAGAATAAGCTGTTTTTTCCACATAATTCGTTTCAGTGTGGACTACTAAAGTTAACTGAAAACATGTAGCGTTAACCAGCATTGCCACATTGTGCTGGCTAGCATAAAAGTAGCTAACAAGCTCTCTAGTGTTACCTCACAATAAATGCCGGTAACATGGACTACATCTTCAACAGAGGGTTATTAGATGTCGGCAGTAATATATGAAAGCCATCAGTGGAAATGGGTTCAATTTCCATTTTTAGGGAGTGCTACTGCCCAAATGCTGATAAAATTAGACTTCTGTGTTGGTTTCCCAAAGTTCAACTGTTTACTGAAGCTCAAGCAGAGAGGCAAATAGTACAACAACACAGTGGCAGGGGGGCTTGGTCAAGGCAGACAGGGGTTCGGTGCCAGGGAGATGATAGCACAGGCAGACAATCCGATGAGGAGCAGGCAGCAGAACAATATAACCAGGCGAGAAGTCAGAAACGCAAACTATCTTGGTCAGGAACAGAAGGCTGAGGCGATTATTAGGAGGCAGAGGAATCCATGACGAGCAAGGCCGGCATCGGGACGTCAGGCAGGAAAACGCTGGAGAGTCTTGCATGTCAAAGAACAAACTGGCAGAGGAGTGAATGTGGAGTTGGTTTGGCTGGGCTGATTGCATTTGATGAGGGGCAGCTGTGTGCACAGGTGAGTAGAGACTGAAGAAATGGGTGTGGCTGGCAGGCTAAGTGGGGCAGATGCGGGATGAATGTAAAAGTACTGGGAGCCGATGCCTGAAATGTGACGGAACCCCCCCTTTAAGGGACAGCCCCTGACGTCCCCAAAAACTAATTCAGGGAACCGAGGAGGGTGAACTGGAAAGCGAGCTAGAATTCTTGGGAGTACTCAGGCTGGGAGGACAGGTCAGGTGCCTTGTAAGGGCCAGCAGCAGGTGTCCTACGGCGAGGGGCCCTGCAGACATTGCAAACGGAGGGCTGATCCGGATGTAGCTGGTGGAAGTCTTGGATAAGACGCCGGTCCAAAACGTGTCGAGCAGGAACCCAGGATCTTTCCTCTGGACTCTAGCCCTCCCAGTGGACGAAGTACTGGCAGCCTCTTCAAAGTTGGCGAGAACGGACGATGCGGCGCACAGTATAGGTAAGTCCCCTCATCAATGAAGCAAATGAGAGATGGGGGTGGAGCAGCAGGCACCAATGGACTCTCGCTGACCAACTTGACCCTTGTCACATGGAACGTCGGGTGCACTCGCATTGACCGAGGGAGCTTGAGCCTGACTGCCACAGGGCTGATGACTTTCTCGATGGTGAAGGGCCCGACAAACTTGGGAGCCAGCTTGTGAGACTCCACACGCAGAGGAAGTTCAGGTCCGACAACAGCAACGGATTAAGGCTTGGACTGACGGGCAAGAGGCCTTTCACCTTTTCCCTGTTGCTCTCCAGCTGTACTATCCAATAAAGGCTAGAAACATTTCCAACAATCATCCTTAAAAACCGACCTACTTTGGGTAGCGTTCATTTCATTCAAACAAACATATTTATTTGTAAAAAACAAAAAAAATTGGAATAATTAATAAAATACTATAAATGCTTTAAAATATTGTAATTTAAATTGGGTTTTAATAAGAAAGCAATGTGACCATAACCATATGCAACTTCAGTACACAACAAACAAATATTAGATGCACATTTAATATCACATTGTCTCTGTAACAACTTGACCACAATTAAATACATTCACCATACAGTGCAGGGTCCACAGTCTGCTCTTCCTTGTTGAATATTATACGTTATAATTTAATTCAATTTCATTTCAATTCAATTTTATTTGCAGTGCCAAATCATAACAAAAGTTATCTCAGGACACTGAGACCGAATAATTCCCCCATGAGCAGCAACAGCAATCTTGTGCACACAGTGGCAATGAAAATGATCCCATAATAGCATCACAGAGCTTGGGTTTGTATTTTAATATTTTGAATTTAAGTTTCTCTAATGTCTAATATTTCACTCTGAATCACTGCTGGTATTGGTAGAGTAACTATAATTACGTTTATTGAGCCAACTTCTCTGATTCATTTTATGGTAGCCACGGCCAATCCCATGAATCTATAATGCCTCACATTTGCCCACATATCATAGCTTCAAGGTTAAATAAGCCTCCCCTCAAGACTGCAGTGATTCAGACTTCCGCCTGTCACCAGACGGCATAAACCCTGTGCCCACTTTCCATGTAAAGGTGGTGCTGTTCCTAGGGACAAATTATTAGAAAGCAATGACTCAGACGCTCATGTCCAGCAGGGTGGAGGGCTCATCAGTTTAAGAATAAAAGGAGAAAAGTGTTTGAAATTTGATAGTTCTGCCAGTGACGAAATGAGTGTGATTGTCATTGTTTAGCTAATTTTCTTTGTACTGTATCGTCATATCGTCTGGGACAGGTCTGCTCTGTGTCCCCAGAGTCAGGACTAAACATGAGACAGGTCTGCTATTTGTCCCCAGAGTCAGGAGTAAATATGGGACAGGTCTGCTCTGTGTCCCAGGAGTCAGGACTCAACATGGGACGGGACTGCTCTGTGTCCCCAGAGTCAGGACTAAACATGGGACAGGTCTGCTCTGTGTCCCCAGAATCAGGACTAAACATGGGACAGGTCTGCTCTGTGTCCCCAGAGTCAGGACTAAACATGGGACAGGTCTGCTCAGTGTCCCCAGTGTCAGGACTAAACATGGGACACGTCTGCTCTGTGTCCCCGGAGTCAGGACTAAACACGGGACAGGTCCTTACATGTAAAACGAAGCACCAACAGCGTAGTATGTGAACAAGGAGTTTATTAAAAGAGTGTTTTGAAAGATTTACCTACTAGCCCCTGTACCACCTCCTCGCATAGTAAAGTCCATTCAAGTTATATACCAAAGTCAATCCCAGAGGAAGGAGCCCATTGGTGATTTATTCCAGCAAAACACATAAACTTTGTAGTTTGTGGCGGTTTGATTAAATATAAGTTAATAATAAATGCAAAAGGTTTTGAAAAGTCCCAGATAGCAAATTTCCAGACATCAATTTTTCCATGTGTCCAGAATAAAATGGAAGACTTCCTAAATAAATCATCGATGGGCTCCTTTCTTTTGGATTGACTTTGGTATATAACTTGAAAGGGCTTTACTATGCGAGGAGCTGGTACAGGGGCCAGTAGCTAAGTCTTTCAAAACACTTTTCTAATAAACACTGGGTTCACTAACTACGTTGTTGTTTGGTGTTATTTTGAGCAGTATTAGTGGTTAAAAAGCCGTTTTAAGGCCTTCACCGTACTGTGCCGAGCTAATCAGTGTCTGGCTGTGCGACTTTCCCGGATTTCTCCGTTAATAGTTGATAAATGAAAAAAAAAAGTCTCAATGGCTTATTTGATGTATGTAAGTGCTGAAAAAGACCATGGGATGATTTTGCGCCGGAATTACACTTCAACTTACAGAAATATAGTTAGCCTCAAATTGACATTTGGATATTTGACTTAGAAAATGCTGCCTGTTTTCCCATTCTTCTTTCTGACGCCTCACATGCATGCTTCTCCACGCGTCCATGGTAGTTTGTTGTTGTGGTGGTGCCGTACCTCCAAGTTCTGCAGTGACGTATATTATACTATGGCTAACATGTACAGTTAGGAGGGATTACCATGCAGCTTCATGGACTCCTGGGGGCTTCACCAAATGCCACCTGGTGGTTGTTGGAGCACAATAACTCATGGGTGTTAGAAACAAAGGAAGTGCACCCTGCTTACCACATACATATATTATATTTTGCTATATTAATACAGACTAGTATCATTCCTTAATAACAGTATATATGATTCTGTGTACACTGTACACAATACTGCACTGGCTGCTAATGATCACACTGTGTCCCTTTACCCTGTAACTTTAACTTTTACCCTCATATTTGTTGTAGCATATACCCCTAATTTGATTTATTTTTATTTTATTTTACTTATCTTCTTATTGCTGAAACCACTACTGCTGTTACAAAATAATTTCCCAGTCTGGGATCATTAAAGTAATTCTATTCTATTCTAGTTAGGCTAGGCTAATGGTAGCATTTAGCAGATGCCATGCCTTGAATAGTATAGCCAATCAGAGGCAGAGTAAGGACCGGTCTACCCACAAGATTTTGTGGGAAAGTCCATCCAGCGAGTCAGTTAAGTCTCTCCCTTGCTGTTAGCGGCAAAAGAAAACAAAACACAACAGTGCACACATCACAGAGAGACACTGGCCCTCATTTATCAATCTTGCGTGAAAACGGGCGCAGATCTGAGCGCAGAATTGGTCGTAGGACAGGACACACGTGTGATTTATGAAACATTCGTATCTCAGCGTACGAATAAGCGGGCCTTGATAAATGCGGCGGCTGAATTCGATCGTCATTAACATGTTACGCCCTTAAATATTCCTGTTTCGGAGGCCTCGCCCACTGAGGTCAAACATGGAGAGACGAAACACTGGTTAAAAAATAAACTTTTCCGACACAGAGATCGGCATCCTGACATCCGAGATGGAGCAAAATAAAGATGTGCTTTTTGGCAGTCTTAAGAGTGGAATAAAAGGGGGCCATAAAAACGCTGTATGGAAAAGAATAATGGAGGCAGTCAACCCGAAGCAGCGCTCCACTGTGACCCGTGTGCGTGTGTGCGCACTGCTGAACCTGTGCTCCTGCTCTGTAGCGGGGGTTTGCCAGCGGGGTTATTAGGTATTCCATTAGAGGATAACCTTTGTCACCTAGAAGAACCACACCAAGATGTTAATCATCTGATACCTTGTTTGATTTAATGCAAATTATCGAGGGTAGCCACTAATCGAGGAGATGACTTTGGCTCTGCAGTGCGCTTTCCTGCTGCCAACACATTCATTCATTCATTCATTCATCTTCAACTGCTTGTCCCTGTCGGGGTCGCGGGGGGCTGGAGCCGAGCTTTTTTGAAATATAAAATAATCTGGCCACCACGTTTAAAAGCGATAGCTTGGCATCACAAATCACCTGTACATTCATCGGGTGGTAGTTTTTGCGATTGATTAATGCGTAATCATTCATGGATGGTGCCTTCAGACGCACGAGTACAATCAATTGCTCCAACCACAATTTTCATTTTTTTAATTCGTTTTAAGAATCCGTTTTGATCTGTTCTTAATATGTGACTGCTTATGCTTAATGACAGCTGAGGTTTGTTCATTATTTTCAGCCAGATTTTGCTGTGCTGCACCGCAAATACACAGGCTCAAATTTGCGTACACGATCTCAGACCAGACGTGAGATTTGATCGTAGCTCCCGCACACATCCAAATTGATAAATGCCGAAGTTTGCCAGAAAATGGTCGTACGCACGTTTTTCTGCCGTACGTTCGTTTGATAAATGAGGGCCAGTGTCTCTAAAATTAAGGAATCCACTCAATGAGAGGTGAAACCTAAGTGGGACCAACTAGTTGCTGTTATGTGGAGGAAGTAAGAAAAAAATTGAGGGAGAACTAAAACACACACACATGCGCGCACACACACACACACGCACGCACACACACACGCACACGCACACACACACACACACACACACACACACACACACACACACACACACACGTATGTGTGTAGCTGTAATAGTCTGTTTACATGAGAAGCTGTTATGCAGGAAATGCCACCCATGCTCCCCCTTTTCCCTGTCATTTCTATTTTAAAGGTGAGTTGTCTCCTGCTGCATAACCCAGAAAGAGGCTTACCTAAAGTACAATTGTTGAACATTTCACAGAGACAAAAAATGGATTCAATCCTATTAAAATCTGACAATAAACTATATCTCTTATTTCAAAATGATCAGGGTTTCTCAAATGTCTTATGTCCGTTTAATCTGTTTTCCTACCTTAAAATAAGAGATAGGTAAGAATGTTTGAAAGCCCACATGGCCCTCTGGGCATGTTAGCTGACATTTACCTTCATTACTTTGATCAAAAACAATAGGTTAGCATGCACGGCTTTTAACTCTCTCAGGGATTTAATATAAACATTCTTCCTCGTCTTTCCAGCATTAGAGTGTATTTGGCAACTATAAAAGAAACCAAGAAGGCTTTTCTGAATACACTAATGACTACACTAGGTTAAACATGTACACATAAACACAATAGTACAAGACCTAATACAGTTCTAACACAGACTATTACATGCTAACCTTTGAAAAACAAACAAACGCGTATATATGGTATACAGTCAGAGTTAACAGATAAGGATTAGGTCAAGCTTTAGTTCTATTTCTGGAAGTTAAAAGGTGCAGACTAGAGCTTTTCCTTTCTACAAGCCACATTTAAGGAGTTAATGAACCCCTGGCTGTTTTCAAAACTGCTTTATTCAATTGATCTTAATATCAAAATGTATATTTCAAGACTGACATTTCAGTTTCAACTGGCAGTAACTGAGATTCTGAACGATATATCTCTCAGAAATCCCCCCAGTGTATAGCAAGCCTGGTGGCCCATCAGGCTTTAGTTGACCCCCACCAGGCCAAAGCATCTGGTAATTTCAGAAAAAAAATATTTTTAAGACATTTTTAAAACTTCAGTTACAGCGGGGCGGCTCTGTTGGACGTAGTCATGTTTTCAAATCTCCAGTCAGCTCGATGTAGGGCCTTATGGAATCTGTTACTTTTTAAATTCTCATTTACACAATTGCGTCCATGATTACGTTATCACAAAAAACTATAATGCCCTACTTTAATGCTACATTTGTCTGCCGCTGACCCGTGCCGAACACTTACCTCCGGGCCTAATAACTTTTCTGGGGGAAACTAAGTATTAGATTGAGGCACATCCAGCTCCAAGTCCGTCAGAGCTTCCTCCCTCTGTGGAGTGCAGCTGTATGCTCTTAAAATGCCAGCAATGTTTTTCCTAGTCTCATAAAGAGTGTGTTATGGATACAGTGAAAATGAGCGTCCAAATGTTTAACAAATGTTTAACAAATGTTTAACAATCACTACCCTGGCTAATGTTACAGTAGTGTGAGCGTGTATGTTTCTGTGCCTCATCTGAAGGACATTTATTCAGAACTGACTGCCTTCACAGTCGCACACAACACTATCTTGCAATACAACCCTTTCCAAAAAAATAAAAACAGAATGCAATGATTTGCAAATCATTGAAACCCCATATGTAAATGAAAATAGCACAAAAACATTTCAAATGCTTAAACAGAAGAATGTTATTGTTTTTGAAAAGGATATTCTCATTTAGAATTTGATGCATGCAACATGTTCAAAAAGTTGGGACAGGGTCATGTTTATAGGGCTGTAGTCCAAAGAACCAAAGAAAACCTTGGTTGACAACCAATCGATTGGTCTTGTGGTTTTCTCTCCATTAACTCACTCGTCCACAGTGCACTGAGAGCACTCTACCTGGTAGCACTGTGTCCACCATTCTTATTCATGCTAACCAATCAGGAGTGCCTTGCTCCTCGTGTACCAATCATGGCTTTAGATGACTGTGAAAGCCCAACAACAACAAAGCACCAAATAACTTTAGGTGTGTGGAAAATGGCTTCAGCTGAACCACAAACTTCAGTGATGTGGGGTTATTTCGGTTTTGTGACGACAGACGTGCTTCAAAAGAAGGGATGGTGCAAGGCTAGTCGTGTTGTAGTCGCAACATCACGAGGCCACACAACAAATTTATATCAGCACTTGAAGAAGCCCCATGGGGAATCATACGATCAGAGCATGGCAGAAAAGACCACTGACAGTGATACTCAAGCCCATTCTGGTCAACAAACAACTATGTATGAGTCTTTTGTGCTTACTTTTGTGGTTACTCCATATGAAAAGGGCTCACAGAGGCACCGTGAGATAGTGAATGTCATAACGCACGACCTCGCCAAAGACATGGTAATCCTTAACACGGTGGCCAAAGATGCATTTCCAAATCTCCTCTGAATGCTGAATAAAAGATATGCAATTCCCTCTCGTATATACTTCAGTCGAGCTGCCTTCCCAAAACTAAACGCAGAATGTATAAAAGAGTCAGAGCTTAAAAATGTAGTATGAGTATTACGCTAATATTCATCATGATTTAAATCTGCATTTCTTTTATGTGATAGTTATTATTTATATATTTTATATATATATATATATATATATATATGTATATATAAAATATATAAGGTGAGGTTATACATTGATGGATCGTTAATGAAGAATATTCACAAATGTAAGAGCAATTGTACATGCATATAAAACTAGCGATCAACTACATGAGGAAACAATAAAACAAATCAAATAACAGACTACATTTGAACAAGAATAACAATAAAATGGATACAAATAATAATCCTACCTCACCCTTCCCCCAGTTCCCCATGTTTTAGAAATCTGCATTTCTAAATCACTCATTACTCAGTGAATACTGAACTGCAGCTTGTAATTTTCCTCAAATCATCCTACCTTGTTCAGTGCTGTAGAAACTTTCACCATGTAAGTGTAATTTTCTGTTCTGTTTTCACTTTTGTCTGTATATTACACACTGGGATCTTTTGTTAGCCATGGCCTGTTCAATATATGTCTTTTGTATATGTATACACACTGAGCACAATGTGTCCATATGCCACCATGCACACTCACCTGAACAATCTCCAGCATCTCAGCTTTACTGATGTACCCATTTCCGTCCAGGTCGTACATACTGAATGCCCATTTCAACTTCTGCTCCAGCTTGCCACGTGACGTCACACTTAGTGCGATGATAAACTCCCGAAAGTCTATTGTCCCGTCACCATTAGCATCGAATGTGCGAAAGACATGCTCTGCAAACTTTGATGCGTCTCCATAAGGGAAGAAGTTACCGTAGATCTTCTTGAACTCCTCCATAGAGAGGTTCCCGCTGGGGCAGTCCCTCAGGAAGCCCTTGTACCACTCCTGGATCTCGTGCTCAGTGAAGTCAGTGCTCTCCAGGAGGTCCTGCATCACCTCAGGACGGAGCTTGCTGTTCTGCTTCCCCATGTCTGTTGGTCCGGTCAAACACTCAGATCACAGCTGGGAGAGAGGGAGTGAGAAGATTTGGTTTTAGGTGGGACAACTGTCAACAGACAATTTAATGTGCAATATACTGTAGTGTTCTATTGATTTCTTGGGTCCAAGCTAAGGAGTCCAAGGGTCCAAGGACAGAGATGAAAAGAAAAACTGTTCATCACACGGATACAATATGGATACAATATATAGATACCAGAATACCAGAATTACAAGCAGAATTGGATAAACTCATTTACTTGTGTTTTGGAATAATGTGCTAGCACACGCAGGGGTAGAAAGCACACAAGAATCACTCACACTGTCCCTCCGCACCGCGCCCCGGGCTTTAGGGTACTTGTCCCCCCTCCCTCTCCCCCCGCGCCCCAGGCCCGTTTGTACTCACACCGCCTGGGCCTCGGCGAATGCTTCTTGCTGCCTATACGTCATCACGCCGTAACACGTCACACGCATTGATGCACGTCATCGCGATGCGTCGCTTTGTTTCCAAGTTTTTGTGCGTCTTGTCCGACTGTTTTTGAATATTTTCATCTACCAAATCTGCAGTAAACACTCCACCTCCGCATCACACCAACATGAACCTTTCGCCGCCATTGTTGTTGTTGTTAAATGTCCGCGCATGGTCCCTCCTTCTATTTTCTATGTCCAAACAGGCGCACATAAATTACGTCAGAACCATCGTAGGCCTCGTGCTCGTACACGTACGCACGCTCGTGCTCGTACATGTGCAGACGTGCTTTACAAAAGCCCACCTCTCTCAGGCGGGCCATGGACGGCCCGCTGTCAGTTATGCGCGGAGTGGGTGCACTCACACTGGTCAAACGCACTAGGCTTTAGCTGAAAAAATGTATTTGGCCCGGTGCGGAAGGACAGTGTTAGTGCGCCTAGTGCCATAAACTGCAGGAATCCCAAAATTAGAAATAAGGAAAGCTCCTTTTCAGCTCAGATAGCATAAGGAGCATAAGCAGCACGTGTCAGAGTGTTAAGTGTTAGATTTAGCCTGTTTCAAGGTAAGACAACTCCACATTGTTACTGCCTGTTTATAACTATGCATTTAGAGTTTCAGTGTGCAACATATTGTTAAAGAAAAAATAATTCACAAAAGTGTGCTGAGCCCCTTTTCATGATTTCCTGCAGCAGTCATTACAAATATGAAGAATGAGGGAATGTCATTATTTTTTTTCTGGGGTTTGAACTCATAACCATGGGTCGTACAGTCGGTCCTTTGAAAAACATGTTATGTGTTATATTACCACAGCCGACCCAACGCATATTCAAACTACACAGCTGCTTAGGACCCCGTGGCTACACAAGTGCCTGAAATGCCTCACAGGACAGCTTGAAGCTGGTCGACTCGCTACGCAAGCTGTAAGCCCCTGCAAAATATGCAAGGGCTCTGCTCTGAAGCAGATCTATATGGTTACGGAAAAAAAGAAACTAAAAGACATAAAGATGAAATATGGAAAACATGTTCTTTCTAATATAATTTTAGAGTCCCAGCCTGGTCAGATGCGTACATGAACTGATGAAGCCTCTTGGATGAGAGGTGAAACGTCTTCCTAGACAAATAACCAAGTCCAGTTGCTTTTGACTGAAATTGCTTTGGGGATAACGATGACCTGGACAAGTGAGAACATTAACAGGCTTAGCAAATAACAGCAACGTTAAGTTGATAACATCAGCCTCCAGTGCATCTCTCAGTCGGTCTGTGTTGTGATCGCTTGCAGTCACTTTCAGGACTGTGTTCTGTCCTCTGACTCTGAGCCTGACAAGAGGGAGAGTCTTATACACATTTGATAAACATCAACCAGCAACAGTGTTTATAAACTGCAGCTTGTAAAAGATAACTGCGTTGCATGTGAACTTATGTTCATGTGTCTGTGCATAAAATGATTCCTGTGCTTTCCAGCAGCAACCTCTGTGGGGACCAGTCCAAAGGTGCACACGATTTTAAAAGAAGACAAAGATGGTCTAATGGCTCAGTCAAATTAGAGTTAAAACGGTAGTGGATTGAGCCTCGTGGGACCGTCCACAAACTACTGGAACTTTCCATGGAAAACAGCACTGTGTACTCTGAGTACACACAACACCATATGCCTGACATGGGTTTAATTAGTCTATAAAATACACACACATACACAGACACACACAGACACACAGACACACACACACACACACACACACACACACACACACACACACACACACACACACACACACACACACACACACACACACACACACACACACACACACACACACACACACACACACACACACACACACACACACACACACACACAGCCAAATGACATTTAAGATGAGCCGCTCAACAAACATCATTCAGATTAATAATCTCTTGAGAAACAATATCTTAGTTCTCTTCCTGGAACTGCCATACTAGTGTTTGTAGTGTGGATCTTTATGTACAGGATATAGCTTTCACCCCTGTTTGCAGTTGATTTCAATGTTCATACAATAAAACACCTTAATGAACAGATGTTAAATGCACTGTATGTGTATTTACTAAATTCACTTGACTATAAACTATTTCCTGTTACCTAGATCTACTGTTCTAGGAAGTGTATGACACTGGATTATTTTTGGGCAGTGACTGAGTACTGTAGTTTAATTAAAACATATAATCCGTAAGATTTCCACCTATTTAATTGTCTTTTAAGTTCCTATCTATGACAACATGAGTTAAAACAATGATGATTAATCATGTGACCCACTAATGAAAGCACTTGTTGCCTCTTTGCTGAAAATTTACAAAAGAGCAAAAAAAACAAAACCAAACAACAACAACACGCATAGTGAGCGTGAACGTGACAAGATGGAGGCTCTGAAAGAACAGGCTCACCTGCAGTTACATCTTACTGCCACAGAGGCCACTAGAAACAAGATATCTCAAATCTTAAAGATTAGGATTTACATCATTCTAATCTCATTCCTCTCCGGGAACCATCACCTTATCGTGGTGGAGAGGTTTGTGTGTCCCTGTGAACCTGAGGGCTGTGTTGTCTGGAGCTTAATGCTCCTGGTAGGGTCTCCCATGGCAAAGTGGTCTCAGGCGAGGGGCCGGACTAAGAATGGTTCACAAAGACTCAATGGACAAACAACAAAGAGGAAGAGAGACCCTGCCCGGAGGAAGCCCGGGGCCCCCGTCTGGAGCCAGGCCCAGACGGAGGGCTCGCCGGCGAGTGCCTGGTGGCCGGGTTTGCCACGGAGCCCGGCCGGGCACAGCCCGAAAAAGTGACGTGGCACCTCCCTCCTCTCCATCCTGTGGGCCCACCACTCGCAGGAGGAACCACTTGGGTCGGGTGCGCTGCTGCACGGGTGGCAGTGAAGGTGAGGGGCCTCGACGGACCAGACAAGGGCAGCAGAAGCTGGCTCTTGGGACGTGGAATGTCACCTCTCTGTCGGGGAAGGAGCCGGAGCTTGTGCGGGAGGTGGAGCGCTACCAGTTAGATCTGGTGGGGCTTACCTCCACACACAGTCTCGGTTCTGGAACCGTTCTCCTGGATAGGGGTTGGACACTATTCTTCTCTGGAGTTGCCCAGGGTGTGAGGCGCCGGGCGGGTGTGGGGATATTCACAAACCCCCGGCTGAGCGCCGCGGTGTTGGAGTTCACCCCGGTGGACGAGAGGGTCGCCTCCTTACGCCTGCGGGTGGTAGGGGGGAAAACTATGACTGTTGTTTGTGCATATGCACCAAACAGCAGTTCAGAGTATTCGGCCTTCTTGGAGACCCTGAATGGAGTCCTGCATGGGGCTCCAGTAGGGGACTCAATAGTTCTGCTGGGAGACTTCAACGCCCACGTGGGCAATGATGGAGACACCTGGAGAGGCGTGATTGGGAGGAACGGCCTCCCTGATCTAAATCTGAGTGGTCGTCAGTTATTAGACTTCTGTGCTAGTCACGGATTATCTATAACTAACACCATGTTCGAACATAAGGATGCTCATAAGTGTACGTGGTACCAGAGCACCCTAGGCCAAAGGTCGATGATCGATTTTGTGATCGTATCATTTGATCTGAGGCCGCATGTTTTGGACACTCGGGTGAAGAGAGGGGCAGAGCTGTCAACTGATCACCATCTGGTGATGGGTTGGATCAGAGGATGGGGGAAGATTCTGGACAGACCAGGTAAGCCCAAACGAGTAGTGCGGGTGAACTGGGAACGTCTGGAGGAGGCCCCTGTCCGAGAGATCTTCAACTCACACCTCCGGCGGAGCTTTTCTGGCATCCCTGTGGAGGTTGGGGGCATTGAACCGGAGTGGGCAATGTTCAAAGCTTCAATTGCTGAAGCTGCAGCGGTGAGCTGTGGCCTCAAGGTCTTAGGTGCCTCAAGGGGCGGTAACCCTCGAACACCGTGGTGGACACCGGTGGTCAGGGAAGCTGTCCGACTGAAGAAGGAGGCCTTCCGGGATATGCTATCCCAGAAGACTCCGGAGGCAGTTGCAAGGTACCGACAGGCCAGAAGGGCTGCAGCCTCTGCTGTGTCAGAGGCAAAGCAGCGGGTGTGGGAGGAGTTCGGAGAAGCCATTTTCGGGCGGCACCAAGGTGCTTCTGGAAAACCATTCGACATCTCAGGAGGGGGAAACGGGGAACCGTCCAAGCTGTTTACAGTAAAGACGGGACGCTGGTGACCTCAGTCGATGAGGTGATCGGGCGGTGGAAGGAGCACTTTGAGGAACTCCTTAATCCGACTAACACGCCCTCTTTTGTAGAGGCAGAGCTGGAGGCTGATGGGGAATCATTGTCAATATCCCTGGCGGAAGTCACTGAGGTAGTCAAACAACTCCACAGTGGCAAAGCCCCAGGGGTTGATGAGATTCGTCCAGAAATGCTGAAAACTTTGGGTTGGGAGGGGCTGTCTTGGTTGACACGCCTCTTCAACATTGCGTGGAAGTCTGGGACAGTGCCAAGGGAGTGGCAGACCGGGGTGGTGGTTCCTCTTTTTAAAAAGGGGGACCAGAGGGTGTGTGCCAATTACAGGGGTATCACACTACTCAGCCTCCCTGGTAAAGTCTACTCCAAGGTGCTGGAAAGGAGGGTTCGTCCTATAGTCGAACCTCAGATTGAAGAGGAACAATGTGGATTCCGTCCTGGACGTGGAACAACGGACCAGCTCTTCATTCTCGCAAGGATCCTGGAGGGGGCCTGGGAGTATGCTCATCCAGTCTACATGTGTTTTGTGGATCTGGAGAAGGCATATGACCGGGTTCCTAGGGAGATACTGTGGGAGGTGCTGCGGGAGTATGGGGTGAGGGGGTCACTTCTGTGGGCCATCCAATCTCTGTACACCCAAAGTGAGAGCTGTGTCCGGATCCTCGGGAGTAAGTCGGATTCGTTTCCGGTGGGGGTTGGCCTCCGCCAGGGGTGCGCTTTGTCACCAATCCTGTTCGTGATTTTCATGGACAGGATTTCAAGGCGTAGTCGTGGTGGGGAGGGGTTGCAGTTCGGTGGGCTGAGGATCTCGTCTCTGCTTTTCGCAGATGATGTGGTCCTGATGGCATCGTCGGTCAGTGACCTTCAGCACTCACTGGATCGGTTCGCAGCCGAGTGTGAAACGGCTGGGATGAGTATCAGCATCTCTAAATCTGAGGCCATGGCTCTTAGCAGGAAACCGGTGGATTGCTTACTCCAGGTAGAGAATGAGTCCTTACCCCAAGTGAAGGAGTTCAAGTACCTCGGGATCATGTTCACGAGTGAGGGGACGATGGAGCGTGAGTTTGGCCGGAGAATCGGAGCAGCGGGGGCGGTGTTGCAGTCGCTCTACGGCACCGTTGTGACGAAAAGAGAGCTGAGCCGGAAGGCAAAGCTCTCGATCTACCGGTCAATCTTCGTTCCTACCCTCACCTATGGTCATGAAAGTTGGGTCATGACCGAAAGAACGAGGTCGCGAGTACAAGCGGCCGAAATGGGTTTTCTCAGGAGGGTGGCTGGAGCCTCCCTTAGAGATAGGGTGAGAAGTTCAGCCATCCGTGAGGAACTCGGAGTAGAGCCGCTGCTCCTTATCGTTGAAAGGAGCCAGTTGAGGTGGTTCGGGCATCTGGTAAGGATGCCCCCTGGGCGCCTCCCTAGGGAGGTGTTCCAGGCACGGCCAGCTGGGAGGAGGCCTCGGGGAAGACCCAGGACTAGGTGGAGAGATTATATCTCCACACTGGCCTGGGAACGCCTCGGGATCCCCCAGTTAGAGCTGGTTAATGTGGCCCAGGAAAGGGAAGTTTGGGGTCCCCTGCTAAAGCTGCTGCCCCCGCGACCCGACCCCGGATAAGCGGATGAAGATGAGATGAGATGAGATGAGATCATTCTAATCATAAGCTCTTTTCAAATCTATGGTTCTAGAAGTAACGAGTAAATCCTGTTATTAATGTAGAGCCAAAGTGTTTAATTTATCCCCACAGTTTTTATGTCACCAGGCCACTTTTCCCCAATGAGTGTATCGTTTCATAATACCACTTTTTTGGCCACGTCATTGTTAAGTAAGACAAACAAGACAGAGCCAGTTAAGTGATTGGCTGTTGCTTCAGGCTGAATAACCAAACAGCTGGTCAGTGAGAAAAATGATCTTATGAAATAAAAGAGTTTTTTTGAAAATGTTTGAAATAACATTTTTTTTAATTTACGGATGAATATTGGGTTATTCCTTGAGTCACAATAATAATAATAATAATACTCCATGAATTGTCTTTATTTATCTGCATGATTATTTATCCCATAATGTATTATGTATTTATTTAACATTAGCCACTTTGGGTCAATAGTGTCAGCCAGGGAAAACGTGAGTGCTGTTTTATGTCTGCCCTTTTTTGGGACACTAACAGGAAATGCCTGGTCCTGGTGGCTTCATCACATAACCATGTTCTTTCTTTGTATGTGAATAAATACATGCTATTATTTTGGCATGTGTGTCAATCAATCAAAAAAATACAATTACAAAGACCAAACAACTTTGACCTAAAATACTTTATTTTGTATGTGCTCAGTTTGTATGGATTTGTGACCAGTATGTATTCAGCCCTGTTAGCCTTGATATGGCCTTCACTCTAAAAAGCTTCAGGAAATGAGTCACTTGTCACACTGTACTCAAAATCACTGAGTGAAGTCCTTGAATAGGGCACTATAGAAAACCTTAGCAAATGACAACAACTGCTGAAAGTTTCTTTCTCACATGGAGAGAGTGCGCAGGTCATCGGGTGTCAGTGTCTCGTTGACTGCTACAACTGTCTGTCAGTCTTAGAACATAAAGTCAAATCATGGTAGATACTACAACAGCAGACCTCCTGCACTCACTTCACTGAGGCTACCTCTGAGTAGAAATTCCACAAAGTAAGCAAGGATATTTGAGAAGTGATAACTTATCAGAGTTTTGAATGATCTACTCTCAGAGCACAGTGGAAACTTGAGTGCCCTAAATCACTTTAAAATAACGAGCCGGGTGGTTAAAGGTGCAGAGCAGCCTCTACCTCTCTTTGGTAAACATGATCATGAAAACAGGTGTGATGTCTGGGTAGGACAGAATCCTAATGAAGGGGAGCAATCACGAGTGGCACACTAATTATTGGAAGAATGCTTTTTTTTAGGGAATTGTGTTTGACACTCTCCTTTGATTACTAGTATCACAGAATGTTGTTTGAACAGCCACACTGAGAACAGCAAAAAAAATAGTAAGCATTTAAACAGCAGCATATTGAAAAATATGAGGGCAGATAACACAGTAGTAGAGAGCGAATTATAACAAGCTGCACATAGGTCAATAAAAACAAGATAACCTGGACACTGGAATTCAGAGTAACAATGAAGACTGCTGATATTTAGCAGGTAAAATGTTCACCATCTGAACACATGAGACCAGCTGATGGGTATTGGCTTTGCAGGTATTTGGTCATACAAATGACTAGTAAAGTAAATAATTTGACCTCATGGAGGCACTACAGGGGTGCTCCTGGAGAGCTACTGTCCTGCATTTTTTAGGTTTCTCCCTGACTCTAATGATTAAAGAACCTGTGACAAGCTTCAGCTGCTGGATAACGAGCAGAGCAATAGACTCAGGTGTGTTGGAGCAGAGATAAACCTAAAACATGCAGGACAGTGGCTCTCCAGGAGCAGGGTTGGGCAGCCCTGGTATACATCTTCTGTCACAGTCACATGAAACCATGGGGCAAAATGACTTATTCCCATTGACTTACATAATAAAAGAGATGTCTGTAAATCTGTGGATACATTTATGTGAGCATCACAACGTGCGCTTTTTGCTACCTTCATTAGCCATTTAGCTCAAATTTGCGGAGTACATGTGGTAGTTGGGTCTAATCAAAGTCGGGTCATGTTCTCAGCACAAAAAGACTGCTCCAGAGTTTGTTTGGAACTTCACCTCCTCTCAATGGTCTTGGTGTGAATTGCTTTGTTCACAAAGAGTGAGATTTGACCGGACTAAGAAGTGCAGGTGTGAAAACACCCAAAGTTATGACAAATCCTTCTGAAGGGGACATGGATGTCTGAACCAAATTCCATAGCAATCCATTAAATAGTTGTCAATATATTTCACTCAAAGCCACAAATGTCACCCTTATGGTGGCGCTAGTGGAAAAGACAAGTGATCACCAAAGTCAGAGGGATTCATCCTCAACAAACTGCAATCCTAAATATTAATGCAAAGTGTGTTTCTTTCAGGAGGTTTTATCCACGTTCTAGTGTGCATTCTTCTTTCTCCAATTTCCTTTCCATTCACAAAATGGTTTTGAATTACAAAGCACAAACAAAAGAAGTAGGTAAACAAAGAGATGTAAGGCCTTCAACATTAAATGAAAGAGCATCAAAGATTTTATGTGCCATGCTTTTTAAAATTGGATTGAATGAATTCCCAGACCTGTGGGTAGGTTTGTTTTGTGCATGAGTAGTCCTCTGTCTTAAAATGCTGTGAAACTGTATAACTGAAGGTTTGGGTGAAAAAGGAAATTAAAAAAAAAGTCTTTGCTTTATGCCGATTATCGCCCTGACTACTGTTTAAGGTACTGTTACAAAAACTGACCTGCAGAGTGATTACCTTTCAGTCTGTCACACACACACACACACACACACACACACACACACACACACACACACACACACACACACACACACACACACACACACACACACACACACACACACACACACACACACACACACACACACACACACACACACACAAACACCAGTAACTGTAAGCTGCTGATATACAGTATTGTCCACTTCCTCTGGGGACAAAACAGTTTCTATGTAAAACCCAAAGGCTCTTGACGATGAAAGGCTGTGAAGACTGTGATGATGTTAATGCTGTATGAATACACATATGAGACGGCTCTCACACACTGATATGAGAGAGGCAGAGGAGACATGGAGCAGGATGAAAACAGTGTATCCATAATGTTCATACATACACCTTGCTTTTTATTCTCTCCAACACAATCTTTTCCCATCTTCATGCTCTTCAGCTATCCTTCCTCCATCTCTCTTTAACACATCTTTCCATTCATAAACTCCTCATCTCTTCCACCTTGCCTGAAGCTTATTACCATCCTCTTCATCCTCTGTTTTATTCCATCCTACACATGAACAATTCACTCTCTCATGAAGCAATTCCACTGCAGTTACCATAGTAACATTCGGCAAATCTCACAGCCATTGATGAGCTTTCTGGCTGAGTGCGCTGCACACACACGCATTGGTACACACATGACTCACACTCAAATACACAGAATCAGTGACTGCAGGCTGTGTGTGTCTATGTGTGTACAGGTGTGGGTGCAGGTATGCGAGGTGAGTAGCAAGTAGACAAATGTGATCAACAGTTGTATGAACTCACTTATTAAAAACCCTTTCTATGAAAGATGGTGTCAAATAATGATAATAATTTAGGCATTAAAAGGTTGAACATTACAGCAGTCTACTCTGCATGTATTCTTCATTTGAAGCAGCTACTCCAAACTATTCTTTTTACATGGATAGATTAGAATCATTAGTAAATGAACCACAACTGAACTAGGCTTTACCAGGGTGTCAAATGCTGCCGTTTTGTCAAGTGATGATGGTTTTGGTTCGGTTTGTCTCCTGTTCATGTCCTGTGAGTCACTGACTGTAGTTAGGAGAGATACAGTCATTTGAACCTCACCCATAATCTTTCCCTTACCATGTATATATGTAATATAAATTCACAACATTAACCATGTGTCCCCTGTAGAGGAATGTCATGGCTTTGACATGCAGGGCTACACAGTGCATTGACAAGTGACGTCCAAGGGTCCAACTCGTCACATACGGCCATATGATGGGATGAAGACGGGTTGGGTTGGCAGACTTTAACAGCCTCTCAGATTGTGTGCCACCTGATTAAAAAAAAACTCTCTTTGACCGTGGTCAGACTGGTTTAGAGTACAAAACAGAAATAAAAAGCTGCTCTTTGGAACATGTAGCAAAATCATCTCTGCAAGAACAAGCAACCAGGTTCATGAGACGCCGTCTTACTTTGTACTTGAAATATTCTCATTTGTTTAAAGTCATTATGCTAAGGTGTCATACTGTATTCAGACAATGACATGGAATAAAAGAGTGGGGACTTGTTCAAAACTGGATCTATTTTGAGGGCATTTCATAACTTAATTGTACAAATGGCAGAAAACAAGGTGGAAATGTGGTATAACATGCAACAAAAAATACATAATCATGACAGGCCTTAATCCCTGGTCACCCTAAAGGTTACATCTTTACACTAATATAACACCAAAATAACCACTCTGCACTCTTTCACGAGGAAGCATGCAGCCCTCCTGAAATAACCTGCACAGAGATTAGATAACAACACAACAGAGCACAACTGATGACCCCAAATGCTCATATAATTACCCCACTTTCCCAAATGTATAACAGCAGCTGTTGCTGAGGGTGAAGAGGGCTCATGGTCCAGCTGCAGTACAACAGATTCCTGTGGAGAAGGAATCTCAGATGACCAGTAGAAAGAGTGTGTGTGTGTGTGTGTGTGTGTGTCTGAGCTGCCGGGGTTGAAGTGTTAATAATCAATTTAAAGGTTAAATATGTAGAATCTTTATTTCATAGTAAAAAAAAAGAATCCACCCACGGGGCGTTTTGAGGGGGACAGAATGAAAGTATTGCTTTTCCATAAAAAATATATTTAGTCTGAATAAATATTTAATCATTTTCGACGGGTTTGACGATAAATTTCTTTCCCGTTCTTTTTCCATGGTAGCAGCCAATAGTGTTGGGCGTTGCTGGTTGCCAGGGTTGTCTGTTGTTAGGTGCAGCTACTGTAGCATCAGTAAAGGGGGCGTTATTTGTCCCAGCAGCTGAGGGACCGCAGACGAGTCACTATAGGCCAAGCATTTACTCCATGGACTGAGAGAAAGGAGTTCTACTCATTCTCCATATTCAACCTTTAACTAAGGAAACTAAGAAGAAAAGAGAGTGCAATCTCCAACACTGCCAACCTTCCAACAAACTGCTGTCTCCGAGCTCAGAAGAGACTCATTTAAGCTCTGCTGTTTCTGGTTCAAACCCCGGCTGTTTGGAGTTTGCATGCTCTCCCCATGTCTGTGTGGGTTTTCTCTGGATTCTCCGGTTTCCTCCCACATGCACGTGTTAAGTCCATTGTTGACTCTAAATTGCCCCCGTGTGAATGGTTGTCTGTCTCTATGTGCCCTGTGATAGACTGGCGTTCTGTCCAGGGTGGACCCCGCCTCACGCCTGGTGTCAGCCGTGACCCCGACAGGGACAAGCGGTTGAAGATGGATGATGAATGAATTGTTATTGATCCGAGGTGTAACACGAATAAACACATTAATATTGTATGAATTCTTCAAAATAAAAGTCCCCCGTTATTTTAAAAGTGTCTAAATCAGGAAATGTTGTGTTTCCATCAGCAGTAACATAACACAAGTCTTATTCAGCTTAAAGAGTACGAAACAGAAAAAAATAAAGAAGATTGGGCGGCCGGTGGCTCAGCGGTTAGAGTCGCCCCATGTAAAAAGGCTGAAGGTCCTTGAGGCAGCAGCCACAGGTTCCACTCCGACCTGCGTCCCTTTACTGCATGTCTCTCCCTTTCTCTCTCAACCCATTTCCTGTCTGTCCTATCTGATAAAGGCTTGAAAAACTGCCAATAAATAAAGAAGATATCTGAGTACAAGTACAAACAGTGGAGCTAAACTTCAGGGCACAGAGTTTCAGTTAGAAGCTACAAAAGTCCTGAGAGTAGAACACAGAGACTTTTACACAAACGGGCAGAGGTGACTCACCTCTGGTGAGCATTTCGTGTTAGCGAACAGGAGGCTAACGTGACCTGCTGCCAAGTGTAATGTAATACGTATAATGTATAATAATCATAATAATGTAATACCTAATAATAATGTAATACCTAATGGTAACCTTATATCACTCACGTGTGAGCAGTGAAGCTCGGTTTGCCCCCGTGGTGATATTCACTCCTGTCCCAGGTGCCAACTTAAAACTTAGTTCAACCCAGTTCTTTACACTGTAACGTCTGTTTACGGAGCACCAGAGAAGAGCTCAGGTATTTAAGTGGCACCACAATGAGGCACAGAAATCTGCGTTGTCATTCGGTTCGGTAGATACAGTTCGCTTAGGAACCGTGTTTCAGTACTCAACCCTGTTTGACACCTGTTCAAAGGTTTTTTTTTTAGCAGTGATGGAGAAGTTGCACTTCCTTCCAGTTACTATTCAATCAGGCCACACTTATTAATCATTTATTAAAATACTATTTAAAGGCTCAACAACTTAACAAGTGCTCACAGGTTAACTACTAACAAATAACAACACAGTATTATTCTAAACAGAGGTGAATAAGCACTGCATTATAATTTTGCTTCTAAGTATAGCAAGTCAATGGCATATTAGGTGTTATATGGAAACAAGGTTTTAAATTGAGTGTACGACATGCACTTCACTTTGGAAAGCTCCCATTTATTTCCTGGATTACTTTTCATTACTGGGTGCTAATTTATTGCTCAGTGCGCCTATGTTTGGTCCAGTTGTGCCTTAGCATCAAAATGTTGAAAGCAGATATATGCATATTTATGGTGTTTCTTAAACAATAATTAAACTTAACTTGATTTCCTTCATCTCTCTATTTATAATGTACTATAAATTGTTCTTAATGAAACCCCAAATGGTGTTGCTAAATTTGCAATGGAAAACCACAACAGCCTGGGATGAAATCCCTGAGTGCTACCCACACAAAGGGACTGTTATGTGCAACCATAAAGAAATTGGGAGGGGGTGGGGGTCTTCGTTGGTAAGAAACATCTGTACATTTGGTTTTTCTTAGTGCAAGGCAGCAGCTTGAGTGTCCAGAACAATGGACAGCAGGAACAACAGAGATGGGAGTGGGGAGGTGAGGCAGAGAAGGACAAAGACACAGACAGACAGACAGACAGACAGACAGACAGACAGACAGACAGACAGAAAATGCCTTTACTCTTCAGGGCCCTAAGATACACAACTGACTCTGTTCTCTCTTTTCCTGCTTTCTCCTCAGACAGTTCAATTTAACAATAATAATTTATTTCTCACTGTTATAAATTAATATGCTAATTAGCAATTGATGTAACTGTTTTATGTCTTTTTTTTTCTGGTAAGAGTGCATTCACAAAAAAGGCAATCATCTGGTCAAAATCAAATTAAATCCATCTGTAATGTGTACTGGTTACAAAGAGGCATTTAAAAGGAGAAACCTCTCCCCTCAAACTTCCTGACAGTGCTCTGGCACTGAGAGGCAAGGTGGGAAAACACAGAGACAGGCGCTGGCAGATGGCCAGGCAGTAGCTGGATAGAGGGAGACTCAAAGGGGGGGTGGGGGGGAGCAGGGGGGCAGATGAGTTTGTACTACTTGGACTAGAGCCAACTTTTTTAGGATCTAACTCCTTGATTCTTCCCTTTTCTTTTGTAGAAAAGCAGACCATACTTGTGCGAGCTGTTTCCTACCAAATCAACACAAAACCTGAGACAGCAGACTAAGTCTTGTCACATTGATTGGGGTTGCTAGCTGGTTAGCTTGATGCCGCACACAGTCAATATTTCCAGCCCCTATACTTTTAAATGGCCTTCTTAGCCTTCATTAGGTTGCTATGGTAACAGACCTGAAAGAAGGAGGAGACCAGCACACACAGATTCAGGAGGAAATGAGTGTACCAATAAGAAACACAAGATGACACACTTCCTCATTCACTTTCATACTCAACTTAAGGGTTGTCATTTCATATATGTAGCCAAAGTGCAGAGATCTGTCACCATGCCCGTACTAGCCTACTGTGTGTTATCTGACCTGCTAGCAAGCATTAGATATAGAAATGCATGGAGGATAAGAGTGGATTAAGCATCTCAGCTGATTCAGATTTGACAACAATGATTGTATTTTGGTGGACCATTGGGAGAATCAGATCAAGTTGCACGCATGCAAGGAATCTCTTACTCTTCACTTCCACTTTGTCCAACAGAGAAGGACTAGGACTAGGGCTAGGCTCCAGGTCTGTGGTGCCCCGATGGGAGCTCTCTGTCCAGATCATGACATAGAAATCAAGGAGCAGGATTGCTAGGCTTTGGACTATAGAGCTATTAAGTCCAAGTGTTCTCAGTATGAAAAGGATGTTCAAATAGTCAAGATTAGACTGTTCTAACATAGCCCTGCTTTGTCTAAGCTTACATATTTGAACACGCTAGAAAGAGGTTAAATTAATGGTTTATTGCTTGTATTTTCAAACAGAATGTTCATCTATCTTTTTAATGTTATACGAGAAAAGACTTTAAGGACTAACCACAGGGTGTGATGGATGGAATCCTACATCAGATAAAATGTTTGGTTGGGGTTGCTGGGCTGTAAACATCCCTGAATCCAATAGAGCAGGACAATATATGTTAGCCTACACTGTATAGCAAGCATCCAGGAGGTGAGTATGTAAACAAGAAATTAATTGGAAGTAACAGAGGTACTTCTGTAACTAGTTAGCATTTGTACATGCTAATATTTGCAGTTTACTTCGAGAGATGAACTGGTTTCATTTCATTTCTGGGTAAAATGACCACGGTTATCAGTTTAACATTGGTACAAATGTGAAAATGCTCAAAAAGTATTGAAACATACACTGAAATAATTGCACCAAGATTTATATTGAAAATCGCAAATATAATTACAACAATATGCACTTTTTGCATGAGTGTATCTGCTGTGAAGCTCATCGTGCTGCACCTGCTTCTGGGAGACTTGCTAACTTTGGTTGATGCTGGACAATATTTACCCTGAGTTTTTCAGAGTGGGGGAATCAAACATGGTGTTAATGATGATTCAAATGGGACACTGTATTACTAACCATCTAGAATTTTACTAGGGTTGATCATTAAACCGGTAACCATTTCATCCCTATAAGCAAGCATTCAACTACACTTACATGTGCTGAGGCAGAATTTAGAAGAATAAACAACTTAAACCCTTTCTATTACTTTAAATGTTTAATACACTGCATGCTGCCTGTTTTGTTAAGCTTTGTTTGGTCAAAGTGAATTTTCCATATAACTGATGATCTAAAAGAACCGCCTCCCACTCCATCACACCTGCTGGCTACACATTTCCATTAGTATTGTGAAAGATGAAGTGGGATGGCTGTTATATGTGCCAAAGCTGAAAAAAAAATGTTTGCAGAGCAACTACAAGAGCAGCTGGAGAATGTATGGTTGTTATAGACTAAGGCCAAGGTCTGTCCTATCTGACAGTGTATGCATTCTGAGAGACAGAGTGGTGAGACAGACGTAGAGAAAGAGGAAGACCAAATTTGACTGGGGCAGAGTTTGAGCCTCGAGGTGGTTTTGACTGAAGCACGCCCCTGGGGATGCAACAAAGCTTGCTCTGCTTCCTGTGGTCAAAAAAAATATAGAAACAGGATATAACATCATGGAAAGTAACAAACAGAGTGGAAGCAGCATCACAGTGGAGGTCGGGGTGAGGATGAACTTCGGGAACTGGGATGTGTTGAGCAGTAAAACAGCTCACAACAGCACAAGTCAGAGTCAGGACACAAATCAATATACACATAAAAACAGCAACATGAAGCACACCAGAGCTTCAACAATGCACAAAAAAGTGCAAATATTTGACAAGAGATTGAATACACAGACATTGTCCAATGGAATTAAATTAGAGGTCCTTCAAAATTGTATGAAAGTCTGGACATTTTAAATCCTTCTGGAGGGAGTTTCAGGCAAAGGGTGCAGCATATTTAAAACCCCTTTTCCCCAGCTCAGTGCCAGGACAGGACACTAACATTCAGAAGATCTTGTGAACACGGGCCATAGTGGCTTGACTTTTGTGGAGTTAGTTACACAGGTAAGAAGGAACCAGACCAAGGGCAGTCTTATGAATATGATATAATATATCCACCAGTGTGTCCGCCTGCACACATATAAAGATGGCTGCTCAGATCTAGTGTACAGAGTAAGATGCTTACATCCAGTGACAAATCTTAAAGGTTGAATATGTAGAATCTTTATTCATGGATATACTTAAAAAAAAAAAAAAAACATCCAAGGGGCGTTTTGAGGGGTAGAGGATGAAAGTATTGCTTTTCCATAAAAACATATATTTAGACTAAATGAATATCTTGAACTGTTTTGACAGTTTTGACAATAACTTTCTGTCCCGTTCTGTTTCCATGGTAGCAGCCAATAGCGTTGGGCGTTGTGGGTTGCCAGGGTTGTCTGTTGTTGGGCGCAGCTAGGTGGTTCAACTTTATATTTGTCAGTTTACCCATCTCTATATTCCTTCTCACCACACCGCCTGAAAGCTGTCTTTGCGCAAACCTCAGTCTCTCCCTCTGCCTTCAGCCTCACTGTCTCTGCTGTGGATGCTGCTGCTCTGCTCACGCCCATCAGGCTACAGAAACAAGAATCATTCTGAGTTGAGAGCTAGCTAATGGATTCCACAGCACTCACAGAAAGACTTCCAGTTGAAGACTGGCTAACGTTAAATACTGTTGTAAATGCATTGATTAGTCCAAATTAGTGGTTCCCCTGTTTAATTCATCACTGACATGGAGCAGGCTGATCGCTGACACACTCGGCAACAAACCTGGCAACCCGACTGCTGGAATTATTTTTTGTTGCTGCGACTACGATCTTGAGACACTAGATGGCGTGTTCTGCTCATTCTCCATATTCAACCTTCAATCCACAGTGATACATACTGTCTAGATAACTAATCATGAGTATGAAACATTTTATAAACAGTGATGTTCTAACACAGCATTTATCACATGCGTGCAAAAGATATTCAAAACCAGTGAAGCACTAATCTGTGTGGGCTTACAGTATCTCTATCTGTGTTGTGAACAGCTGCCAGCACAACACACAAGCATACGCTACAATATCCCCTCTCCACGATAGCATCTTCACTTCTGACAGCTCATGATAAATGCACTACTTCACAAAGCAATTTCCAAGCAGATAGAACATTCAAGTGATTTTTAACTGACAATTCAGTGATAGCACTATCCTCCTTTTGCATCACATACCCTAGTACAGCATGCATAATGACTGACAAAGATATCTGCAGGCACTGAGGAATTCTAAATAGTTGTGTGGATATATCAGCTGCCACACTGTCATTTGCAACACTCCCTTTGGGAAATAATTCACATGCTATATTGTGAATAATTAAACATCTTCCATATTGACTGAGAGCTGCTTATGGGCTCCATGTGAAAGAGAGAAAAACAGCTACTTTCAAAATGGCACCAGTTCATTCATGACTACGTGAGGGATCCCTCTTCAAATCAAGTGCCATCTGTACTGTATAGCAATAAGTCTGTGAATGTTCTCATTTGTCCAGGTCATCGTTATCCCCAAAGCAATTTCAGTCAAAAGCAACTGGACTTGGTTATTTGTCTAGGAAGACGTATCACCTCTCACCCAAGAGGCTTCATCAGTTCATGTATGCATCTGACCAGGCTGGGACTGGTCCTGTACTGTATAGCAATGTAACATTCTCCAAAGTACTGTAATGGCTGACTCTGAAATCAGATGATGTTGTCTTCCAGCTTCCTCTCAAACATTCAGAGAATCATGTTAATGCTTGCTCATTTCCAAAACACATTAACTACAACCACTGAAATATCTTGCATACTGACGTGTAGTGGCATCATACTTTCTCTCACTAACAAACAGCAATGCCACAGAGACACAGCAACAAATGAGAGTTGTATCACATGGATGATTTTCAGTTTTACTGGAAATAATGCATTTCCAGCTTTGTTTTATCTGTATAACCAAGTCAAAAATGGCTAAATACACACAGAGACATATTATAATCTGTATGAAGTATAAACTCGGATATTGACTACCAGGGCTATCTATCTGATCTCAATGTCCAACGACATGACCCCAGTGACTGAACTGCAATTATACAGTGTCTAATTAAAGAGAAAAAGTAAATAAGACACTCTCTTTTAGTTAGGTTGTTGTTCACACTAATAATGATGCTATGTTTGACTATAATGTGTGTCAAACACCTGCAGTCTTGCTGACTGTGTGGCTTATTTGTTTGCCTAACCTTAAAGTAGCCTCATGTATTCATGCAGCAAGTTGTAAGCAGTTGCTAACATTGTAAACGTAAGCTATAGGAAGCTGTAACTGCTTCACAATCATAGACTTACAGTGGTCAGTGTAAAGCTTAAACTCAGGAAGTGTTATGTTGTACACACTAATAATGATATACTATCACCCACACTCACAAACTGAGTTGTGATATGTGGTGACTCATATAGCCTACTTTGAGTAAAAACAGGAAAATGCAAAGTAATGGCAGAAAGTAACAGCTCACTGAAAAAGAACTCCTTTTTTTGTCTCTTGTGTCCAGCATGACGTGTGATGCGAATGTGTGTGAAATCCTCTCTGTGGCTAAAAAAAGAGCATCTGTTTCCCATAGTCCACCAGTGCTGGGTGCTCATAGGCCAAGGTTATCCTATAGCTGGGGGCAATCTCTCACAGCATTCTGCACCTCTTTGGGGCTGGATTGCAGCTGAATGAACTATGGCCCCTTTATAAAACAGCCTGGTGAAGAATGACAAGAGCGGGGCTGACCAGCTGTCCACTGAAAGCACCACTAATGTGTCTGCCTGCGAGCATTCACTCATCTTCTACGTCACAGAGATGAATGCTTAACAGGATGGAAAGTGAAATTCCAGTTCTCTCATGACCAGTAGCTCCTGCCTAACCCAATACACTCATCACTAGGTCAAATGCAGCACAGCACAATTCATCGAAACACTATTTCCAAATTCCTATTGCTTTTCTGTACAGCTTCTTTTCCATAAACCCAACTGTAAGAAACTCCTCTTCCAAACCCAGGCTAAACATTGACACTACGGAGCCCTGCAGTGTGTCAAACATCCAGTGAACTCGTGATGTTGTAGTATGGCTGATGTCAAAGTGTCTCTCACACTCCATTTCCTGTCTGTCCTAAATAATAAAAGGCTTGAAAAACAAAAAATCTTTTAAGTTAAGTTTTTTTTCTCTTCTAATATACAACAATGGAATGCTGAGAATTTGCAAAGCAATAATGCTTATTTTCCTCTACATCAGGTTTGCCCAATATAAAGATCTTTAAAATCAAAATTGCTTCAAAGTAATGAACCATAATCCATTAAAGAAAAACCGAGGTTTGGAAAACAGCAGAAAACTGTACATAACTCCTAGCACAGGTCTGGAGCACCTGTAAATTGTGTTTGTATAAAATTCAAAATACAAAAAATTGGTGAATGTAGCAAGTTCTTAATCATTCATACTAGAAACTTAAGAACCAATGTGTTCTTACTAGTGGTTCATGCCTGAGGCCCATTATATGATGACTGCATGACCATCTAGAGTGGTGGTGCTATGACAGTGAGTAACTCTAAACTCCAACCACCACAACACCTCGGAGGGGAAGTGTAATTGTGCGTAAAGTGTCAGTTGCCCCCTTCTTTTTGCTCTAACCTTTATGGTGAGTGCAGACAGAGTAGTGAAAGATGTCACAGCCATCTAAGCACAGTAACCACAGTAACATTTCCACACTTCAGTTAAATGCGTTTCAACACCTACTGTACTCCCGAAAAGTTGGTCATGTACACTACACAAACCCATTTTGAGATTTGAGTGTAACAACTCACTCACATACTCATTTAACAGAACGACATTTTCACTGTTGAATACATAATATATTAATGCAAACATGAACAGCAGATCTTACAGAGTGAAGAGACTCAACCCCAGTGTGTCAAGACCCTCTAGCCTAACTGTGACATCCAATTCACTTCAGTAAAGTTTGTGTTCCCCATCTGAGACCAGGAGCTCCAACATGAATGGCACTCTCTTTGAGTGTGTTTATGCAACAGGACCCACATCTTAAAACATTTTCCACTTCAAATAAAATCTAAATACTACACAAAACCCTAAAATATACAATCAAACTTTAGGTGCTTTCATGGTTTCTCTCAGTAGCTCATGTTCTGCCCATAACAGCATCTCATGGTTTGCTCCACCAGTTTGAGCAGCCATTATTTAACATGTGATTAAGAACGAGACGAATCCAGGCAGGAAATGCATCCAACTGCCTCCTCAAGTGTCTGTCTCTTCTCTTATCTCTGAGTTTCTTTCTCAGTTAAACTCTCTTTCTATTCCTCTGTGTTTCTGTCTCCCTCTCTGGATCTGGTTATAAATCAAAAGTTACATAAACTGCCTTCAAGTTAGTTTCCACCAGTGTTACATGAGACTCTCTTAAGTACAAAACAGGATGTTATAGAAGCCTGGTTCATACAGTTCAGCTTAACTTGTGTGTAGTAGAGTTTAATTGTTTTCTCCCGGTTTTGGAAAAAGAATGTGGGCATATATACATCCAATACAAATATAACTAACTCTGTGAATGTGTGAGCTCTGTGGCAGAAGAATACTAGGAAATTGAAATCAATTTAGACCTTTATTTAAAACCTAATGCATCTACACAGAAACACACATTTACATTACCCTGGACATAAAGAAAACATCTGCATTCATATGTTTAAGACAGACACACTTAGTGTTATTCATGCAAGTAACTGCCACTCTTCTTTCACCCACCTGCAACCACACAGACACATGCTGCATGCTCACAAACTCACAATTTGAGTTGATTTGTGCAGAGTTCTGATGGTAATGTAACTGTAGAGCAGACAAAAGACACTGGAAGCCTGGGAACTAATCCTCTTCAACAAATGCCAATGCATGGTTATGTAATTCTCTAATACCATACTGTCTGTTATATTTTCAATTAGCTGGAATTCTGATTCTGGGCTGTGACGGGATGGATAATGGTCTCACCACACTGATAGCCCAGTCCACCCCAGGCTGTAAATATAACTTTTGTATTTTACCTTTATCTGATAGTGACAGTAGAGGCAGGAAATGAGAAGAGAGAGTGTGAGTGGGAGAGGACTCAAATGCAACAAAGGTCACGGGCAGGAGCAGAACCGGTCATGTTGTGGTGTGCGTGATGGGATTTTAAACCAGCTCCTTGTAGGAGTCACAAATGAGGCATTGCTAGAAATCATTTATGCAACATAACTGTATCATGGTACTGTGACCTGTTATGATTTTTTTTTTTTGCATTATCCCTGACAAATAGAGTCATAATTAAACAAGTGGCAGAAATCCCCGTGGAGTGTAGCAGCGGAGGTCCATATCATGATGATGCAAAACGAGCCCCAACCGTTCATTTGCACACACTGCTCACTGCCATGACGCAGAGCTGATACACATCAGCAAAATATCTCTTTACCATTAAGCTGGACGCAGTTAACCACCATTCTTAATCATGTAATTTGGATTTAAGACAACCCTACGCATTGAATTATCTGGATGATGAAGTGTTGTCCTCCAGCACCACAGTAAGGAATCTGGGTGTTATTTTTGATCAGGATATGTCCTTCGATTCTCACGTAAAACTAACGACAAGGACTGCATATTTTCACCTGCGTAATATTGCGAAAATTAGGAAAATTGTGTCTCAGAAAGATGCAGAAAAACTAGTCCATGCATTTGTTACTTCTAGGCTGGACTACTGCCACTCCTTATTATCAGGCTGCTCCAATAAGTCTGTTAAGAGTCTCCAGTTGGTCCAAAATGCTGCAGCTCGTGTACTAACTAAAACAAATCGAAGAGAACATATTTAACCTGTATTAGCTTCTTTGCACTGGCTACCTGTAAAATCTAGAATAGAATTTAAAATCCTTCTCTTTACCTACAAAGCTCTTATTGGTCAGGCCCTGTCGTATCTTAAAGAGCTCATAGTACCTTATTACCCGACTAGATCGCTGCGCTCTGAGATAACGTTTGTTATGATTGAATAACATGATTGAATTGAATTGAAAAAAGCCTGACCTGTGCCTGGTGTATGTTCTGTGTAAATAAAATTCAATGAAAAAAATGAGCAAATACCATGGCAACCATCTTGCCCCAGTCAGTCATCCCATTATCTCTGTTGTGTGTGTTTGTGTGTTGAGTTAGCTCAAAATGAAAGAGTTGGTTTGAAGTATAAAATAAAACTTTACAAGACAGATTCCAGAACCTGGACATTGCTTAGATCCAACACTCCTGTGTGTAACTCAGAGTTCACCTCAGGTCGACTTTTTAACTTCTTCTAAGTGCAAATGGTTTCACACACACATCAAAACTTCTCTCAACAACAGTAAATTCATACATTGCCTTTTGACATAAAATAATCATCGTGTCAATAAAGAACCAAGAAAAAAGCTAAGATGCCACCTCCTTCACTTCATCAATTCAGTTTCCAAAGCTGCTTTAATTCTAAGCTTTTATTATGCAAGATTATAATATTCTCATATATGTGTACTAATTTAGGTTGTATTATATATGACTACATCCTGCATGATAACCCCCCCCCCCCCCCCACACACACACACACACAAATACGTGTCAAGAGAATTATCCACTGCTGCAGGATGTCAGATAAAGCTACTGGATGCTACTAGAGATGTGTGTGTGTGTGTCTCTTTCTCCAGGGTATATACTGCCAACAAACCCAGCTCATAACACATCGTAACACAAAAACCTTAGATAGCAGTGTGCTTGTGCACAAACACAAAGTGTTATTTTGTTAGACGGACATGAAGAATGACCTTTTCTGTCTCACTCTTAACTCAAAATGGCTTCTTGTGGTATTCATGCAGATCATTTCACCACAGGAAGACACTTCTGAATAATGTACTTGCAGGCTGACAGGACATTTGGAACTGCTTTACACAGACACCATACACAGAAGGAAGACTAATTAATGCTTTAACTATAGTTTTCACAAACTATTAAGTGTCAAAATGTATGTTACTTTCAGTCTGCTTCTGATACATCTTCTGTGATTCTCAGTAAAGGAAATTATCCAGAGGAAATATTTACACTTAGGTCATAAAAGCAGGAGTATTCACCATCTAACCTTATGCTAGTAATTAAAAAAAGAAGAAAAAAACACACATTTAAATAGACCCTGTTAGGTATTATATCACAACAAATTCCAAACCAAATTTGTGTTCTTATATGATCATTTAATTGGAGTCAGTAGATATCTGCGATTAGAATACTTTAGTCTGAGACAAAGACCTGTTACATGCTTTTGGCTTGTTTCCCCTTCATTAAGTTGGAGGAAGGAGGAACTGCTGAGGGGGGAATGAGAGGAAGAGATAAAGTCTCACAGCAGATGAGATATTCTAGAGAAGTAGAGAGAGTAGGAGAGAGAGAGAGAAAGTGTGGGGTATTGTAGGGAGATCCAAACCCCCTTGTGCATTTTTCCCTTTCTTTCCACCCTATTTGGGCTAAATGTGGGCTCATGCTATTGTCTGAGGCACGCAGGGAGGTGTGTGTGCGTACAGGCCAGTAGAGTGGGGTGGGGGGTGTCTCGCTTGTTCCTTGACAAGACACTTTTTCCTAGAAAAAACTAAAAGTCTTAGGATAAATGTCCTTATCTCCCCCTTTTGCTGAATTTCTTCAGAAAAAATTAAATATAACAGCTGACCTTGAGACTACATTTTTGCAGCGCATACCTCTGAGGTTTTCCCATCCCCTCTGAGGGGGGCAGGTGGCAGCTGCTCTGCCCCCTCCCTGCCTCTGACTCTCTGGCAGACAGAGCCCGCAGCTCCGGCCCACACTACTGCCTCTAACATTAGCAACGCTTTGAGAGGAAAAGCCATGTGGAGCTGCCCAGCACCTCCAACTACACGACACATAACACACTCAGCCCCCGGAATGATCACACTTTCCCTCTCTCTCTTCATACACTCCAGCAGGGGGGTGGGGGTTAGATCTGTGTCCTGAGGAAGAAAGCAATTAGTCTTCAAGCTCACACCCTGATCACAAATCTCCCTTGATACCTCACATCACACTCTGTTTTTGCACTTCTTTTGCAAGTGTAGCCTCATGATTTTCTTTTGGGGGGGTGGGGGGTGGGGGGCAAAAAGAGTTTCCTGACACACAACCTTTTTCACTCTGTCAGGGAATTCAACTTCCCCTCTGCGAAAGTATGTGACTCAAACTCCTGAAATGAAAACTCTCCTTTATCTAGCTTTAACTTACTGCACGGCCCTCTGGAAGCAACCACTAGCTGCAAAAGAACACAATACACACAAAAAGAGAAAACACAAGAAGCTTACCTCACTTTGTAGCGACGTATAAGTCGTTCAACAGTCCATCACCCAGCACTTTCTCTAAGACTAAGTTTGTGGAAGCAGCAGTAGCAGCAGTAGCAGCAGCAACAGCAGAAGAAGAAGACGCAACAGGCGAGAATAAAGAAGAGCACCAGAAACAAACAAAGATGAGAGCAAGAGAGCAGGGGACAGAACAGCGGAGGGGGGAGGAGAAGACGGACTGAGCAACTGAGACAGAGCTAACAGTGGCTGACAGACACCCAGAGACTCCTAGTCTGAGCAGGAGGTTTGTCAAAAGCTCACAAACTAACTCGCCCCTCTCTCTGCCTGCCTCTCCAGCTTGACGTCAGTGCGGTCACATGACTAGGCTCTGGTGTGGAGGGGAAATGAAAGGGGAGGGGAGACACACAGAGAGACAGAGGGAGAGAAAGAGAGAGAGACGGAGAAGCCTGTGTTGCCGTGGTAACAGGCACACTGCACTGCAATGATTTCAATGGGTCATCTGACACACACGCACACAGATTCTTATATACAGAGATGCTTATAAAAGACAGTGTGCTGCAGATGGACTCATCTAGAAAAGGTGAATAGAGAGAAGGAGTAACAGAGAGAAAGAGAGAAATAAAAAACAAACTGACAGTGCTGTTCAAATGTTCTATGTTTTATCCAGTTCACAGGAACAAAAGCTATTAAAAAGAATGTGCATCGCACAAACTACACCTTTGACATTGTGCTCATTGAACCAACATAAGCAACATGGTCTGCTACTGTATGTAAACTAAGATGGTTTCATTTTTAAGGCCTGTCTTAGTTTGTTGTTTGATGTTAAGTTTTTTCAGTGATAATGTTCCTAGGGGTCACCATTTGGTGCTAAAGCTAGAAGAGCTGGTGAGATCAGAACACAACTTTAGTTATTAGAAATAGACCTACTCTCTATGTCGTCACTCTGAAATGGCCAAGAATCATCCATTCCTTTAGGACTCCAGTGAATTATTCAACACAGCAGGACTAATAAAAGAACTATATCTGTAACAAAGGAGTATGGAGAAGAAGTGAATAAGAAACTAAATAACTAAATAACCTTTATTACTTTAGGGAAGTGGGGAATACAGTAGCTCCGGTTTCAATTGTGTTTTTATTTCATTATATAATAATACTGTGAGAGAAGCAAGACAACCTCAACAAAAAGATCCAATTTAAAGTATGAGACTATAATTAACAGCTGGTAAAAAGCAATGGTGGCAATCAAGGGCATATGTATGGTTACAACGTAATGTCTCTTTAACAGAGTAGAGACTAAAGAGACATATTGCTGTCACTGGCACACTTAATCATGCACATTAGCCTGGACTCTTTCCGGTAGCAGAGTTTGGCAGAAAGATGTCAGAAAATTGAGTCTTTATACAGTTACAGACTGCTAGTCAAATCTCTGCAGTGAGTGAATTATTCCCAACTGAATTAAAGCAATAGTTTGACATATGGGCAAATACATTTATTTGTTTTTTGGGAGAACATTGGTACCACTGTACCAATGTTTGTAAGCTGAATATGAGGCTACAGCCAGCAGCCAAGTTAAACAAAATCCAACTGCACCAGCACCTCTGAAGCTCACTAATTAACATGTTATACAGGTGCAACACAGAGACTAACAAGACTCTTTTCCAGTCACTGTCTCAAGCCAAGGATCAGTTGGTTTTTACACTGTGATTTTAGTACAAATTACCTCAACTAAATAGTGTTACTTTGTGAGCTTAAGAGGTGCTCTTAGGCAGTTTGTTACCTTTGGTCTAAGCTAAACTAATGGGCTGCGTATTTCTCAAAATGTTGAACTATTCCTTTAATAATGACGGTTATTTAGTTCTATTTTTTACATGATTCCAGTTTGAATATTGCTAGGATATCAGTTATTGTACATCAAACACAACATAAACTGATTATAAGATCTTGATAGAGAAAGGATGCAGCATTTTTAAATGTGAGGGGGAGCCACATCAGATTACCTGAAGGGCTGTCTGGAATGTTTTCTTGCAGCCAGAAAATGTATCCAAATAACAAATTACATTGATTGTAACAGTATATATTGTGATACTTATACCGCAGCTTTTTTGTGCCTGAAAAACATTACTTCTGTTGTGTTTTTTATTAATTTATTTTATTTTAAAATGTATTTATTAAATAGGAGCAGGTGGCCATCTCCGTATTCAGAATTTCTATAAACGAATTTGCTGAAGTGTCCCCTCTAATGTGCCATGCACTATGTCAAGTTTATCTGGGACAGGGCTTGAGTATTAGACAAAGACTGTGCACTGTGGGAAGACAAACTATTTCCAACCAAAGACCCTCCTTACCCCATCCTCCTGTGACCCAAGCTGTACTACTGAATAGCATCTGTTGGCCGGTTGAATGGAGTGCAGATGGGCCCAGATTAGGGTGGGGTAGAGTGGAGGGTGGTGTAAGGTCAGCCAAGCGACCCCCCCCCCCCCCCCCGGACTGCTGTGAGTATTGGTATTTAAGGCAGATGTATGGAGACATAAGATTAAATGCTGCACAATGCAGAGAGAATAGACACTGGGCAAGTCATTGAGTGTGGTCTTTACCTACTCTGTAAAGTGTCCTGAGATAACTTTTGTTATGATTTGACACTATAAATAAAATTGAATTGAATTGAAAGATAATTTAGTAAAGCCTGCAGCTAATTGTGACTGCAAAGATCCAGATCGGGAGGAAAACAGGCAAGAGCGCAGAGAACAGCAAAACATAAAGAAATCAGATGATGTAAGAAACTGAAATGAGAGTCTGTCAGGTGCGTAAATCAGGTGAGGGATAATTTAAAGAGATTTAAGCCTGAGTCCTGGGATTCATGGGCTGCCTGTTGATGCCTTAAGGGGAGTACATGGTCTTGAGAAATAAGCTTGGGTGAAGCACCATCCGCCATGAGGAAAAAGCCAACCTGTACCACTATATCCTGTTTTATATGCGCTGCCTGTGAAGGTGGGATGCTGGTTATAATAATGAAGGGAACATATTTGTTACTACAGGAGATGAATAAAACAGCAGATAAGCAGACAAATTATTGCATAAACAGGTCATACTTCCGCACTGCATGTTTCATATTTTGAATCACTGTGGTGAGTGGGCAATTTTGAAAGGGCCTTTCACTACTAACAGACTCTTTGTACAGTACTCCCGCAAGAACTTGTAACCAGCTTGTGTGTGTGTGTGTGTGTGTGTGTGTGTGTGTGTTAGGATGTAGGGTGGGTGACCAGCACTAGAGGGAATTCCTTCCTCCTGAAGACTAAGGAAGCAACAGCATGAGTGGAAGAGAAAACAACTTCTCTTTCCAAGGCAAACACTTTAGAAGTTGTCCTTTGGAAAAGGAAACTCCACGCTGTGCCACTGAAACTCACTTCTAAATAACTCGTTATTGTCCACGCCAGGTTTCTATCAGCTGAATTCGACTAGTAGAAAAATAATGAATGAAACAACAGACCCTCACAAATGTATGAGATTGCAAATGGACCTAAAACAAGCAATACTGAGACATGACAAATGTATGCTTAAGGGTTTACTCACACTTGGCCCAGATGATCTGTGCCGTGCTTTAGCGTGATTCCCACCCTCGCTCCCTCCTGCTAACTTGTAGTGTGTAGGTAAATAGATTTATTAAAATGCATATTTATGTTGAAATAAATACTCCTATAAAAGTAGTTAAGTCTTCTGTTGCCCTCTTATGGACATAATGTTCAAAAATAGATATATTTGAATACATGAACACCAGGTGTTCTTTTGACAATGAGTTAAAAGTTATAATATCAGAGGCTTTGGTCACAGAGGCTGGCTGAAGCTGCCTATATCAAGGTAACCACCTACATCATGCCTGTATCACAGCATCTAATCTCAACTGCTCACTGTACAGGATGGTGCAGGACACAAAAAAATACACCTTTGTACATTTAGCTTAGCCTTTTTTACCTCCGTCCAGTAGTGTTTTTCAGTATTGCTTTAAATTCATTAAGAGATGTACTGTATATTGAAACAATAATACCATCCACTGTCATCTGGGATTGTAGGTGTAACATTGCGTAAGAGTTCTGGGCATTTCCTCCCAGACCGCTGATTATCCAATTTATAATCAGCTTTTATCTAATACCTCCATTCCAGTTGCTGAGATTAACATGACAGCTCTCTGGCGCAGAGCCAACCTTCAGCTTTTAGGTCTCACTGCCCAATAACAAGTTACACTTTCAGCACCTACTCACACTACCCAAGCATGGTTCCTGGCTAAACTATAGTTTGTTTAATCAATGTGAGTACAACTGTACCATTCTAAAGAGAGGTGGGCTTCAGTATGGCACGGTTGCACATGTACGAGCATGAGCATTAAAGGCTGTTCAGACGACTATTAGAGAACTAACTAAAAATTTGAGAAAATATGATAAATTACTTGATTTATTGTGAAATACTGCTATTTTGTATTGTTCAGAATTTGATAGAATATCCTCTGTGGCTGTACCACTGCTGTGCTAGAATTTTTTTTTACAGTAACCGCTGTGTCAGAAGAGAATATTTCAACAATGTTTTCTTCTCTAGGACTCAAAAATGAACAGTAAGTGTAGAGGCCACAGCTTTGAATGACTTCAGCACATCTGCACCCACAGGACATCACTAGTTTCTCACACTGCTCTGGTTCGATTTTAATATCCACGTGGACGTTGATAATAATAGCCTTAGTCCTGCATTTATCTCTCTATTAGATTCGATTGGTTTTAGTCAGAGTGTACATAAACCTACTCACTGTTTTAATCACACCCTCGACCTTGTTTTGGCTTATGGTGTGGAAATTAATGACTTAATAGTCTTTCCACAGAATCCTATATTATCAGACCATTATTTAATAACTTTTGAATTCATATTACAGGACTACTCACCTCTGGGTAAAAGTTTCTACACTAGATGTTTATCTGATAGTGCTATAACTAAATTTAAGGAAGCGATTCCATCTGCATTTACTTTAATGCCTTATACTAATATTCAAGATTCCTGCACTAACGTTAGTATCTCTGAAAATGATCACCTTGTTGACAGTGTTGCAGGCTCACTACGAACAACACTCGACTCTGTTGCTTCTTTAAAAAAGAAGATAATGAAACAGAGGAAGTTAGCTCCGTGGTATAACTCACAAACCCGTGAATTAAAACAAGTATCGCGAAAGTCTGAAAGTAAGTGGCGCTCCACTAAACTGGAGGAATCTCAATTAGTTTGGCAAGAAAGTCTTAAAACATATAGGAAGGCCCTCAGTAATGCCAGAGCAGCCTATTACTCAGCTTTAATAGAGGAGAATAAGAATAATCCTAGATTTCTTTTCAGCACTGTAGCCAGGCTGACAGAGAGCCACAGCTCTATTGAGCCATGTATTCCTATTCCTATAACCCTCAGTAGTAACGACTTCATGACCTTCTTTAATGACAAAATTATAACTATTAGAGACAAAATGAACTCGCTTGGCACCAATTTTTCTTCAAACCCAGGAACCCAGGAACCAACTGTACGACCTGATATATTCTTGGACTGCTTTTCTACAGTTGACCTTAACAAATTAACCTCTACTATTTCATCATCAAAGCCTTCTACTTGTCTCCTAGACTCTATTCCAACTAGGTTACTTTAATAAGTGTTACCTTTAATTAGCACTCCTGTATTAAATATGATTAACATGTCTTTATCAGCAGGTAATGTACCACAGTCTTTTAAAGTAGCTGTAATTAAACCTCTTCTTAAAAAGCCCAGTCTTGATCGAGAGGTTCTAGCCAACTAGATATAATATAAATATAACATACTATATCTAACCTTTCTTTCTCTCTGAGATCCTTGAGAAATTAGTTGCCAATCAGCTGTGTGACTTTTTACATAATAATGAGTTATTTGAGGACTTCCAGTCAGGATTTAGAGTGAATCATAGCACTGAGACAGCACTGGTAAAAATGACTAACGACCTTCTTATAGCTTCAGACAAAGGACTTGTCTCTGTACTTGTTTTATTAGATCTTAGTGCTGCCTTCGACACTATTGACCATCACATCCTGCTACAGAGACTGGAGCATCTAATTGGCATTAACGGAACCGCACTGAGCTGGTTTAAGTCATATTTATCAGATAGATCTCAGTTTGTACATGTTAATGACAAATCCTCCATGCAAACTAAAGTCAGTCACGGAGTCCCACAGGGTTCTGTCCTTGGACCGATTCTATTCACCTTATATATGCTTCCCTTAGTAAATATTATAAGGAAGCACTCCATAAACTTTCATTGTTATGATGATGATACACAATTATATTTGTCGATCAAACCAGACGAAACCGATTATTTAAATAAACTTCAAATTTGCATTAAGGAAACAAAAAGCTGGATGACCTGTAATTTTCTGATGTTAAACTCAGACAAAACTGAAGTTATTGTACTTGGCCCCAAAGGCCTCCGAAACTCAATAGCTAAAGACATTGTTACTCTGGATGATGTAGTGTTGTCCTGCAGCACCACAGTAAGGAATCTGGGTGTTATTTTTGATCAGGATATGTCCTTCGATTCTCACATAAAACTAACAAGGACTGCATATTTTCACCTGCGTAATATTGCGAAAATTAGGAACATTGTGTCTCAGAAAGATGCAGAAAAACTAGTCCATGCATTTGTTACTTCTAGGCTGGACTACTGCCACTCCTTATTAACAGGCTGCTCCAATAAGTCTGTTAAGAGTCTCCAGTTGGTCCAAAATGCTGCAGCTCGTGTACTAACTAAAACAAACCGAAGAGAACATATTTCTCCTGTATTAGCTTCTCTGCACTGGCTACCTGTAAAATCTAGAATAGAATTTAAAATCCTTCTCCTTACCTACAAAGCTCTTATTGGTCAGGCTCCATCGTATCTTAAAGAGCTCATGGTACCTTATTCCCCGACTAGATCGCTGCGCTCTGAGAATGCAGGGCTACTTGTCGTTCCTAGAGTCTCCAAAAGTAGAAATAGAGGCAGGGCCTTCAGCTACCAAGCTCCTCTCCTGTGGAACAAACTCCCACGTGTTATTCGGGAGACAGACACTGTTCCCATATTTAAGAGTAAACTTAAAACTTTCCTTTTTAATAAAGCTTACAGCTAGGACTTACGATAAGATTATGTTCTGCTTAATTATGCTGCTATAGGCCTAGTCTGCCGGGAGATAATACTTTTCCTGATACTCTGAGCTTCTCTCCTCTCTGTCTGTATCATTCATGTCTCATCAATGCATGTTACTAATTCAGCTTCTTCCCCGGAGCTGTTTGTGCTTTGTCGTCTTGCAGGTCTCTGCTGATCGTGGTGGTGCCTGCTGCCGTGGTCCTACATGACGCTTCCTGCTGCTATTATCACTGTTACTCATATATACTATCATTAGTTTAATAAACTATAACATTTTTAGCCATAAAAACACCACCAGTGGTATGTCTCGCTGTATCGTAGATGCTATTGCCACTACTCATCATTGATAATGTTTGCCACCATAATTGCTGTCATTTTCATATTCTATCACCTTAGCTGTGCTTGTTTCTACTATTCTGTTGTATTAACTGCCTTAACATTTAAGTCATATTCACATTACTATAGATATTATTATAGTTACTGTTAAGCTTTGGTTGCTTGCATCTCTGGAAGTGTGTCTCTCTTTCTCTCTCCTTTTCTTCCTCGCAACCAGTCAAGACAGATGGCCCTCCTCCACAGAGCTGGGTCTGTCCGACGTTCGACGTTATAGGGAAGGTTTTCATTGCCACCGTACTCTACAGAGGAATTGTTGGGTCTATGTAAATCATAAATAAGTCATAGAGTGTGTCTTTACCTACTCTGTTAAGTGTCCTGAGATAACTTTTGTTATGATTTGTTGTTGGGATCAGGATGCAGAGTCAGAGTTTAATTCACCTCTCTGCGCTGCCCATACCGCAAGCACACAGCAAGCATAGCTGCAGTCTTACACAACTCTCCGCGAGCTCTGTGGATCACTTTACAGCTCAGTATCCTATACAAACGCTGTGTGCCCCACGATCATCTACATTAATTAAATCAAAAATGAACAGAAGAGGAGCTATACAGAAAAACTTGATGCAAATCAACACCAAATCTGCGATAATGCAACAAAATCAGAGAATAAAATGTGGACTTTTAAACATCAGATCTCTGTCATCTAAAGCTGTATTAATAAATGATCTGATATCAGATAACCACATTGATGTTCTCTGTCTGACTGAAACCTGGCTGCGTCCCGAAGAATATGTTAGCCTAAATGAATCCACTCCTCCCAGTCATATTAATACTCATATTCCTCGAGGCAGTGGACGAGGAGGAGGCGTTGCAGCTATTTATGACTCAGGCCTATTAATAAACCCTAAACCTAAACTAAATTATAATTCATTTGAAAGTCTTGTTCTTAGTCTTTCACATTCAACCTGGAAAACTGTGCAGCCGATTATACTCGTTATAGTGTACCGGGCTCCCGGTCCCTACTCTGAATTTCTGTCTGAATTCTCAGAGTTTCTATCAAATTTAGTCCTTAAAACTGATAAAGTAATCATTGTAGGAGATTTTTTTATTGACGTGGATGTTGTTAATAATAGCCTTAGTACTGCGTTTATCTCTCTATTAGATTCGATTGGTTTTAGTCAGTGTATACATGAACCTACTCACTGTTTTAATCACACCCTCGACCTTGTTTTGGCTTATGGTGTGGAAATCAATGACTTAATAGTCTTTTCACAGAATCCTATTTTATCAGACCATTATTTAATAACTTTTGAATTCATATTACAGGACTACTCACCTCTGGGCAAAAGTTTCTACACTAGATGTTTATCTGATAGTGCTGTAACTAAATTTAAGGAAGCGATTCCATCTGCATTTACTTTAATGCCTTATCCTAATATTCAAGAGTCCTGCACTAACGTTTGTCTCTCTGAAATTGACCATTTTGTTGACAGTGTTGCTTGCTCACTAAGAAAAACACTCGACTCTGTTGCTCCGTTAAAAAAGAAGAAAATAAAACAGAGGAAGTTAGCTCCGTGGTATAACACACAAGGAGATTTATCTTTAATGACAAAATTTGAACTATTCGAGACAAAATCAACTCGCTTGGCACCAATCTTTCATCGAACCCAGGAACCTTAGAAACAACTGTACGACCTGATATATTTTTGGACTGCTTTTCTCCGGTCGACCTTAACAAATTAAACTCTACTATTTCAGCATCAAAGCCTTCTACTACTACTACTATTCACCTTATATATGCTTCCCTTAGTAAATATTATAAGGAAGCACTCCATAAACTTTCATTGTTATGCTGATGATACACAATTATATTTATCGATCAAACCAGATGAAACCCATCAGGTAGATAAACTTCAAATGTGCATTAAGGAAATAAAAAGCTGGATGACCTGCAATTTTCTGATGTTAAACTCAGATAAAACTGAAGTTATTGTACTTGGCCCCAAAGGCCTCCGAAACTCAATAGCTAAAGACATTGTTACTCTGGATGATGTTGTGTTGTCCTCCAGCACCACAGTAAGGAATCTGGGTGTTATCTTTGATCAGGATATGTCCTTCGATTCTCACATAAAACTAACAACAAGGACTGCATATTTTCACCTGCGTAATATTGCAAAAATTAGGAACATTATGTCTCAGAAAGATGCAGAAAAACTAGTCCATGCATTTGTTACTTCTAGGCTGGACTACTGCAACTCCTTATTATCAGGCTGCTCCAATAAGTCTGTTAAGAGTCTCCAGTTGGTACAAAATGCTGCAGCTCGTGTACTAACTAAAACAAATCAAAGAGAACATATTTCTCCTGTATTAGCTTCTCTGCACTGGCTACCTGTAAAATCTAGAATAGACTTTAAAATCCTTCTCCTTACCTATAAAGCTCTTATTGGTCTGGCCCCGTCGTATCTTAAAGAGCTTATAGTACCGTATCACCCAACTCGATCACTGCGCTCAGAAAATGCAGGGCTACTTGTCGTTCCTAGAGTCTCCAAAAATAGAAGGGGAGGCAGAGCCTTTAGCTACCAAGCTCCTCTCCTGTGGAACCAACTCCCAAGTGTTATTCGGGAGGCAGACACTGTCCCCATATTTAAGAGTAAACTTAAAACTTTCCTTTTTGATAAAGCTTACAGCTAGGGCTTACGAGCTCTCAGCTGTGTTGCTGTTGTTATTCTTAAAGCTGCGTCCGTTCAGTTTAATGATGCTGCTATAAGCCTAGTCTGCAAGGGGAAATATTACCTTTCCTAATACTCTGAGATTCTCTCCTCTCTATGTCATTCATGTCTCATCAATGCATGTTATTAACTCAACTTCTTCCCCGGAGTTGTTTGTGCTTTGTCATCTCCGAGGTCTCTGCTGCTCGTGGTGGTGCCTACTGCCGTAGTCCTGTGGGTCACTGCTGATTTTGGTAGTGCCTGCTGCCCTGTTCCTGCGCGCACGTCTCGGCTGATGGTGGTGATGCCTGTTGCTGTGGTCCTGTATGAAGGTCTCTGCCGATGGTGTTAGTGCCTGCTGCTGTGGACCTGATTGTTGGTCCCTGCTGATCGTGGTGGTGCTTGCTGCCGTGGTCCTGTGTGCTGGTCCCTGCTGATGGTGGTGATGCCTGCTGCCCTGGTCCTGTGTGCAGGTCTCTGCTGATCGTGGTGGTGCCTACTGACGCTTCCTGCTACTTCAATAACTATTAGTCATTTATTCTGTCACTACTTTTATAAATTATAAAATCTGTAGCCATAAAAACACTATCAGTGGTATGTCTTGCTGTATCGTAGCTGCTATTGTCCCTACTCATCATTTTGTCATAATTATTTTCATTTTCATGTTCTGTCACCTTGGATGTGCGTGTTCCTGCTGTTCTGCTATGCAGACTGCCGTAACATGTGGGTCATGTTCACATTACTATAGATATTGTTATAGTTACTGTTACTCGCTGGCTGCTTGCATCTCTGGAAGTGTGTCAGTCTCTCTGTCTTTTGTCTATCTTTGTGTTTCTCTCTTTCTCTCTCCTGGCCGTCCTCCACAGAGCTGGGTTTGTCCGACGTTCCTGCCTGTTATAGGGAAGGTTTTCGTTGCCACCGTACTCTATGGGGGAATTGTTGGGTCTTTACCTACTCTGTAAAGTGTCCTGAGATAACTTTGGTTATGATTTGACACTATAAATAAAATTGAATTGAATTGAATTGAATTGAATGATTTGACACTATAAATAAAATTGAATTGAATTGAATTGCAGAGTGGGCTTTCAGTCCAAAAAGTCTTAAACAACGAGACACTGTGTGCAGAGACAGATCCTTGCCCTGTTCAGAACTGAACTGGAGACCAACTCCAGCTGCAGAGTTGAACTGATTCACCATTGAGAGTCTTCTCATAATCCTGTCCTCTGGTGCACTTGTTTTACGTGAAAACCGGCCTTTTTGAGGGACTTAAATGAATCTTTTTAAAGTTTCAGTATTGTTGTAATCACAGACTGAACGCCCAACCTCTCTCTGATGGCTGAGAGTGTCATCCCTTTGGCCTTAATCTGGACAACCTGCTGTCTCAGGGTTTCAGTCTCCTTAGAGCAGCTCGCCATCTTACAAAGTAACCAGGAGAGCTGCAGATAAATAGGGTCCAAAAAACTGTGATGGATCTGAAATCTCAAATTTTCCTCACTGCTTCTTAATCTCAACTTCTCTGTGCTGCAAATTTGTTTTTCATCTCCACTACAACGTTTTTTCATTTTTTTTAGAAGGGAAGTTAGTGTTGGCTGAGGGTCAGGCTAAGCCAATCAAATCTAACAAAAAACGGAGCATTCCAAGGTCGAAGGGGTCGTTTGGCCACTGATTTCTCCACTCTAAATCGAAACTGCCGGGCCAGAGCTCTGTGTTGCGCTATCTGCAGATGCAAAGCCAGGCCAGCCTACGCGGCTGAGGGCCGTACCATCGCCTGTTTTAATCCTGCCACGACTATAACTGACATCTGAAATTGAAATATGACTGCTGGTCGGTACGGCCCTGAATGAATCGGCCATGCAGAAAATCTTCTGAACCTCCCAATGGCCAGTCTGCCCCTCAAGCCCTCGGACATATGGCCTAAACAGCACGTTCTCATGAAAGATAATTAAAGAGACAGACAGGGCTGGGCGGCCGGTAAAAACCTAAAAAAAGCGGATGAATTATTAAATCTCCTCATACCAGTCTAGGCCCTTGTAAGGTTGGGACATTTCAATTGAAATGGGTGAAACATCGCTAAAGACAGCACTTGTGTGCACGCACATGTCTGTGTGTGTGTGACTGTGTGTTTGTCTGTGCGTGTAAGTGTATGTGTATGTTGTCATCGGGGAAGTCCGCTGTGCACGATAAAGAAAGCATTGGAGAATTGTAAATGTGCGACCGCGTAGAGACAGAATTTACATGCCGTCGTTTAAATAAGATAAATAAGGCTGTTTAGTTTGTTTAATAAAAGGAAAGGGTATAGAGCTGTTCAACAGGAAAGGGATCCTTGAATGACTCATGTTGGGATCTGACGCTACATAGAAAATAAAATTAAATACAATTAACTTGACCTTCAAGGGGGTAGGGTATATGTCAGCACAGTAGGTTATTTGACAACTCACTAAAATGTGTAGACAAGAGTGTTTAAAAACAAATCTCCTTGTGTGTTATGTAACTGCAATACATGATGTGGGTGAGCCAATGCACCTTGTAGAACAGGCTTATCAACTTGCAAGAACAAATGACAAAAGGCATTGTGTGATAAAATATTTTGTGATCATGTAAACTAATACAAGATGAAAACTGCAAATTAAAGAAAACAACCATTTGTCAATTTGTTCCTCTCCCTACAGGTTATGCAAAAACAGGAATTAAACACAGTGCCCTCAGGGCCATAGCGCAAAACATTAAAACAGGAAATTAAAACCAAAAAAACAAGCATAAGCATAATATATTTGGATTAAAACCAGCAATAAGAGCAAGTAGAGGACACTTGGAACCTCACGTTTATGAGCTCTACATAAGATTGATGTGCAAAGTGCATCTCCCTGGAGTCAGGTGGGGCAGTTCAGCAGACAGACAGCAGACGGAAAAAGCTGTTTTTGAATCTGCTGGTAATGCAGTACTTGGGGTCAGCTGTTGCTCAAAGGCCTTCATCTTTTGTTCAGAATCAGCTACTAATCACAGGTAAGCGGCCCAATTTCCTTCTTATTCATCCACACAGCTTCACAGCTCTTTACACAGTCGGGCACTCAGCTTCTACTGACTTCAATGGGGAAGAGTAGAGCGGGTTTTTCCACTGCAGCCAAATTAGACGCTCAGTGGAAAAATGCTGGGCTTTGTCCCGCCCATCGGACGCTCAGTGTCTCTGGGGGTCTATGGGATAGGGGCTGGCCCGGACGCTCGGCTTCTGCATGATGATTGGATGAGCTGTCTGAGGCAGAATCCTTTTTTTATTGACAGCTAAATGACCGAATCAGCGATCTTTAAGAATAAACATCCACCGGAGCATTTTCCAAGTTTGTCATTCCGTTGTTCTGAACTGATCCGGAGACTTTGTCTTTGTTATAAACGACTAGCGTTGTGTTTGGCCACTCTGTTCTGTCACTCTGCGGCTTAAGAAGTCAGAAGACTAAAAAAGTGCAATATAAGTCCATAAGTACGTGTCCAAAGCTGAATGTTGGCAATACTAAAACAATTGTTTTGCATCACCAAAGTTTGACCTTCCTGGCTAAACAACCTGTTATATTGATGGAATAAGTCCAACTTGTCAGAGCTCTGAGCAGTCGAAGAGTTATGCTGAAAGCGGTGGCCATTGCGGCAGATTTTTGGTAAGTGATTAGCTGAGGCGTTCTGACAGAAGAGGTGGTAGTTAATGCCAGTAAAAAAGCCAAAGATACCATTACGAAAATGTGTTAGATGTACTGTATTAGCATTAGAACTGTGAATTTTAATGGAAGAAACTACGCATCTGCTAGGTATTTGAAAAGGTGCAGAAAATCTATTAATTCCACATTTATCAAAACAACTTGTAGGCCCACGGCTCATTACATCTGCCTTAATGCCAAAAATCAAACAACAATGGTAATAAAATGGAGCACCGCACAGCACAACTGTCATTGCTAGTCTCATACTGATGCAGTTGTCATTTTTTCAACGGCCAGCGCCCACATTGTGTAAGTAGGACATATACTTGCACCCATTGCCATTGATCAACAAAAACTTAGTCTAAAGTCAACGGCGCAGTATTTATTGCTATTTAAAGGGTGCATTATTCAGATAGTAAGATAAGTAATCCAAGGATTGTAGTTACTGTATATCCACAGCCTCGCAGTTAATTAATAGTGGATTGGTGTTGCGTAGATGGCGGAGCGTCTTCATTTAGAATTTGATGCCAGCAACACATTTCAAAAAGTTGAGACTTTTGGGACAGGGTCATGTTTACCATTCTGTTGCATCACCTCTATTTTAAACAACACTATACGATTTTGGGAACTGAGGAGACCAATTGCTGTCATTTTTAAAGAGGAATGGTTTTCCATTCTTGCTTGATGTAGGATTTCATCTGCTAAAGAGTTCAAGTTGTAATTGGCAATGTGCCAGCTGCAGGCGCACCTGGCATTTAAAGGCAATGGGATATGACACTGTGATTGGTTTAATTCATGTCATGCCCAAAACACATCCATGATTAATGAAGAGACTAATTACGAACACTTTGCCCCTTGCTCCTTAATTGTGCTCAGAATATGAGTCATTAAAATTCCATTACATTTAATTTAGCTGACGCTTTTGTCCAAAGCATCTTTGAATAAGTGCTTTCAACAATTAGGGTACTAAACCAGAAGAGCTAGTTATAAAGTCAGTGCGGTAGCTCCAAATAAGCCGATCTATAGAGTGCTACATATAAGTGTTTTTTTTTGTTTTTTTTTAAATAAATCATGTCCTTAGCCAAGGTGCAGTCGAAAGAGATGCCTTTTTAGCCTGTGGCAGAAGCTGTGTAGATTTTCTGCCTTCCGAATGTCGATGGGGAGCTCGTTCCACCATTTAGAAGGTAGGACATCAAACAGTTGTGTCTTAGTCGAATGACTCCATGTTCCTCTCAGTGAGGGAGCGGCAAGCTGATTTGCTGATGCAGAGCAGAGAGGGCGGTCTGGGGTGTACAGTTTAATCATGCACTGGATGTAAGCTGGGCCTGATCCGTTAGTAGCACGATAAGCAAGTGCTAGTGTCTTGAAACGGATGCGAGCAGCGACAGGAAGCCAGAACTTAGGTAGGTTGAAGACCTGTCGAGCTGCTGCATTCTGGATGAGCTGCAGAGGTCGGATGGCACAGGGAGGGAGGGAGACCAGCCAGGGGGGACTTACAGTAGACCAGCCAGGAGGGAGTTACAGTAGACCAGCCAGGAGGGAGTTACAGTAGTCAATACATGAGATGAAAAGAGCCTGGACCAGAACCTATGCTTCCTTCTGGTTCAGAAGAGAACGTATCCTCCTGATGTCGGGCAACATGTATCTGCACTATCGGGTTGTTGCAGCAATGTTGGGGGTAAGGGAGAGTTGGTTGTCAAGTGTCACACCCAGGTTCCTTGCAGTCTTGGGTGGGAGAGCCTTTTACAGGAAGGAAAAGCAACTCTGTCTTGTTTAGGTTGAGTTTCAGAAGGTGTGCCGACATCCATTGGGAAAGTTCAGTCAGACAGGCAGAGATCCGTTCTGCTGCGAGTGTGTCAGACTGAGGGAAAGAGAATAAGTTGGGTGTCATCAGCATAGCTGTGGTAGGACAAGCCATGTGAGTGAATAACAGAACCAAGGGAGTTGGTGTAATGAGAAAAGAGGAGAGGCCCCAGGACTGAACCCCGAGGGACCCCAGTAGTAAGATTACCAGTATGTGCGTTTTTTTACGTAGGATGTGAGCAGGGAGAATGCAGAGCCTGAGATACCTAATTGCTGAAGGGTGGAAACAGGGATCTGGTGGTTAACTAGGTCAAATGCTGCAGAAAGGTCTAAAAGGATGAGTGCAGAGCGAGAGCGAGAGGCCGCCCTAGCCATGTGAAGTTGCTTAGTGACAGCAAGAAGGGCTGTTTCGGTTGAGTGGCCGACCTTAAAACCAGACTGGTGAGGATCAAGAAGGTTGTTCAGGTGAAGACAGGAAGAGAGATGGTTAAACACAGCACGCTCCAGTGTTTTGGAGAGAAATGAAAGAAGAGAGACAGGTCTGTAGTTATTTACTTCAGACGGGTCAAGGGTAGGTTTTTTGAGGAGGGGGTTCTCTCTTGCCTCTTTACGAGAGTTAAGGAAGCAGCCAGCGGATAAAGATGTGTTAATAAGTTGGGTGACAAAAGGAAGAAGGTCAGGTGCAATAGATTGGAGAAGGTGAGAGGGGATGGTGTCAGGGGGCAGGTGGTTGGGCGGGCAGAGGTAATAAGAGTAAGAACTTGATCAGGAGATAGGGGGATGAAAAAAGATAGCAAAGGGGATGAAGATGAGATTGGTTGAAGGGTGAGATCAGGAGGTGGGGTGGAGAATAAAGAGCGAATGTCATCTACCTTTTTTATGAAGTAGAAGGGAGGAGGAGGAGAAGGACTGGAGGTTAGAGAAGATGGAGAAGAGTTTTCTGGGGTTTGAGAAGGTGAATTGAATTTTCGTCGATAGAAAGATTTTTTTGCAGCATTAATGCTAATACACTAATTAGTGAAGTGAAGTTGGATACGCCCTAAATGCACTTGAGCCATTCCCTTTACACCATGCGCCACAAATGGTCTGAAATGGCCCTCTATC